>NC_057863.1:26915969-27255969 GCF_019393635.1 Dromiciops gliroides
ATAAGCCCAAATTTCCTTAGATCATGATAGTACATCAGGAACTTAAAAGGCACATTTACCTTGATCAGGCCACAAGAGCATCATTTTATGAACTATAAAAAAATGTTATCTCATTGTAGCAATCAATGCTGCCAGAGAAATTATGCTTATAATTGGTTTTTCTTTATATCAGAGTGGTTAGTTCCGCTAAGAATGGTTCTTTAGTGATGTGAAAAATAAACCTCATATTGGCATCCTTCACTGTCTTTCTGAGTCCTTTAATTTATTTGTTTGAAAACTTTGTATTTTTCTGTCCCTTTTTAAAACAGTTTCCCCCCCTTTCCTTATATCTCCCTTTCTTCATTCCTTCTTTTCTCAATTGTAGCCCTTCTACCCACTCCCATTCCAATTCAGCTTAGCAAAAAGTGGGCTGCTTTTTACTTAAGACATCTTCAAATAGACACACATGAATACAAAGTACACACACATGTGCACATACATGCATGTGTGTATACGCGTACGTGTTGACATATATAGACACATACAAACATATATGTATGCATGAAATTAGATCCCATGAAAGGGTTGGGGGGGGGCGCTAAGTTCCCACAGAAGGTGAGGAAAAAGAGAAACTGAAGAATGATCCTGGAACAGCCAATATTGTAAATAATAAAGTAAGATTTATAAGAAGCAACCTAAACATGGGTAGCAGAAGTCTTTGATGGCAGGCAGGTAACAAGTGGATTGATCCTGATCCCTGTACTCTTCCATACTAAGGGGGCTCCTTGTATTGGGAGGGACAAACAAGACTTGCAGGAGAAGGGGCAGGTGTACACATATACACATAAGCACATATATGTGTATGCCTTTTGTCTGGTTATTTTATACTTTGAACTATTACATAATCTACCTCTACTGATATTCTCTTCTGCTACTTTGTCTGAATAAATGGATACCCCAGGTTTCTTAAACAGTAGTAGACAAAGGATCTGACAGGCTATTAATGATCAATGCACTCTGCATTTATTTCAATTACTTTCTTTTTAAAAAGGGTAGGAATGCTCAATACCTAAAATAAAATAATATGGGGTTAAGGGAGAAAAATGAAAAAGAATTTATAGAATTCAATACCTGGTAGGTTGGGTGGTGAGAAGGAGGAAGGGAATTTCAATGATACTAATAAGTATTGAGATTGATTGCAAAATCCTCCGACTGCAGCAGTGAAAAAAATAGGATTCAGTGATGGGCCACAAGAAGGACTGATTTTATACTTGGTATATGTCGGTTGCAAATATTTTTCTGCCTCTCTTCTTTCTTAGAGTGTGGGAAGCTTGAGTTGATCACTTCCACAATTAGAGCAGATCACTATTTTGTTGAGGTCCTGGGTTGTTTAAGGATGGGAAACAAACACTATTCACATGCTTCAGAAGCAAGGAAACTGACTCGAGACCAAGATACCTCCATTCCAATGTATGACTTTTTAAGTGAGAACCATCTTTCAATAGCTGATAGGGATGATAAAATAATAAATGTTACATCTACAGGCATTTAGAGAAGAGCACAATGGTCATAGAGATTGGTAAAAAAAAATAGAAAATTAGAGATTATCTAACTTTTTGTTAATATTGCAATGTGACATATGCTTAGACAGGTAGTATCAAAATAATTTTAAAAAGTAATTTGATTTTGACCTGGCAAATAGTTAGCCAACTTAAATTCTTAATACCTATTGCTAGAATATTGACCACCAGATTATGAAATTTTGATATTGGCGACTCATGAAATTGCCCAATGAGGCCTAGAGTGTTTGCATTTTGCATTAATGTGAGGGTGAGTAAACACACTGACAGAAAGGGAGATCTTTTGAAACTCTGGCATACTGAAGTCACATCCTAGGTGAATTTTCTTCATTTTGCAGTGGAGCAACAAATGCATACATAATGTAACCATAATTTTAGATATATTTTTTAAAAATTCATAATTGTTTCAATTATGAAAAAGACATGACATTCCCATTTTCTTTTTATAATTCCTTTGTTTGAAACAATATCATTAACTAGTTATAATTAATTGTTAGTGTTGAATTAACTGAGATAGATATCCATTCCATTCAATAGAAATTCTATGTAATAACTAAACAACAAGAACAACAGTAAATAATTATAATAGTAAAAAAGTAACAGACTTTTAAAAAATTTAATTGCTTTTTAAAACACCTTTGGGTAAGCATTATTATTTATTAATATTTTATACCAGTAACAAATCGAACACGTCTCCCTATCTTCTCATGGTCTCAGGCTTCATGGTAGAGATAGCCGGGAGAGCTTCAGCATGGCCCCGAATGACCCATGCAATTTCCAGTACATGGTTTCAAAAAGACCAAAGAGAGTTCAGAAGATGTCCAAGCAAGAGAGCCAAGAGCAAGTGCCAAGAGAGAGAGCTTGTGGCTTTTTCCAAGATTTAGTTTTTCCTTTTTCAATAGTGGTGTGTCATTAAACATTGATCAAAGCTAATTGGTTAGCATCATTCAGTTCCATTGGTTGACATGACTTAAGGGTGGTCTACATTTAAATGAACTCTACAGATGACATTAGGCAGAAGAATGTAAAAGACCCCCACTGAAGTTTTTCAAGGCAGAGTCCATTATCTAGGTGTTAATTGACCCTATCAGTCCTTCACTGAGCTAGACAAAAGAATCAATCTCCATTTCTTTTGTTCCCTCAGTTTGTCAGAAAGAGATCTGAATTTTCCTGAGTGGGGGGAGGGGAGAGAATCCATTTTTAATAATTATTTTCTGGGGGAGGAGCCAAGATGGCAGAGGATAAACATTAAACACACAGAGCTCCTGATACAATCACCCCCAAAATAGCAATAGAAGAACCCTTGGGGCAGAAAAATACACAAAAATATGGGCTGAGAGTTTTCTCCAGCTACAGATAAATTTCAGGGGTACATGGTGGGGGACAAATAAATCTGTAATGATTGGAGTGATGCCACCTGCTGGTGAGTTACTGTAGAAAAGCTCCACCATGAGGAGAAGGCATCTGAAGCCAAGCCATGTGGTTTTCCTTGGCATCAGGAAGTGACATTTGCTCGTGGGTACTATCTATAAGAGAGGCAAGGCTTGCTCTCTCACTCTCTTTCTGGAGGACTTCAGGGGGGAGAGGAGCTGGAGACAGTGGCTCAATGAGATAGAAAACTGAATCTAGGCCTCTTTCTCTCTCTTCACCAAATTCTTATTCTCCTTAATAAATGCTTAAAAGTCTAAACTATAGCTAAAGCTTAAAATTTATTGGCAACCACTCATTAGATATTATGGAAAGACTAGCTAGAATTTTAGCTCTTACAAAGCCTAACCCCCAATTGGGCCAACACACCGGACACCTGACTGAGGAATTTGCTCCAGTGACTCTGAATCAGCTGAAGCACCGGCGTCTTCTGGAACTGAGTATGTGGTCTGGTTGACCAGCTGCCTGAGGGGTAGGTAAGTTCAGGGGTACTAGTGTACTGGAGGGAAGAATTCAACTGTCTCACCCCAGTGGGGAACCAGGAAGAAATCATAAGTGGTGGGAGGCCCAGGTTGGGGAGGAGAGCAGGGTAGCAAGCTCGTTGATGCTAAGAACCACCAGAAAGCTTGGCTGATTGGTTGTTTAGTAAGTAGACTTGAGGTTATCTCTGGACCAGAGAACAGGCCAGGTGAGATTAAAAACTGCCCCCCCCCAAACCAAAACACCTGGGACCCTCTGAGGCTGGGAACAGGAGCGGAGCCGAGAAGCAGCCCCCCACACCCCACCCCACCCAGTGGAGAATTTAAAATCAAATATAAACAAGGCCAGACAGGCTGAGAAGAAGCCCAATCATCCCCTGGGCCAAACTGTAGCTTGAACAGTGTGTCCTGGAAGCAGCACCACACTTTAAGAAGGAGTTAAAAGGCCAAGAAAAAGCCAAAAAGGCCAAGAAATAGTAAGCCAGGATGAGTAGGCAGAGAAAGCAGAAGACCATCAAAAACTTCTTTGTGGGTAAGGTAGACCACAATACAACCTCAGAAGAAGAAGATAATAACAGGGTCAAAGCTCGAACATCCAAAGCTTCCAAGAAAAAATGAACTGGTCTCAGGCTATGGAAGCTCTCAAAAGGGACTTTGAAGAGAAAGTAGGAGAAATAGAAGGAAGATGTAAAGAAAGGGAGGAAAGAATGGAAAGAGAAACAAGAGCGATGCAGGAGAGTCATGAGAAAAAATTCAACAGTTTGAAAAGCCAAATGGAAAAGGAGAAAATAAAATGTCTGATGAAAATAACTGCCTAAGAATTAGGACTGAACAAATGGAAGCTAGTCACCTTATGAGAAACCAAGACACTGTAAAGCAAAACCAATTGAATGAAAAAAATAGAGGGCAATGTGAAATATCTCCTTGGAAAAACAGCTGACCTGGAAAATAAATCTAGGAGAGATCATTTGAAAACCATTGGACTACCTGAAAACCATGACCAAAACAAAAGCTTAGACACCATCCTCCAAGAGACTATGAGGGAATATTGCCCTGATATTCTAGAAGCAGAAGCTAAAATAGAAATCAAAAGAATGCACCAATCACCTCCTGAAAGAGATCCTAAAAGGAAAACTGCCAGGAATATTATAGCAAAATTCCAGAACTCTCAGCTCAAAGGGAAAATATTGCAAGCAGCTAGAAAAAAGGAATTCAAATACTGTGGACATGGGGGCAGCTAGATGGCACAGTGGTTAGAGCACTGGCCCTGTATTCAGGAGTACCTCAGTTCAAATCCGGCCTCAGACACCTAACACTTACTAGCTGTGTGACCCTGGGCAAGTCACTTAACCCCCATTGCCCCGCAAAAAAAAAAAAACAAAAAAACAAAAAAACAAAAAACAAATACTGTGGACATGCAATAAGGATAAAGCAAGATCTAGCAGCTTCTACCTTAAAGGACCAGAGGGAATGGAATATGATATTCCAGAAGGCAAAGAACCTGGGACTACAGCCAAAAATCACATACCCAGCAAAACTTTGCATAATCTTTCAGAGGAAAAAATGGGATTTCAATGAGAAAGAGGTCCTACAGGCATGTGTGATGAAAAGACCTGAAGTGAATAGAAATTTTGACTTTCAAATACAAGACTCTGGAGAAGCATAAAAAGGTAAACAGGCTAAAGACTTCAGGAGGGATATTAAAAGATCAAACTGTTTACATTCCTACATGGGAAGATAATACTTCAAACTCATAAGAACTATCTCAGTAAGGAATTCACAGAAGACACAGGTCTGAACTGAATATGAGGGGATGATATCTGTAAAGCATTTATGTTTTGTTCTTTGTGGGGCAGACAGGATGGGGTGTCTTATGTCTGTGACTGGATTTGGGTTTGGGGCCTCCTGGGTCCTGTGCTAGTGCTTTGTCCACTGTGCCAACTAACTAACCCATGATGACATCTTTAAAATAAGGTTAAAGTGTAGGAGGAATAGACTGGGGGAGGGAGAAGGAGAGAGATAGTCTGGGGAGAGGTGGTTCACAGGAAGGAAACAAGAAAAAAGCTTACTGGGGGAGGAGAAGAGGGGGAATGATTTGGAGAATAAGTGAACCTTATATATGCATATATATTGTCAATTATATATGCATATATATAATTTCAAGTGTGTAAAGTGACTATGCTGTTATCTGACTGATGGTTTCTATCTATTCCATACTTATTTTATTTGTACCATTTGGATTGCGTTAAATTGTATGAGGAGTCATTGTATAGAAATATCTGTGGATCCTGAGGCTCAGGGTCTTTGGGTCCTAGACCAAAGACCTGAGACCAGCTTTATTGTGAGACAGGATCCCTCTCTCAATAAACCTATTTTCTTTGGCTTGGAGACTTTGATTTTTCTTCATCTGAAACTTAGAGATTTTCACAACATTGTGCTAACTGGTATGCTGAAGTTCTCTTCCTTCTTCCAATATTACATGGCTTGGGACCATGAGATATTAGGGAGACATGTGGTCAATCCTTTACTGGTATAATATTGATGAATTCATATATGCTTAACCAAGACTGGTGTCTATAGTAATTATTTTCCATGAAACAAAGTCAATCAATAAGGTAGAAAGCATTTATTAAGTACTCACTATGGGCCAGATACTATGCTAAGCATTAGGGACACAAAAAGTGGCCAATATCAATTATTTCCCTCAAAGAGCCAAAATGTAATAGATTTTCTGAAAGGATTGTTTTTATCTTTAACTTTACTTCAGAACTTCAGTCGTTTTACTGTCCAGCGCAGAAATTCAAGAAACTTCTGTAATGTTCTTCTTGCACAGCCTCTTTGGACCAAACTTGATATTCCTTTGTTTTGGCAATGTTGCATTGCTTTCTACTGCTCTTCTTTCCAAAGTTAAATAAAAGAGAGATACACAGGATTCTCTAGATGTCAGTGACATATAAGATATGAATAACTCTCAGGGATTCAATGGCATCTACCCTAGAGATTGTAGATGATCCAAAAGTAATACTCTACTGCTTTTTGACTGACACTGTTGTAGATCAAATTTGCAGTTTGATGGATAATTGCTTTAGTGTGCTGTAGCATTTCATCCATTCTTCAGGCATTCAAAATTTATTCTTAAAAGAAAAGGGAAAAATAATGATATTGCTCAAACCTACCTTTGGTTTAAGGACTACATGCCATTGTATAAGGATTTCTATATAATGATTCCTTTTGTATTTTCTTTGTTAAAAACAGTCATAGAATATGATGTAACTTGAATCATGGAATATGAGAACTGGTCAATAGAATTGCATCAGAGAAGGATCAAGGGAAATTTTAAAATAACTAAATGGCTATCATATTGACAAGGAATAAAACTCACTTTGCTTGGCCCCAGAGGATAGAGATGAGAGAAATATATAAGAATTACAAAGAGAAAATTTTCAGTTAACTAGAAGTGAGTACAGTGGGGTGGGCAGAAACCCTCATTAATAATTAGCTATCCAGTTACCAAATGGATTGCCACATTAAATGGTATGTTCTTTACCTCTTGGAGTAGCTAGGCAAAGACTCTTAATATCTTTATTCAGGTTTTGATAGGTCTAGTTAATACTACTATAGAATATAATACTACTATAGAATCATGGGATTCTATAATATTGGCTGAATTTGTTTAAATTTGATAAAATACAGTTAATATTTTGTTGGGCACATGGAAAGTTAGATGATATAAGTCAATTGAACTCAACAACAAATCTTTACTAAATAATTACTGTGTTTGGAACACTGTACTAAGAGCAGGAAAACACAGTCTCTACCTACTTTCTTAGAGCTTACAATCTCATTGGGGAAGACGGAATATTAAAGGAAGTTAAAAAGTATAAAGGAAAAGGGCATGGTATTTGAAAAAAAAAAAGTGGACATTGAGGAGTACACCCTGGTGAAAAATGAAAATATGGCTGGCCTAGGCATATTCCTAAAAAATGTAAGTTTTGAGAGACTTTTGCCACTCTAAGTAAGGGTCAAAAAGGCACAAATTTTTCCTAATGTGAAAAGTCTAAAAGTGAAATGAATTTCCATAGTTAAGAACTTTTCTATAAGATGGTAGAAAAATCCTGGAGAGACAGTATGTTAGGACTGGAGATGATTTATGAAAATGAATGTCTTCAGTACATTAAAGTTTGGAGATTTATAACTGGCCACATATTTATAATAAAGGCAAGAATTTGGCTTTGAGAATTATTTACCTTGAGAATCTGCCTAATTGACCTTGTTCTTGCTATTCCTAGGTTCTTCCTTTTCAGGGGAAATGAAGGACTTTGAAAACAATTCTCATTTTACATTGTGAGAAAATAATGGGGCTTTGGGACTCCCCAGAGGCCCCACTGATCCTGGCCTGACCTTTCTTAAGGTCAGCCCAGAGTCAGAAAGTTACCTCATTCAAAACGACACCTATCTGAAAGCCTTGTTCCCACCAGGGTGTGTGTTCTCTGTCTCTGAAATCAGCATGTTCTATTCATGGACCACCCTCAAATCCAATGAATCAATAGAATCGAGGGATGCTTGCCATTTAGCTTGGAGAAGTGTGTAGGGACTGTCTCTCTTCCAGACCTGCAGGTAGCTTTCACTCTGGCAGGCACAGAAACTTTAAAAAAAAATTTTTTTTGGCCTAAGATTTGTAGGGGAAGGTGCCTTTTTCTCCCTCGTTCCCTAGATTCTAATTAGGCTTTCCTAATTTTCTGAGCCATGTGCTGTCTCTCTTTACTAATGTTTAATATATTTTAATAAATGCTTAATGCCTCCAAACTGATACAGTAGCCTCTAATTTATAAGTAAGAAATATATGATAAACCCCAGCTAATTTCCCCCTCACTTGGGGCAGAAATAGGGCGAACACATATTGTCACAAAATTAAGGACAAAGGACACAGATTAGATGTAATGAATTTCACTATTCAGATTTAATCTCAGTCTATGGGACTTTCTCACTTTGGCTCTAGATGAGTGTTGTGGCTCATAGATTTGGAAATGTTTAAGAGAATTCAGTCTACTGTAAGACTGCTCTTGGAGGCATCTAGGTGGCACAGAATATAAATCTCTGGGCTTAGATTTAGGAAGATTTGTTACTGCCTCTATTCAGGGATAGATGGGACCACCTAATATCAGAGGTTCTTTAACCTCTACCTGCTTAATTTTCTTCAAATGTGAAATGTGTTGGTTCTTTAATGTGTCTTACTGTTCATTCTTATCAGTTGATTCCAACTCTTTATGATCCCATTTGAAGTTTTCTTGAGGAAAAAAAAAGTGGTTTGCCATTTCATTCTCTAGCTAATTTTACAGTTGAAGGGGCTGAGGCAAATAGGGTTAAGTGGTTTAGACAGGGCCAGATAGCTAGTAAATTTCTGAGGCCATATTTGAATTCAGGAAGATAAGTCTTCCTGACTCCAGCCTTAGTACTCTATCCTCTGCACCACCTAGCTGTCCCTTCTAATTAGTCACCAAATATTTATTAAGCACTTACTATGAGATAGGCATGGAGGATATAAAAAAGGCCAAATATACACCCTGCTATCAAGGAGCTCACAATATAACAGAGGAGAAAATATATAAAAAAACTATTTACATATAAGCTCTATACAGGAAAAAAAATGAACTTAACAATTTCATTAAACACTAGTATTTAAAGGAATCAGGAAAGTCAGCCTGTGGAATAACTGGGAATTGAAGGAAGCCATTGAAGACAGGAGAGAAAGAAGAGGAGGATGTCAGAGGTGGAAGAAAAAACAATGAAAATTCAAAGAGGAATGAGATGGAGTATTACGTGGGAGGATGACCAAGGAGGTCACTGCCATTGGACCACAGAATATATGATGGAAAATAAAATATAACAAGTCTGGAATGTTTGGGGAGAGTCAGGTTATGAAAGGTTTTTGTTTTGTTTTGTTTTGTTTGTTTGTTTTTTTAATGAGGCAATTGGGGTTAAATGACTTGCCCAGGGTCACACAGCTAGTAAGTGTAGTGTCTGAGGCTAGATTTGAACTCAGTTCCTCCTGAACACAGGACCAGTGCTCTATCCACTACACCACATAGCTGCCCCTATGAAGGGTTTTGAATAACAAATACATAATTTTATATTTCATCCTGAAATGAGAGTAAACCACTGAAGTTTAAAGAACCTGTCTCAGGGGTTGATATTTCTAAACATATGTTTTAGAAAGATGTCTGACTGCTGAGTCAAAGATGAACTAGAGTGGTAAGAGACTTGAATCAGGAAGATCAAGTGATAGGCAAAGGCAGTAATCTAGCCTGCAGTAATGAGAGCCTACACTCGATATGGTATCAGTTTCCTAGGAGATAAATGGGTGAATAATAGAGTTGGTTTGAAGGTACAATTGACAAGATTTGGCAACAGATTGTTTATATGGTGGGTGAGCAAGAAGGGGATTGGATTGAGGATGTTACCTATGAGTAAGCCTTGAACTAAGAAGATGGTGTTGGGGCAGTTAGGTGGTGCAGTGGATAGAGCACCAGCCCTTGAGTCAGGAGGACCTAAGTTCAAATCCAGCCTCAGGCACTTGACACTTACTATCTGTGGGGCCTTGGGCAAGTCACTTAACCCCAATTGCCTCACCACCCCCCCCCCAAAAAAAGATGGTGGTAACCGCCATAGTAATAAAGGGGGAAAAGGGAAGATTTGTAAAAGAAGATAATGATATAATGCTGAGCTTATGATATCTATAGGATACCCAATTTGAGATGTTTGGCAGGCAGATAGAAATCAGAGACTGGAGTTTAACAGGCAGATCACGATCAGTGTCAAATGACAAACAGAAAGCAGTGACGTCAATGCATTCCTTGAGCAAACTACATGCTACACGATAATGGTGGCAATATGTAAGTATAGTGGGAGGACACGCAGGCAGCCCAGCAAAGACAATTACCTTGACTGCACCTGACCCTTATTATTGTGTGCCTCCACATGTCCTTCATGTCTGTGCTTATGTACATCTATTTTGTCCACATTTCTTTCCTCTATATAACATTCCCATGTGTATCTATTACAATTATATTGTAGTAATTTGTGGGAGAATTTGCCACCAAGTTATGGAATAAATGTTTTATTTTCAATTTTCTTAATTTGCTATTTAATTAAATGGTTTAGCTTTGTACTGTGTCATTTGCCTGATGAGGAAATTACACAAATCTATGATGGCTTCAACTCTATGGTTATAAGTTTATGTTAACTAGCATAATGTAGTAAATCTGGAGAGTGTTATGTGGAAGGTACCTTAAGCATAAAAGTTGTTGCCCCAGGTGCTAAGATGGGGAAACGTAACTTAAGGGAATTTTTTTCTTCCTTGAATTTGTAATTATATGCTTAATTAAAAGTCATAAGAGAAAGAATAAATTATATTTTGAAATAGAGAATATGTAGTTCAATCAATTCCTCTTGTTGCAGATAAGAAACCTGAGGATCAGACAGATTAAGCGATGCTCACGGACATCTCTAATAAGGGGAACCGGTATTGTGTGAACCAATCTTCTGATACCCACCCATTTCAAGGATCTTCCTTCTATCTCACAGAATGAATAGTGAAAGAAATGATTGCTTAAAAGTTGGGTAAGTAAAACTATTGATTGTGTATGTATAGTTTGTATATTGTCTTCATGGATACGTGCTTTTGCTCCACTGCTAAAGGACAATACTAGATAGTGGATCGACTATGGAATCTGGGAGACTTGGATCCTAAACCATCACTTAGAAGCTATTTAAACATTTGCAAGTCACTTCTTATCCCAGGCAACTATCTAGAGGTACCAAGTTAAAGAAAAAAAATAGCTCTGTATAGTTGAAAGGAATTTCTAGGGCAGAAGTTCTCCACACCTAGGTGTGTCTGCTACCTCTCTGTCCCCACCCCATAAAGTAAAAGAAATGATCAGGTATACCAGAGATTTCACCTTTTTGTCTCTATTCCTCCCTCCTCATGCTGTGTACTTTTATGTAATTCTGAATCAAGCAGAAGGGATTCTAAAGGAAAAGGTCTATTGAGTCTTTGTTATCCATGGATCAAAGGCACTAAGGAAGTAGAAAGACATTATTACAATTAGGATTCTATGTCAGGGTACACTAATTCTATACACACACACATGCATATATGTGTGTATATGTATGTGTTTGTATATATATATATTCATTAAAATTCAATATTCTTGACCACAAAAAATATTTGCCAGCCCTCTGATGATTTTAGTGTAAATCAAGCCTGTGTCTGATGAGCCTGAACCTCAAAGCTTAGGCAAAGGACAACTTGTAGTCCATAAGCCTTTAAGATGGATGATTCTCTTGCCTTTTAATCCTCTCAAAGCAACTGATCCACAACCTCCTCTCTGGGCATTTTTTTCCTTTTCCTCTCCTGCATCCCCTCCTCTGATCGTTGAAACCTCTTGCGCTATGTTATTGAAAATGACTTAGCTTTCAGTCCATCATGTGTGCTGTCATCCCCCACACTTTCTCATTGACATAGTAAAAACAAAATAGAAAAAAAAAAGGAATGAAAGGAAAGACTTTAAGTCTCTAGAAATAAAGCTACATACTGGATATTCCCCACAGTTAGTACTATCAATTCTTTGCTTTTCTGCTAGATTGGAATGGTATGAACCTCTGGCTCCCCTGACCCCTGTCATTCAGTCACTATATCCCCATTGGGAAAAGTACATATTGTTCTTCAAGCTTTCTTGTCACTCTCACCCACTATATTTCAAGGCCCAAATGTTGTATGCATACAATTATTATTATTAAAAATTAGATTTCCCAATCCTGTTGTTTCCCTACCTTCTTTTTTTCATTGAATTCTTCAGAACTCATGATTTGGGATGTACATTTTCTCCATCATATATTGATTCTTTTCACATTCTTTACCTCTCTTTGTATTAACAGAAACATGGCTTTCTCAGAGGGCAGTTATCTGGCATAGTGTATAGATCCCTACTCCTGAAGTCAGGAAGACCTGAGTAAAAATTCAGTCATAGGCAATTACTAACTGTGTGATCCTGGACAAGTCATTTGCCCCTGTTTGCTTCAGTTTCCGCATTTGTAAAATGGCGATAATGATTATAGCACCTACCTCCTAGGTTTTATAATGATGCAATGAAATACTCATTGTAAAGTGCTTAGCATAGTGCCTGGCATAGAGTAAGTGCTTTATAAATGTTGTTGATGATGATACATGTCTGGAAACATTGTTCTAGGCTTATTATTTACTCTTGTTTGCTGACTCAACAAAGTGAGAAAATAAATTAGTATACACCTATTCCTTGATTCCCCCTCAGAAGTGATCATTCTGCCATAATTTCCTCCCTGATTTTGAATTTTGAAATACTTTACTCTGATCATAATCTCTAACCCATCTCTCTCGCTCTCTGTTTCATTTTTCCTTAACCAAATCTTCTTTGTCACTACAACTTTCAGCCCTCCAGCTCTCTAATGCTGAATGTTTTCTTTCAACTCAATCAAGCCTACTCTGTACTCATATTTGTACTTTCCTAGCATAAACCTCAGAGTTCAGCAATTTAGTTATATAGCTTCTTCTGTCCAAGAACCATTTGTTCTTCTATGCGTCTACCATCACAGCCCTACAACCTTAACCTTGATCACTCCTACTAATGATCTTTTGTCTCAGGAGGCTACGGAAGAAATGCAAATGATAACAATATGTGCCACTACAAAATCCGCATTATCTGATCAAATGAAATAATATTTGTAAAGTATTTAGCAGAGTGCTTGGTACATAATAAATTCTACATAAATGCTATTGGTTTGTTGTTCACTCTTTTGTCAGTCCTGTGTGACTCTTTTTGACCCCATTTGAGGTTTTCTTGGAAAAAGATAATGGAGTGGTTTACCATTTCCCTCTCCAACTCATTTTACAGATGAAACTGAGGCAAACTGGGTTAAGTGATTTACCCATGGTAATACTGCTAGTAAGTGTCTGAGGCCAGATTTGAACTCAGGAAGACATCTTTTTGACTCCAGTCCTGGCACTTTATTCACTGTTTCACCATATATGTCAGTTTTTATTATTTTCTCAATTGGGCCCTATCTACATTATATATGAAAACTCTTATCTTTCTTTTGGGATTTCACTGTCCTCAGCATCTCTTCTAAACCTTTCTTCTCTAAGAAATGCTTTTAATTCTTCTCCTATCATTGTCTCATTCAATAATTATATTCACTTACTGTTTCCTGAAAAAAATTAAGATTATCTTCCATGAACTTCTTTATCATTCCCACCAGTGACACTAGCTTTTGCTGTTCCTTCAACAAGCCACTCTATCTTCTGACAAGGAATTTTCTGTGACAGTCCACTATGTTTGGAACACTCTCCTTCCTTTTATCTCCCTCCTTTATTCCCTGGCTTCTTGCAAGTCTCAGCTAAGATCCCATCTTGGTCAAGAAGCCTTTCCCAGTTCTTAATACTATAGTGCCTTTCTTCAGAGATTATTTCCATGTTGTTCTGTATACTTAATTTTTGTTCATATTTATTTGTCTGTTGTCTCCCCCAATATACTGTTAAACCTTGAGGGTAGAGACTGTTTTTCTTTTTGGAAGTATTTTTTGTTTCTTTTTTTTTTGTGTGTGTGTGTGGGGCAACGAGGGTTAAGTGACTTGCCCAAGGCCACACAGCTAGTATGTATCATGTCTGAGGCCGGATTTGAACTCAGGTCCTCCCGAATTCAGAGCCAGTGCTTGATCCACTGCACCATCTAGCTGCCCTGAGACTGTATTTTTTTTGTCTTTCTTTGTATTCTGAGATTTTATCACCATATCTACCATATAGTAAGTGCTTAATAATTGTTTCTTTACTAAAGTAAACAAAAGATAGAGGTGATCTTGGAAGGTAAATTTCAAAATATGATTTTATAAAACTGAAACAGTTTTGCACAAAAAAATAATATAAGTAGAACTGGAAAGTAAAAAATTAAATGGAGAAAATATTAACAGCAATTTTTTTCTGAAAAATGTTCAATTGGTTAAAATATATAATGAGACTGATTCCATAATTGATAGGAACTTCACAAATAAAGAAATAAAAATAATTAATATTATTAATAATCAGAGAAATACAAGTTAAAACAACTTTAAGGCTTTATCTCACACCTATTGGATTGGAAAAGACGATCCATAAAAAAGAAATATAACAGTTTTGGAAGAGATTTTGAGAAAATAGGCATAAGAATTCATTATTACTAGAGATCTGAAACATTCCTGAAATCAATTTTACCCTCTCCTCCCCCACAAGTCATTATCTTATACATACACTTTGACCAAGGAAATGGAGATTGGAGAAATAGGATTCACATATACAAACATGTGTCTGTTTTCATGTGTGTGTGTGTGTATTATTAGCAACTTTTTTTTTAGTAGCAAAAAAACTGAAGATGAAGTATATGCCCCTAAACTGTGAATGGTTGAATAAACTATGCTGTATGAATATAATTGAAGACTACTATAGCATAAGCAGTGATGAGTAGTACAACTTTGGAGCAACATAACAAGACATTCATAAAATGATACAAAGTAAAATAAATAAGTGTGAAGAGAAAAAATATGAAAATTAATCTACAATGATATGAAGAACAAAATTCTTGAATGACCATAGAAATCTGATCAATGCCATAGACTATCGGAAGATAACAAGTCTGATAGACAAACAATTTTCCCACCTAGTGATAAAACTTATATGAACTTGAGGCAAATGTGTCAATATACATTTTTAGCCTTGGCCAAATGTTGATTTTTCTTTGTTCTATATATGTTTTGGGGTTTTGGGGAGATTTTTTTTTGATGAGGCTATTGGGGTTAAGTGACTTGCCCAGGGTCACATGGCTAGTAAGTGTTTAGTTTCTGGGGGCAGATTTGAACTCAGGTCCTCCTGACTCCAGGGCTGGTGCTCTATCCACTGTGCCACCTAGCTGCCCCTTTGTTCTATAGATGTGCAGTAATAGATATGCTAATAAAATAATTGGTAAACCATTTTATAATTAACAGGAATAAAAAAGTCTAGAAACATAGATACAAATGGTACAGCTTTGTTACTAACCTCTTTTTTTCTGTTTAGAATTTTATTTTCTAAATTAAATGTAAAAACCAATTTTGCCATCAATTTTTTAGAACTTTGTGTTCCAAATTCCCTTACTTTCTCCATTCCCACCCTAAACCCCAAGAACTCAAGCAATTCAATATAAGTTACATGAGTAGTCATGGAAAACATCTCCACATTAGTTAGGTTGTGAAAGCAAACAGATAAAATCAAAATTTCATATTAAGAAACTGTACAAAAAATATGCTTCAATCTCTTTTCAGATACCATCAGTTCTGTCTCTGTAGATGGATTGCAATTTTCATAGGTCCTTCAGAGTTATATTTGATCATTGCATTGCTGAAAATAACCACTTGCTTCCTAACAGATCATCTTGCACTATTGATGTTATTTTGTATACAGCACATTTCACTCTGCTTCATTTCATGTAGATCTTTCCAGGTTTTTCTGATAGCATCCTGTTTATCATAACTTTTATATAGTACCTTAAACCTGACAAAGAATTTTCTTCACAATAGTCCAGCAAAGTAGGCCCCATGTTTTGCCAGTGTAATCAATCATCATAACTGTTTCCCTCCATCCTATTCCCTTCCCATGATATTTACTCTATTGTCTATCTCCTTTTACCCTATTCCTGCTCAAAGTGTTTTGCTTCTTACTGCCCCCTCCCCCACTCTGCCCTCCCTTATTTCACCCTTCCCTCCTTATCCTCTTCCCCTCCTACTTTCCTGTAGGGTTAGATAGATTACTCCTCCCAATTAGGTGTATATGTTATTCCGTCCTTGAGCCAACTCCGTTAAGATTAAAGTCTTTGAGTTAATTCTGTCTTCTAAGTTTTCTTCCTTCCTCCCTCACTAACAGTCAATTAGAACCCTCAATAATCAGGAAGCATCTTGTCTTTCCAATTTTCCTTCCTACTACTTCCCTTTACACACTCTGTGTTCTAGAAAACTGGATTAATAGTTGTTTCTTGAACTTGGTATTCCATTCTGTGTCTTCACAAAGGCCACTGTGCATCGCTGAGATATATTTCAACCTCATATCTACCACTCAGAATGTCCAACTGCCTTGCAGATTTAGTTCAGTTTCACTCCCTTTTGTGAAGGCTTCCATGAACCACCCTAACCTCACATATTTTAGTGCTCCAGCCTTAGTCTAATTATCTTCTACTGGGGTAGCTAGGTGGTTCAGTAGATAGAGCACCGGCCCTGGAGTCAAGAGTACCTGAGTTCAAATCTGGCCTCAGACACTTAACAATTACTAGCTGTGTGACCCTGGGCAAGTCACTTAAAAAAACCCCAAAAAACAACTAATTGTCTTCTACTGTACGCATTTGTTTACATGATATATATCTGAGCCCAGTAAAACCATCACTTCTTTATAGATAGAAACTCATAATTGTTTATCTTTATATTTTCAGAATGTATCATAGTGTTTTAAATATAGTACGTTCTTAGTAAATGGTATTTAGTGTCATTGTTTTCTAGGGGACTACAAAGAATCTAATTATTAACGAAAAGAGTAAGGATGCAGTAACAGGTCTAAGTTGCAGGAAATGCTATACTTTAACAAGTGGCAAGATACCTAGTAATATATATTGAAATGCTTTAGATTAATTCAAGCACAATTAACTTTATTTTCTGTTAGTTATGTTGTAAGTCTTCTTTTAGATATCATTACAATATGACAGGAATTAGACTTCATAAAATCATGGAGTTCATCTAGTCCAAATCCTTCTGGTTGCATACAACGTAGTGCAGAAGATGTGTTTGGTCAAAGGTCAGACAGGTAAGAAGTGGAAAAGGCAGAATTTGAACTCAGGTACCTTCACTTCAAAGTCTCTACTCTTTGTACTATCCTAGATTTCTTTGAAATCATAAAAAGATACAGAGCTAAAGAAGATTCACTTATTTTAGTTCACTTTGGTTGATCAAGCAAATCTGTTCACCTCACTGGGACCCGGTTTTATCACCCATACATTTAGTTGATTGGCCTACATGAGCCCTGTAATCCCTTCTAGCTTTGGAGATTATGCCATCTTCCAAAAAGATATTCTACCTTTTTTACTCTTCCCCTCTCCCTCAAATATTTTTACTTTTTAAAATGGGCATTTTAAAATATAATTAATAGGGTGCTAACATTTCTTCTCATTTGAAGAAAAGGGATTTTGAGCTTTGGGGATGAACTATTCACAATTATAGGAGCCAAAATGCCAAGGGGAAAGGTGACTTTAAATAATGTTAATGACATTGGAGTTAGGATTTTTACGATAGATACTACTTTTTTTACTGAACTGAAAGCATAAATTAAACCCAAACAGTATGATTGACAGTTTATGTGATAATTTGGCAAAGCTAAACCAAAGCTGTTTTCTTCACTGTCATTCTATGATTTTAACACTTTGGGTTTTGACCAAACTTGGAATTTTAGAAAATCTTTCTCTGCTTCATTATCAGACATACTTGACATGAATTTTCAGGAACCAAAGAGTTTTCCCTAAGGGAGTGAACACTGAGCTCAAATATAATCAGCTACTGAATTAATGTCACTGGGAGAAATACGTTTTTAATCTTCCCATATGTAAAATGAAAATTTGACATATCAAATTTCAGTGTTATAAGTTTTAAAAGGTACGAACTAAGCCAAAAGGAATAACAAA
The DNA here is from genome assembly GCF_019393635.1 of Dromiciops gliroides. Classification (NCBI taxonomy): domain Eukaryota; kingdom Metazoa; phylum Chordata; class Mammalia; order Microbiotheria; family Microbiotheriidae; genus Dromiciops; species Dromiciops gliroides. Next base: position 26,934,195 of record NC_057863.1, read on the forward strand.
TGGAAAGACTTTGCATAAATACAGTAAGATTGAATTTATGTGTGGGAAACTAATATTATTGATGAATATAATATTTTTAAAAAGGAATGCAGAACAAACAAAAGGAAGAAGGAAGAATAGGAGAAAGAGAAGAAGAAGAAGAAGAAGAAGAAGAAGAAGAAGAACAACAACAACAACAACAACAACAACAACAACAACAACAGGAACAAGAAGAAGAAGAAGAAGAACAACAACAACAACAACAACAGGAACAACAACAACAACAACAACAACAACAGGAACAAGAACAAGAACAAGAACAAGAAAAACAAGAACAAGAAGAACAAGAACAAGAAGAGGAAAAAGAAATAGGAGGAAAGGGAGGAAGGGGAGGAGGGGGAGGAGTGGAAGAGAAAGGAAGAAAGGAAAAAAATGACATAGAAAACTGACCCATTATCAAAAGGAAGGTACAAAAAAATATGTGTCATCACCTATTAATTTTCTCCTTTTCTATCACTCCCTATCACTTTGTGACTTGTAACTTCATGGTTTATTTGTTTCCCTCCTCTTACGTTCCTCCTCCTTCTCTTTCTCCTTGTCATTCACCTAAATATTGGCTGTCTTTCTTCTTATATATCATCAGATTGTAGATATATAGCTAAAATGTACTTTATAATAAAAGGTCATCTAATCCACTCCTCAATGAATGAATTTTGGTCCACACACATCAAATGTTATGTACAAAGTCTCACAGGTAATAAGTGATACAGCTGAGATTCCATCCCTGAACTGCTGATTCCAGACTCATCATCCTCTCTATCTCTATAATTCACCTCTCTCCATACATTGGATCAATAGATCTTACAAAGTAGTTTGTAAACTCCTGGGGCTCCCCTACACCCTTTCAGGAGGTCTATGACATTAAAAGTACTTTCAGAATAATATCATTATGGATTAATTTCTAAGAGCAAATATCAATATATAAAATCATGATAAATAATGCTCTATGGTATTTTCAATAACTTGTCAAAATGTAAAGAGATCCTGAGACAAATGAAACAAACAGACAGACAGACAAACAAACAAAAATCCTTTGGAAACCATGACCTTAGATGGATACTTAAGCATACTTTTTCCATCAGAACTCTTAAACTTGACATCCCAGATTCCTCCACCATTCTTATATAAACCTTTGGTTTAAGAAGAAGTTATTAAATAGTTGAAACCTTACTTCCTTTGCCTTTTACCTACTTCCACAGTATACAAAATTTTAACAACAAACAGCAATACAACATTTTCCTATTCTGTACTACTGCATTAGGCTCACCTTCAATCCTCACAACAAGGAATAGGACTTTGTAAGATTCCTAAATAAAATACTGACCTTGCTAAAGATGAGTTTCAAAATGTTCCTTTTAAAATTGGGGGAATGCCAATCAATTGGAGAATGGCTAAACATGTGAATGCAAAGGAATATCATTGTGCTATAAGAAATGAAAATAAGCAGGTGGATTTCAGAAACACCTGGAAAGACTTACATGAATTGAGGCTGAGTGAAACGACCAGAAGCAGAAGAAAATTGTATATAGTATCAACAATATTGTGTGATAATCAACTGTGATAGACTTGGATCATCTCAGCAATACAATGATCCAAGGTAATTTCAAAGGACTCTTGGTGGAAAATACTCCACACCCAGGGGAAAACAAACAAAAACAAAAACAAAAAATACCCCAACAACTGGAATCAGGATGTAGATTGAACCATGCTATTTCTACTTTTCTTTTCTTTTTTGATGTTCTTTTTGAGGTTTTTACCTTTTGTTCTGATACTTCTTTCACAACATGACTAATGCAGATATATATTTGATATGCTTGTACATATATAAGCAATATCAGATTGCTTTCTGTCTTGGGTAGGGGGAAAGGAAGGATGAAAAATTGGAACTAGAAATCTTAATAAATGTTGAAAACTATTGTTACATGTAACTGGAAAATAAATAATACATTTTTTATTAAAAATGTTCCTTTTATCATATGACAAAATATATTTCTTCGTACACATCCAGGACTATCTTCAAGCAAAATTACATGGTGAAGCAAGTTGAGAACTAGACTTGGATTCAGCAAGACCTGAATTCAAATCTTGCCTCATATATTCACCTGATTTATATGGACAAGTCACTTAAATGCTGCTTGCCTCAGTTTCCTCATCTGCAAAATGAGGATAACAGTTGCACCTACCTTTAAGGATTGTTGTTAAGATAAAGTTAATTAATATATGTAAATATTTTGGCAGACTTTAAGTCTCATATCAATAGTATCTATTATTTTTGCTATAGTTGTTATTTGCAAAAATGGATTTAGAAATTATATAGATTAAATTTTATTCTATAACAAGGAATTGATGCAGATCACAAATTTTTTAGCTTGAACTAAATATCACAATGAATTTATGACCAGTTTCTATGGCTTCTTATGAAAAATATTGATGTGAAACTTGACAAGGATGTCTGAGAACTCTCTCTGATCTCACACTTGTTTGTCAGTTGTGACCTCTTGTTTTTCTCAGTTTGACAGTGAATAATATTGGGTGTTTCCCTTGAAATTTTAGCTTATTCTCTTCTTGAGAAAGAGAATCACAGAAATTTCCTGGCACTGTTTTATATATAGCAGAATTTTGTAGCTTCTATAAAAAGTATCGTAATTTTCCATTCCCATAAGTATTACTTCAATAGATTTATAAAAGTATTCACACAAATATTCAACATTGATCTATATGATGTCTTTTAAAAAAACTTTTCTAGTTGTGTGACCCTGGGCAAGTCACTTAACCCCAATTGCCCCGCAAAAAAAAAAAAAAGAAAAAAAAAAGAAAAAAAAAGCTTTTATTAAAGACTTGATAAATGCTAAGAATACAAAGGAAGGCCTAAAATCAATGGACATGGGGAAGGGGGGAATAATGTTTGTGTTAGGAGGGCAAGACTAGTCAGACTACACAAGGTAGAATTCTAGGAGAGTCCTGAAGGAAAAAAGGGAATCCAAATAGTGGAGGGGAGAAGGGAGAACATTGTAATTATGGGGCACGGTCAATGAAAAGGCACCATATGAGAGATGGAATATAATTTGAGAGGGTCACCAGCAAGGTGAGAGTCAGTATATCATAAAGACCATGCTGGAGAGTAAAATGTTAAAAGAGAAGTCTGGAAAGGTACCGATTGAAAACATATTTCATCTTGAAATTAATTGGGAGCCACTGGAATTGAATGAGTTGGGAGGAGGAGAGGGGTCAGTATGAAAATAACTTTGGCAATCAAGTAAATAATATATTGGTGTTTTGAGAGCTTTGTGGGAGGAAAACTAATGAGAAGGCTATCAAATAATCCAAGGGTTATGGTTTGAGAATTTACAACATGGTTGTTGTTGTTTGTGCTTCATTCTCAAAAAGGACCAAAGAAAGACATCAGGAGAGTGATGTCTTGATTTGCAAAGAAGTTGGATTTAAGTGAAGCGGAGCTGTGCAAAGTCATCAGCCTCAGTCTGTTTTCCAGTCAATGGAGTCAAGTGGCAAATCATAGGTCAGGGTGACTGGATATGACCCTGGATGTATTTATTATTTGAATAGAGAGAAGGGGATGTGTATGAGAGATGTTGCAGAAATAGTAATAACAAGAACTGGCAACATACTGGATTCATGGGGGGAACACAAAAGATGAGTCATCTTTCTTTCTTGTTATCAAGGACCTCATGACAATGCCAGCATGTAAGGTATCGTGATCAATTGTTTAGCTTGCTGAACTGGAGAGATCAACATTCAGACACTTGTCATTTCTGGTCATATGAGCCTAGAGAAAGAAGCAATTTAACCTCCCTGATGCCCAGATTCTTTATTTATAAATTAGAGATAATTGGCACACCTAGCTCATAGGACTGTGGGGGGAATCATATGTCTTTAGTCTTTGCAAAGTATTACGTAAACTTTAAAGCCATACTTAAATCAGTGGTAATACCATTAATAATAATACCTTTGTGAATAAAGATAGTCAGGCTTTTGTAAACTGTTTTGTACAAAAGACTACATGTTATCAGTCATGAATTTGACAGTCCTGAGTATACAGCATCCAATGTATTTATTGGGGTTGAATTTTTTTTCTTTTTGATTGTGGACTGACAATAAGTTGCTAAAATAGAATATAGCCTTCTCCAAAAATGTTCTTCATTCATGCAAAGCATTTCCCATGCATATCATAAATTAAGTTAATTAAACATTCCCTAGTGTTATAAATCATAGAAAGAGCTACATTCAATGATCATCTATCTGATCATTAATAACAATCAAAATGAGTAAGACGACATATGCTTATAAAAGGTTTGTTAGTTTTCAGTACAGTATCTTGAGCAGAGTCCAAACAAAGGAGGGATAGTTCCTCTATATATAGTGAAATTCTCTAGATGCATAGATTTGTGGACAATTTTGTAATGATTGCATCAAACCCCATCTAACTCAATGTGGTCGATGGTTGCTATAAAGAGCTAGCTATAAATCTGTGCAGAAAAAAGAATGAAGATAGCCTTCTGTCCATTCTAGGTTATTCATTTGAACAGCTATCCCCATGGCTTTGTCCATTGATATCTTTATCTTAAATATGTACCAAAGATGGATATTGAGCCAAGAAGGAAAAGCTTGAATGTAGAAAATTGAGCACTGATTTAAAAAATTTCCAAGATATCTCTTATCATGATCTAAAAATGTGGCTTTCTCACATTGCTATTCATTATATAATGTGATATAGCTGCAGATCCAAGAGTCCCATAATTTTCTAATCATCAAAACTCTTTTCCCCCAAGAGAAATGGTGTCATTAAGTACATTGCATTGTATCATCAATGTTCATTTGCAAATATGTAAAGAAATATATGGTAAAAAAAAAAAGTGGGGTCTGAGGTGCTTATGTAGCAAGAAGGAGAGGCCATATATAGAATAGTCCCCAAAACAAATCATTATCCATAATTTAAAATAATATTTGAAATGGTCCCTGGTGGGCTCGGTAGATACCTAATTATGGATAACATTGACAGGAAAAGCATAGGATGAGATCTGCATGGGCTGAGATCTTCAAGGTGGGACCAGGGCAATGTCCATAATAACATATTAAAGTGTATTTCTGAAATTTATTTTAGAATGTAAGAGTTGTAAGGAACCTCAATGGTCATATAACCCAATCCATCAAAAAGGGGATTTCTGGGATATCTGACAAGTATCCACTGAGCTTCTGCTTGAAGACCTCCAAGGAAAAGGAAACTACAGCCTCAGGAGGCAGTGCATTCCATATTTGGAGAGTTCTAATTTCAGGGCATTTTTCCTGAGGCTGGAATTAGATTAGGCTCATTATACTGTGCAACCATTGCTCCTACTTCTGCCCTTTTGAGCAAAAAAGAACAATCTAATCCCTTCTCCATATTAAAGTTATTCAAAGATTCCAACTTGTGATTGTGTCTTTTTTAGTCTTCTCTTGGGAGGGAGGGTAAAATTTGCCTTCCAGAATCTATGGCCTACTTAATTTAGTATAAGTTTTCATTAACTTTGATGAGTATCACATCACACTATTATACCATATTGGAATTGACATCCAGGAAAACTCCTCAGATCATTTTTGTTTTCCCAGAACAACTGTTATCTATCTATCTATCTATCTATCTATCTATCTATCTATCTATCTATCTATCTATCTATCTATCTATCCCCCCCATTTTGCATAAAGCTACCACCTCAGTTCAGACTCTCATCAGCTGTCACCTATATTATTTCAGTGTTGTGATCATTGATCTCCCTCCTTTAACTCTCTTCACTGCTGCCAGTGATTTCTTTAAGCTCTAATATTGCCATGTTACTCTGATATAACATGTTATTTATTAAACTCATTGGTTCCCATTTTCCTTAGAATAAAATATAAATTAACCTGATTGATTTTTAAAGTCATACACAACTAGGCCTTGACATATCTTTTCAAACTCAGTGGGAATTACTACTCTCTTTTCTGTACTCCATGTTCTAGCTAATGTGGCTTTCTGCTCCTCCTCAATACATAACACCCCATCTCTCATTTTTCTTCCTTTGGCTTAGATGTCCTTCATACTTTGAATGTTATTCCAGTTTACCTTTGCTTCCAATGATTCCTCTTTTCTGGTAAGGCTTAGCTCAAGCAACATTTTCTGTAGGAAGCCTTCCTTGAATGTCCCCCTGAATCATTTGTGCCTTCCTGCCTAGATATTTTGTTGTTTCACCCCTCCCTCACTTAAATCCAATTCATTGTAAGTCATGACATCACTCTGATTTCAAGTCCTTGTTGAGAATGAAGGACAAAGAACAATAACTTTAGTGTTTAGCTACTTTGCATTTATTCTGTATTCATTTCATGTATTTGTGTATACATAGACATATTCGTATGCATGTATATTAGTATAAATTATATGTGCATGTGAAAAAATGTGCACATATGTGTGTATGTATGTATAAATAAATAATAGATAGATATAGATGGATAGAATATGTGTGTCTTTACATAAACCATATGGATGAGTCAAATGTGTATATATACATGTCAATTATATTCATGCATATATGATGTATATTTGTGTACATACAAACAATCCTTATATTCTCTATTAGATTATATGGAATTCTTTGTTCAGTTGGGAATATTTTGTTCATTGCATATGTATCTGAAAGCTAATAAATTATTATTAAATAGTTGATTCAAAACTAGTAAATTATTAGTAATTACTGACATTAATTTTAATTATTGTTATTAACAACATTTTCTTTAGCATACAAAACAAATTAATGTGATCTTAACTGCGGGTTTAGATGGTAAGGAGATATAGGAAGGTTATAATCCCATTTGAAATTTGGCATGAATATTTAACTTCAATAGGCAAGTAATGCCATACATAGGGGTAATGAAGTGGAATGGGTACAGTTTGGTAGTCCCATTTGAATGGGTATCTGATTAATTATTTACCATAATATGTCAGAGTAGCCAATGATGCCACACAATAAGAAACATAACTCTGGGAAATGAAGAATGCTGTTTATCTTACCCTGTCTGCCTTCCTTCTTAGTTATAAAAATTCCAACACATTTCTGATAAAATCAAATTATCACTGTAAACACATCTATGAACTCTGCTTCTATTTTTTGTTTGTTTCTCTTTGTTTTCTTTTGTTTTTTGGCTTACAGTTCTTCTAGAATTACAACAATGTTAATATTCCTTTTTTTTTTCTTCTTCCTGATAGACAAGTGAACCTAATGCTAAGGACTTAATCCTAAAAGGTAATTTTATATCATTTTAGGATGGAATTATAGTTTGGATAATTGATCTGCAGAAAAATGATAAAAAAGCTGTATTATTTTAGATGTCGCAAAAATTTCTAAGTCTGACAAAGAAATAGAAACAGCGCAGTCTCCAAGTCATAGAAAATAGGTTTATTGAGAGAAGGCCTATCTCACAATAAAGCCAGCCGCCCGAAATACCCTGAGCCTAGGGATCTGGTGGCTTTTATACCCCAGCAAGGCTTAAATGCTTTTATAACCTAATAATTTTATACACAACTCCACCCATATTATCTTCTGAGCCTATTTCAATGGTACAGAAAAGGTACATTTACAAATGGTCATCATCTAAAAAATCATGAACATGAACTTAAGGGTGCCCCATCATGGCTGAAAGTCAACCAAATGTACAATATTGGAGATAAATTCCTAAAATTTAACAACCTTCAATGCTGTTTGGTTTCTTCAGTCTAGAGATACTATTTTTAGTACCTCATTGAACATTTAATAATATTACAAATGGACATGCTGTGTTGGCCAAGGGACAAGATCATAATACAAAAGAACATGTTATGCAATATCTATTCCTATTTGTTACATTACTATGAATTTCAGCTAATAAAGAAATAGGTAGGGGCAGCTAGGTGGTGCAGTGGGTATTCGGCAGTCCTGGAGTCAGTAGGACCTGAGTTCAAATCCAGCCTCAGACACTTAACACTTACTAGCTGTGTGACCCTGGGCAAGTCATTTAACCCCAATTGCCTCACCAAAAAAAAAAAGTAAGAAAGAAATAGGTAAGGCACTTTAAATCACATTCTTTTAGTCAAAGAACTGACTTTTAGTTTAAATACTGATTATAACTGTAATGATTGGAATGATGCCACCTACTGGAGACTTACTATAGGAAAGCTCCACCATAAGGAAAATGCCTCAGAGGGCAAGGCCATGTGGCTTTTCCTTGGTGTCAGGAAGTGACTTTGCTCATGGGTGCTATCAAGGCTACCAGCCAATCAACTTGAGGAGCCTCCTATTTTCTGGGAGGAGACAGGAAGGAGGAAAGAGAGCCTGCGCAGAGAGCTCTCTGTCTTTTGGGTTCCTGACTTGATGGTGGTGGTGGCAGCAGAGGACTTCACAGGAAATTTGAGGAAAGATAGGAATGCCAGGCTGTTGGAATTCTGTTCTCAATCTTTTTCTTTCTATTTTTCAATAAACCCTTAAAAACCTAAACTCGTTTTATCAGTGATTTTAGTCAGTTTCCCCCAAAACAGGGGGAACAGATTAGAATCCACATTTAGAATCTTAAATTTAAGGAAGGAAAAGAAAAAGAAAATCTTACCAAACTTGATCAGAAGATTGAAGATCTGCTTTTCCTCTTCGTAGTCACCAAACTGTGTAATTAGGATTCTAAATGTGGATTCTAATCTGTTTCCCAAGTTTTGGGGGAAACTGACTAAAATCACTGATAAAACGAGTTTAGGTTTTTAAAGGTTTATTGAAAAATAGAAAGAAAAAGATTGAGAATAGAATTCCAACAGCCTGGCATTCCTATCTTTCCTCAAATTTCCTGTGACATCCTCTGTCGCCACCACCATCAAGTCAGGAACCCAAAAGACAGAGAGCCCTCCGTGCAGGCCCTCTTTCCTCCTTCCTTTCTCCTCCCAGAAAATAGGAGGCTCCTCAAGTTGATTGGCTGGTAGCCTTGGTAGACAGCACCCATGAGCAAACGTCACTTCCTGACACCAAGGAAAAGCCACATGGCCTTGCCCTCTGAGGCATTTTCCTTATGGTGGAGCTTTCCTATAGTAAGTCTCCAGTAGGTGGCATCATTCCAATCATTACATATCCATAGTTAAATCATTTAACTGTAAGAGTTGGGGAAAATTTCACTCACATAAGCAAAAGTGATACTATTAAATATCATATTTGCATAATTAAAGTAAGGACTAGAATATCAGAAGAAATGAATTCTGTTACAAACTAGTTATTTGTAACCCTTGTTTAGAAGCAAGCAAAAAAGTAGCATATATGTTTACTAGAAAGTAATTTGGGCACTAGGCACAGAAAGTTATCAAAATGACATGTGTATCCTTTGCCCCATATATATATATATATATATATATATATATATATATATATATATATATATATATATATATATATACACACACACATATTTATAACAATTCTTTCCATAGTAGCCTAAAATTGGAAACTGTTATTTACATTATTGGGGGGCCAGACTGTATTTTCTAAAATATTGCTACTTATACATTAATGGCTATTCACCAGTTTAGGCAGTATAGATTATTAAAGTATATTAAATATTAAAAGAATATTTACCAGGGGCAGCTAGGTGGCACAGTGGATAGAGCACTAGCCCTGGAGTCAGGAGGAACTGAATTCAAATCCGGCCTCATACACTTGACACTTACTAGCTGTGTGACCCTGGGCAAGTCACTTAACCCCAATTGCCTCACCAAAAAAAAGAATATTTACCACATGGCACTTAACAGAAGCCACCTCCCCCCACCTAGTGTCATCTTTCTACATTACCTATTCTGGCCTAAGAGGAGAGCACTCACCAGCAGGACAGCACACCAAGCCTAGAGTGTAGGCCAAGAATGATGGCCTCCTTATCTGGCTTTTCCCTCTTTTTGATAGAGGCTGCTCTTTACACACTGATCAAAGCTAATTGTCTAGCATCATTCAATTCCATTGGTTGATGTGACTTGAGGGTGGTCCATATTGAAATAAGCTCTACCTTGAAGACATCAGGTTCTAATGGGAGACCCCCTGAGGGGCAAAGGCATATTCATATAGGTGTGGATTATTCCTCTCAGTTCACTGAACTAGACACAAAAGAGTCCATCTCCAGATTTTCTACTCCTTGCACAGGATTGGAACTCCCTCCTAAAAACTGACCTCTGAACTGGGGGTGGGGTGTAAAAATACAACCAAAACTGGGTCCCTCCAGCATCCCCCCAAGAAATTCATCATTAATATATTTTTTCACAAAACTAAAGAGCTATCTTCTTTTGGGGGTAATGATTCAACTACTTGTAGCATTTGAATGTAATAGAATGATATTGTGCCATAAGAAATTTTGAAAGAGATCCTACTGTGACCTGAGGCTAAAATGAAAGGCAGAGTTTCCAGGAATAAGAAACTGACAGTCCCACTGTGTTCTACCCACATGACATCTCATATGGAGATTTGTGTTGAGTTGTGAGTGCCACAGTTTCAGGACATGGATAAGCTGTAGAGTCTAAGGGAGAGCAATCAGGGAAGTGAAGAACTTTACATCTTTTAAGAAAAGGATCTGATGAAAGAACTGGACATACTTCTCCTGGAGAAATGGAAACTTGGAGAACATGAGAGCTGCCTTTAAGTGTTTGAAACACTGCCACATGCAAGGGGGAAACCAGGAACAATGGGTAAAAGTTATAGAAGGCCAAATTAAGGGTTTCTATCAGAAGAAAAATACTCACGATTATCATTGGCCCCAAGGAGAAAATAACAGAGATTCCTTTAGTTTATGGGTTGTGCTAGATGGCTCCTGAGTTCCTCTCAAATTCTGCAGTTCTGTGATTCTTTGATTCTGTGACTTTGGACTCTGGGCCAGAAGGTTCTCCTGGAGGAAGAGAGAGGTTATCACACTATGGTGAAAAATCAGAAGGCCTGGGACACCAGCACCTGTGGACATATAATTTGAGAGACCTTATCACATTTCATGATTACCTGGGTTGCTACAAAGTGGGCCATCTGAAATCTTCCCATATTAATGAAGCAAACTTGTTACATAAAGTGATATCAGGAGATGGGCCTGTGTTCTGAGTTCTTTCAAAGATCACTGACAGGAAAGAGAGAACAATTTATACAATAAGCACACTGGAATAATAAACAATTTTGAAAGCCTTAAGACCTCTGATCAACTTGACGGCTAATCACATTTCCCGAGAACCAATAATGAAGCGTTTCCACTTCCTGACAGAACAGTGACTGATGGATGAGGCACAGAATGGGACATGGAGAATTTGAATGCAACAAGTGCAAGAATTGTTTTGGTTTTTTTTTTGTTTTTTTTTTTAATCAGGAACCTTTGCAAGAAGAAGTTTTTTAAATGTTCCATGTGAGAACATTTATGAGAGAGGGGAAAGAGAGGAGAGAGAAAGTGATAGTAAAATCCTGTCACACTGAAAATCAATTCTAAAAATTCTAATTTTAAAACCTATTTTTGTTCATTAAAAATAAAATTTAATTTAAATGAAAAAAGAAATAATGAAAGAGACTATTTCAAAATAATTTTATACAGAGAGAAGTCATAAGAAATAGACTAAATTCTTCAGTGTGAAGTAGCTTTCCCAATCCTCTGATTAATCTCAGAATCAAGTGACAAATTGTCACTGACAATACAGCCAAGATACAAGAATTGGCTTACTACATCCAAATGGGAAAGCTACTTCAGCCATTGCTAAGCTTGCCAAGTATGTCTCGGCAAACAGTAAACTGACAAGATAAACCAAATTTGCTGTCTATAGAGCATGTGTCCTGAGTAACTTACTGTATGGCGGCAAAACATGGACTATGTATACTAGACAAGAGAAGAAGCTTAACAGTTTCCACATACTCTGCCTTCGGCACATCCTTGACATATCTTAGTCAGATAGGATCACCAATACAGCAGTGCTCCAATGCGCGCAACTTCCGAGCATCTACACGCTACTGAAACAAAGATGGCTGTGCTGGTTCTGTCATTGTGCACCGCATGCAAGATGGGCCCATTCCTAAAGAACTACTCTATGGTGAGTTAGCCTCAGGCCAAAGACCTGCTGCATGCCCCCAGCTTCACTACAGAGATGTATGCAAGTGAGACTTGAGGGCTCTGGGAATAGACACTGGCAGCTGGGAGGAGATGGCCAAGGACTGCGCCCAATAGAGTTCAGTACTCAGCAGCAGCTTGCGCAGCTAAGATGAGCCTTCAAGCTCAGGAGGAAGAAAAATGAATGAGATGCAGGAACCCGCGGGCAACAGAGAGTGCAGTTTTCCAATGTCCTTGTTGCAGTAGGAGCTGCAGCTCCTGTATTGGACTGCAGAGCCACACTGTGGCCTGTGGCTCCTCAAGGTGCTGATCCATGGTTGTCCATGACTGGTGGAAGCCTACTATTCAGTGTGAGCAATATTACAAAGAAAAACTTTTGAATAGGTCAATATAATTATCAACTACAAGTCCAAGAGAATGAAGATAAAATATATCACTTTATTATAGAAAAGTGATGAGTCTAAAATTTGGAAAGAGATGTAACATTTTCAGGCATGTATAATATGGTAATATGTTATACATTAATGACTTTGCTTTTTATTCTACTTTTGTATTTATTTATTTTCGATGTGCTCAATTAGGGGATTAGAGATAGGGACAAAATATTTTGAAAAATTAATAAAAATTAAAATAAGTGGGGCAGTTAGGTGGCACAGTGGATAAAGCACCGGCCTTAGATTCAGGAGGACCCAAGTTCAAATCCAGCCTCAGACACTTGACACTTACTAGCTGTGTGACCCTGGGCAAGTCACTTAACACTCATTGTCACATTTAAAAAAAAATAAAATAAATGCCTGAGACTAGGTGACTTGGTAAAAACCTATGATTCTCAGCTCTTATTTTCTAAGGTGCTCTCATTCCCCATTTTCACCTTTCTATTATTTCTACATTTTATTCTAACTCATAACATTGGAATGGCAAGGATCCAAATTGGAAGATGAGATGACACATTTTTGAAAGCTGCTTTGTTTGGAAAAGGCTTTCATTAAGAAAAAAATGTCAAACATTGTGTGAATGTCATTTAAATCTGGCATTTTTTGACCATGTGCATAACAAGGTTATACTTGCTGTAGAAAAGCTCTAGTACAAGATGATGGCTATATTTCAGATAATAATGATGGGATGCATGTTTTCATGGAATAAATGTATGCAATAAATAAATTCTTAGAGCAGAGCCTATTAATGTGTCTTTTAAAATATATAGCTTATAATACCCTAATGTTATTCACAGGTAACTGTTCATAAAACATTAGACCAAGATTTCTAATTTTTATTATCTGCCAATAGATAAATAATGCTGAGTTCTCTCTTATTTGGGACAAAATAAAATCTTCTTTTTAGAAGGTGAATCTTTAATGATTTTCCCTCTAAAATGAAAGTTCTGTGAATGTGGACTATCTTTTAAATAAGTAACACTATTTTTAAAATGCAGAAACATGTTTTGGTATTAGCATGGAAAACTTAAAAGAAGCCATCAGATATTTTTTAAAGAAGAAAATGATACTTGAAATCTAGGAATTAGGTATACCATACACTTCAATTTTAATTTTGACAAGCGTTTACTAAGTGCTTACTATGTGCAAGGAACTCAATCAGAGGTTAGTCATAAAAAGACAAAAGAAAAAAGAAAATTATTATTAGTAACATTAACATGCCTCTCTTCCTCTCTCCTTCTTTCCCCTCCCCTTCACCCCCCTTTTCTCTCCTCTCCTTTTCTCCTTCTTTCCTCTATCGGTTTCTCTGTTCCTGTTTCTGTAACCCTGTCTCTTTTTCTCTTTGTGAGTCTCTGTCTATGTCTCAGTTTCTATGGATTCTTTAGATGCCTTTTGTTTTCCCTTAGTATTTCTAGCTATATCTGCACTGACACCCACCACTTAAGGAAAAGCAAGCAATGCAAGGGCTTTGACTGATGGCAAAATGCAATATTGTTTTCATTCCTAGTATCCTCCTTCTCTAATGAAAGGAAAAATACATTTTATTTTTAATGGGCTTACATTCTACTGAAAGTAAGTCTATAAAGCACTCATGTAGATATTGATTAAAGTAGAATGTCATCATATAGATTCTGTGCTCTAAATTTTCAATAATAATTATAATAATTAATATTTAATGTACTTTATGACTCTAATAACATTTGAGTCTTACAACATTATGTCATTGTGGTACCCAAGTATTGCCATTACCTGAGAGCATTTCTGTGTAAGACTCATTACAAGAATTAATGAATTGTATAAGTATGAATAAAGTAATAAATTATCTAGAAATGTATATGTATATGCATGTGTATGTGTATATGCATATGCATATGCATATGTTTGCGTATGGGTATGTGTATACATACACATTCATACAAATTTTGACAAAGTAGGAATTTAGTAGAGGATTTTTCCTGAGTTTATTTTTCTAAGTCCAGCAGAGCAGAGACAATGGGCCCAAAGACAACTCATACCAGCCTTGAGTCACATTTACATTCCCTATCCTTCCTTAGTTCTCAAATCTGGGAAAGTTTCATACCAGGTTGTTATTGTTACCTTCAAGGATCTCCTAGAGATTTAAATTTGCTAATCCAGCCTGTCTGTTGGCTCTCTCCCTGAGACCCCTGAATGAAATTAATGCCCTTATCTCTGACACAATCTCTGTGAACTCAAACTTAGAGAAGAGAGTTACACTCCCTGGGCCTCATGTTGGTCTTCTATGAAAGAGTTTGGAGACAATATCCTCTGAATTACTTTTTACTTCCATGAAACAGAGTTGTGCCTGATAGCCTTCTACTTTCTTCCTCTTTGTAATGCAAAGTCCCATTAGACTAAAATGTCATTCAGGAAAAGCCTGCTGTTTGTTAATGACTTAGCCTCCAATCTCCCTCCAAAAGACTTGGTACTTTCTAGAACAGTTTCCTTTCATACTTGGAGTCTAGAGTTTTTTAAACTCAATTATAATCTTTTATCTAGTTTATTTTTCCTCCATTAGTCCAAGATGCCTAATTATAATGTCCTCAGTTCTGATTCAAAATTGGGATAATAATTCCTTACTAAAGTTAGCTTTACCCTCATTAGAATACCTGTGCCTATCTGGGAGTATAGGTCAATGGATGGGCCTTTAGAGAGACAAAGCTTTTATGCCATTAAACTAATCCACTCTAGAACAAGCTAGCCTTCTCCATTGGGCAACATGTGGTTCCATTATGTGTTTGTACATTTCTGTTCAATTCATATGGTTTACTATAGTTTTATATCACATATCATACCTTAAAAAACAATGATGAGATAACATAAATAGAAACTAATTATTGAAATACTTGATGTGCAATCAATAAAGATGTACTTTATATACTTGCTATTTGCCAATAACAATGTTAGAAATTAATAATAAAAATACAAACAAACAAACAAATAAACAAAAAGTCCCTGACTTCAAGGGCTTATATTTCATTGTGGAAGACAACAATTAAACAGTAATTCTTTGAAAACACTTCATCTTTGTCCTTTGTTGAACTTACTTAGATCCAAGGAAGAGCCATGAAAGGTTTGATATCCAAAAAATACAGGAAAGTGATGTAATGATTGGAATGATGCCACCTGTTGGGAGAGTTACTTTAGGAAAGCTCTGACCATGAGGAGAAGGAGTCTGAGGGCAAGCCATACAGCTTTCCTTGGTGTTAGGAAGTGACGTTTGCTTGTGGGTACTGTCAATCAAAACAAGCAGCCAATCAATTTGAGGAACCTCCCATTTCTGGGAAGAGAACACAAAGTAGGAAACAGATGCTGGTGGAGGGGTTCTATCTCTTTTGGGTTCAAGACATTGGCTTGGTGGCAGGACATCAAATGGGAGCTTAGGAAGGCTAGGATTTCCATGCTATAAGAAATCTGTTCTTAATCTTTCTCTCTCTTCACCAAATTCTTATTCTCCTTAATAAATGCTTAAAACTTTAACTCTTGCTAAATCTTATATTTATGGGTTAACACTCATTAGATATTTTAGACAGACTAGCTAGAATTTTAGCCCCTTACAGAAGACTGACCATGAAGAGGTAAGCTGAACCTCGATCTTCTTCTTCTTCTTTTTTTTTTTTTAGTGAGGCAATTGGGGTCAAGTGACTTGCCCAGGGTCACACACCCAGCAAGTGTCAAGTGACGGAGGCCGGATCCGAACCCAGGTACTCCCAACTCCAGGGCCAGTGCTCCATCCACTGTGCCACCCAGCTGCCCCAACCTCGATCTTCTGATCTTCTGGTTGGCTAAGAAATGTCCCCTACCCTGTCCCTTTAAACTCTGACTTACTGCTAAGTATCAGTTGTTTTCTATTTAAATTTTCAAATGGGTTTTTTTCAACTCCCTAAGTACCCTGTTTCTGATTTTAGTCTGTTTAACCATACAAATTGAGGATAAGATCATGTTAATGCTTTATTTTTGTGGATTTTCTATTTTTATTTTTGTTAGAAGAGTGAGCAAGGTGCTCACACAAGGGAATATAAATATTCCCTCCTCTCCAAACCATGCCTTTGGAAAGGAGAACAGTTTATGACCAAACAAGAGATAGAAAATATTATGAAATGCAAAATGGATGATTTTGATTACATTAAATTAAAAAGTTTTGGCATAAACAGAAGCAATGCATCCAAAATTAGAAGGAAGGTAGAAATCTGGGAAATAATTTTTATAGCCAGTGTTTCTGACAAAGGCCTCATTTCTAAAATATGTCAGGAACTAAATCAAATTTATAAGAATGCAAGGCATTCCCCAATTGAGAAATGGTCGAAGGATACAAACAGGCAGTTTTCTGAAGAAATCAAAGCTATCTATTGTCATATGAAAAAATGCTCTAAATCACTATTGATTAGAGGTACCACCTGACAACTATCAGATTGGTTAATATGACAAAAAAGGAAAATAACAAATGTTGGAGAAGCTGTGGGAAAATTGGAGCATTAATGTATTGTTGGTGGAGCTGTGAACTGATCCAAACATTCTGGAGAGCAATTTGGAAGTATGCCCAAAGGGCTATAAAACTGTGCACACCCTTTGACCCAGAAATACTACTATTAGGTCTTTTTCCCAAAGAGTTCATAAAAAAGGGAAAAGGACCCATATGTACAAAAATATTTATAGTTGCTATTTTTGTGGTGGCAAGGAATTGGAAATTGAGGGGCTGCCCATCAATTGGGGAATGGCTGAACAAGTTGTGGCATAGGAATGTAATGGAATTCTATTGTGCTGTAAGAAACAGTGAGGAGGCAGATTTCAGAGAAACCTGGAAGGACTTGCATGAACTGATGTTCAGTGAGATGAGCAGAACCAGCAAAACTTTATACACAGTATCAACAACATTGTGCGTTAATCAACTGTGATGGATTTGACTCTTCTCAACAATACAATGGTCCAAGAAAATTCCAAAGGATTCATGATGGAAAATACTCTCCAAATCCAGAAAAACAAAACAAAACAAAACAAACAAACAAACAAGCAAACAAAAAAAACAACTATGGAATCTAGATGAAGATTGAACCATACTATATCTATTTTTGTTTTTGTTTTTTGAGGTTTTTCCTTTTTGCTCTGATTCTTCTTGCACAACATGACTAACTGAGAAATATGTTTAATGTGATTGTACATATATAACCTATATCAGATTGCTAGCTGTCTTGGGGAGGGAGGAGGGAGGGAGAAAAAATTGAAGCTACAAATCTTATAAAAACAAATGTTGCAAACTATCTCTATGTGTAACTATAAAATAATAATATACTTTTATGGGGGGGAAAGGATTTTGGATCCCTTGGCCCGACTAAATTAGCAACAGCAAAATCCATATATGTCAAAATATTCATATTAAGTATTTTAAGCAAAAAAATATAGCTATTAAAAAGTCATATTCTTTTATTAGGGTAGAATAAACACTGGGATGGCATATGATATTGGTAGGTTTTTTTTTCTTTTATTGTCATGGGGGAGGTAGAAGAATGGATGGGATTGGTGTCCAGGCATAATTTCTTTAACATATGGGTCTTCTGGCAAGGAATCTCATTTATCAATATCATACCAACAACATTTTTTTTAAATTAAGAGTAAATTACTCTGGAACTGCTACTTAGGTAAATTTCTCCTGGTCCCATAGGTGGTATGTATCAGTCATTCCATCCATAAGTATTCATAAAGCTCCTATTTTGTGTCACTAACAAGTATTTCCAGCATTTCCTAACTCTAATCACAACCTTTTAGCCTTTTGTTCCCATTGCCTCTATGAATATATGCATATACAAATGTCATAGAATAGAATAAAAAAATAAAGAATGTTAATTATGAGGAATTCAGGGAAAAAAGGAAAGATAAAATGATGTAGAGTTAGATAACTGGAATAAAATATATGCATATTCATATATACATTCAGATATGTATATACATATCTATATATGCTAAATGATATTAATAAAAATTAATAATTTAGGTTATGAATAACAGAGGAAAAAATCTACCTTGTCTTTGGGGAAGAAATGTTTCTTTCTAAAATGAAATGGAGGAAAATGAACTGAATATTTTCCACCTATTAAGGTGACTGTATAAGTGATTGATTTTCCTTAGTTTCCACTGAAAGCTCTAGCAGAGAAAAATCATTTGCATTACCCAAGAAGAGATGTAGAGCAGATATTGGTATTAACCCTCAGCCATAATCATGATGAACCTGTATAATGGCTATCTTCCTCTAAAGGATTTTGTGAAAAGGGAAAGTTTGTTGTTTTGAAGTGGCTTTAGGCTGGGGCCTTGCCAGAAGCCAGAGTGAACTGTAATTACCTTGAAATTGTCATCATTCAGGAAAATTGTTTCACAATATCATCAGACCATAGAGTCAGAAACATCCCACAGGTCCCATGGAACAGCATAGACCTCCAAAATCATCCTCTATATAACATAAAGAAGAATTGGCCGGTCAAACCCTATCTTATCCCTACTCCTTTCTCCTTGTTGTCCATCATGCTTAGAATATCCTCCTTTATCATAGAAGGATCTATTTCTTCCCTTAAGAAGTAATTCCTTGTGGGGGCAGCTAGGTGGCACAGTAGATAAAGCACCGGCCCTGGATTCAGGAGTACCTGAGTTCAAATCCGGCCTCAGACACTTGACACTTACTAGCTGTGCGACCCTGGGCAAGTCACTTAACCCCCATTTACCCACAAGAAAAAAAAAAGAGAAGAAGTAATTCCTTGCAAGCACAATTTTCTATAGGAAGATTTTCTTGATGCACAAAATTTCTGATGCCCACCTTCCCCAACTACCTTTTATTAAACTATTATGTATTTCTGTGATGTATATGCTTCATCTACTTAAGTACATGTTGCCACTTTTGAAAACACCTACTAGAGTTTTTGGACTCAAGTAGAGATTAAAAATATGTTTGGCATTTTATTGATTTAAGCTTGGAGTTGGAGTTAAAACAGATTCTTGGGTTTGTTTTTGTTTGTTTTTGTTTTATTTTTTTGTTGCTGTTGTGTTTCCATTTTGGCTTAGATCTGTGATTTCTTCAGCATATGAAGCTCATAGAACCGTAGACTTTCAAAGGTAAAAGAAACCTATGCTCAAATACCTGGAAAACAATGACGTCAAAAGCATCCCTGACAAGTACTTAAAGATTTCAATCTAGTAAGGAGGGAAACCACTTCCCATGGAAGCCTATTTACTTTTGGAAAGATCTAATTATTAAAAAAAACCAAAACCTGTTTGATTACTTGTTTTTCTTTGATATTGAACTGAAACTTTTTTTTTTCTTTTCTACTTCTAGTTATTGGTCTTATTTCTTCCCTCTGCGGCCAAAGTGAATATGACTAGTCCCTTTTCCTCTTTATAGGTTTCATGTGCTTAAAGACAAATCTCGAGTTTGTTTTGAATCTTTTTCTTTCTAATATGGACATCTACAATTCCTTCACTTCTCTTTTAAGGACTTTTTTTTTTGACAAGCTTCAGCACTAAAGCTTGTTGTTCTCATCTAGATGTTACACAATTTATGATTATCCTTCCTAAAATGTGATGTATACCACTTAAGGTAATAATGAAATACTCAGGATCTTTCAAGTCATGACAACATCCTGGAAGTTTTCTCTCTTTTAATTTATTTATTTTTCTATGGGGGGGTGGGGGGGGCAATGAGCGTTAAGTGACTTGCCCCACGTTACAAAGCTAGAAAGAGTCAAGTGTTGGAGACTGGATTTGAACTCAGGTCCTCCTGAATCCAGTGCCAGTGCTTTATTCACCGTGCCACCTAGCTGCCCCCTATTTTTTTCTCTTTTAATGCAGCATTAGACTATATGAAATATTTTGGAGGTTTGGTTGTTTATCTGATTGCTATAATATACTATTGACCCATATTGAGCTTGAAGTACATTAAAACTCAAGAACTTTTTTCAAACTACTTTATCCTCATGACACTTTTATTTTGTATTTGTAGTCTATTTATTGAGCCAATATATAATAATTTTTATATGCTTATTATATCTCTTGTGATAGAATCAGGCTATTGAGATATTTTTGGTTCCTGATATACCATTCACTTTGTTAGCTGATCATCATAACTACATGCCATCTACAAAGTGGACAAGGCTGCTATCCTATGGGTTGTTGTTTTTTTTCAGGGCAATGAGGGTTAAGTGACTTGCCCAGGGTCACACAGCTAGTAAATGTGTCAAGTGTCTGAGGCTGGATTTGAACCCAGGTCCTCCTGAATCCATTGCCAGTGCTTTATCCACGGTGCCACCTATCTGTCCCTTATCCTATGTTTTTTTTTTTCTTTTTTCTTTTTATTAAAGTAATTGACAAAAAGTTCAACAGAATGGGGTCAAGTATATCTCCCAGGCGGCTCCACAGAAAGTTTCCTTTTAAGATGATGTGGAATCTTTAATGACTAAGATTTAAATCTTGCTATTCAATAAGCTTTAAATGCATATAAATATGTTAAAACCCTGCCCACATCTCTTCATCTTTTCCATAAACACATTGTTAGACCTCACTGAATTGTTGACTGAGACCTATGACAGCTATCAACTCAATGTAGTAACATCACCCAATAAATAGTCTAACAAATTATAGGTGATAGACAGATACTTGGAGTGATTGATAAATGAATTAGTGAATGAATGAATGAATGAATGAATGAATGAATGAATGAATGAATGAAAGGATAGGTAGGTGTATGTAGAAGGAAGGAAGGAAAGAAAGAAGAATAAAAAAAACCAAGAAACTAAGAGATAGATGTTAGTCTAGTATGATTTTTTCCTGATAAAACCATGCTTTCTTTGTGATGTCTGTTTTTTATATCTTCCTTAGACATATCCTTAATAATTAGTGTAGTACATGAGAATTCAGAAGAAGAAGCAGCAGAGGTACATAAATATTATTTATTAAAACTTTATTACTACTCATAAGGGGGAAGAGGAGAGTTTGTGCCAACAGGGAAAAAACAAAAAACAAAAAACAAAGAAACTGGGTGTATTCTCATTGTACAAGGCCCCTGCCCAGAGCTGCACAGAGTGTATTCCAGATTTGGATCTATGCAATGGCCACTGTGTTCTGTTGAAGGCCAAGAGTACCTCAGTTCTCAACATTATAGAGAGTTCAGCCAAAGAGATAGCAGGCAACAAGAGGAGACTGCCCTATCACTCATGATGGTAGTATAGGTGATAGGCTTTGCATTAACAGAGAACCAGATGTGATATTCAGCAGACAGGGAAGAGACTCTGTGGTAGAAATAGAGAGTTCATGACAGAGAATAGTGAAATGTAATGTTGGAATATGTTGGCATGCCAAAATTCATATATCATTGGTCTTAATATTTGGGTTTCGGCGGAGCCAAGATGGCGGAGAGGAAGCAGCAAGCTGCCTGAGCTCTCCTTCTGTTCCCTCAAAACAAACATTAAATCAAGCCTCTGGACGGATTCTGAAACTACAGAACCTGCAAAGAGACAGAGAGACACAGTCCTCCAACCAGAGATAATTTAGAAGACTTCAGGAAAAGGTCGGTCTGACTCGGGCAAAAGGGAGGCCCAGCGCAGGGCAGCAACCCAGCGCCGAGGGGGTCGGGGCAAGTCAGCAGGAGCTGCGGGCCACAGCCGAACAACTGAGGCTCCCGGAACCTGGTTCAAAAATCTGGTGGCCAAGAAGGACAGTGGAAAAACCTACCTGCACCGGCCGAGAGGGCCACGAACGGCGGGATCAGACGCCGGGGTCTGGCGCCTGGCTGGCCGAGCACAATCAGACAGGAAGTGCAGGGCAGGGCATCTCCACACACCATAAAGGCCTCAGAGTAAAAGCCCGGTCACACAGCACCTATACACCTGCACAAGAAGCCCAAAACAGGGACCCTGGTGCCCCCAGAGCAGACCTCAACTTAAAGAATAAATAAATAAGCTGCAATAATGAGTAAGAAGCAAAAAAGAGCCCTCTCCATTGAGAGCTTCTGTATCAATAGGGAAGAAGCCAACACAAACTCAGATGAGGACAATAGCCTCAAATTGTCTACATCTGAAGCCTCACAAGGGAAGGTGAATTGGTCACAAGAACAAAAAGCCTTCCTGGAAGAGCTCAAAAAGGATTTTAAAAATCAATTGCAAGAGGTAGAAGAAAAAATGGGGAGAGAAATGAAAGCAAAACAAAAAAACTATGAAAAAAGAATCAGCAGCTTAGAAAAGGAAGCTGAAGAAAACAAAGCCTTAAAAAATTCATTTGGCCAAATGGAAAAAAAGCTGCATAATCTCACTGAAGAAAACAATACCTTAAAAAATTCACTTAGCCAAATGGAAAAAAAGGTACATAATCTCACTGAAGAAAACAATACCTTAAAAAATTCACTTAGCCAAATGGAAAAAAAGGTGCATAATCTCACTGAAGAAAACAATGCCTTAAAAATTAAAGTGGGACAGTTGGAAGAAAAGGAATCCATGAGACACCAAGAATCAGTCAAGCAGAATAAAAAAAATGAAAAAATAGAAGAAAATGTGAAATACCTCATTGGAAAGACAACTGATCTGGAAAACAGATCGAGGAGAGACAATTCGAGAATCATTGGACTGCCTGAAAGCCATGACCAGAAAAAGAATCTAGATACCATATTCCAGGAAATTATTAAGGAGAACTGCCCTGATATCTTAGAATCAGAGGATAAAATCATCATTGAAAGAATCCATCGATCACCTCCTGAAAGAGACCCCAAAAGGAAAACTC
Organism: Dromiciops gliroides; assembly: GCF_019393635.1. NCBI lineage: Eukaryota > Metazoa > Chordata > Mammalia > Microbiotheria > Microbiotheriidae > Dromiciops > Dromiciops gliroides. The sequence goes on from NC_057863.1 coordinate 26,957,525, forward strand.
CAAGGAATATTGTAGCCAAATTCCAGAATTATCAGGTGAATGAGAAAATACTCCAAGCAGCCAGAAAGAAGCAATTTAAATATCATGGAGCCACAGTCAGGATTGCTCAGGACCTGGCAGCTTCAACATTAAAGGACCGCAAGGCTTGGAATATGATATTCCGGAAGGCAAAGGAGCTTGGATTGCAGCCGAGAATCTATTACCCAGCAAAAATGTGCATTTTCTTTCAGGGGAAAAGATGGACATTTAATGACATTGGGGACTTTCAATCTTTCCTGGTGAAAAGACCAGAACTGAATAGAAAATTTGATCTCAACATACAAGACTCAAGAGAAGTTTAAAAAGGTAAACAGAGGGGAAAAAAAAAGTTACCCTATTAGGTTAAACTGTTTATATCCCTACACAGGAAGATAATACTCATAACTCTTAAGAACTGTAAATGTATTTGGGCAGAGAGAAGGACTTTACATAGAGGGTATAAATATAAATTGTCTTTGATGTGATGATACAAAAGAATTAATGGGATAAAAAGGGAGTCTATGGGGAGGAGAGGAAAGGGGAGGTGGAATGGGATGAATTATATCATATGAAGAGGTGGAAAAAAACCTATTATAATAGAGGGAAAGAAAGGAGGGGGGAACATGGTTTCAACCCTATTCTCATTAGATTTGACTCAAAGAGGGAATAACATATACGTTCATTGGGATAAAGAAACTTAACTCATTCTTTAGGGAAACAAAAGGGAAAGGGAAAGGGGGGGACTGATAGAAGGGAGGACAAAAGCAAGGGAGAAAAGGGTAAAGAAAAGAGAGGGGGTGATAAAAAGGGAGGGCAGATTGGGGGAGGCAGGGGTAAGAAGTAAAACCTCGGTGAGGAGGAATAGGGTGAAAGAAGGGGGGAAAAGTACAAAGGGGGTAAATAGAATGGAGGGGAATAGACAGTCAGTAATAATAACTTTGAATGTGAATGGGATGAACTCTGCTATAAAACGGAAGTGAATTGCAGAGTGGATTAAAAACCAGAACCCTACAATATGCTGTTTATAGGAAACACATTTGAAGCAGAGAGATACACACAGAGTAAAGGTAAAAGGCTGGAGCAGAATATATTATGCCTCAGCTAAAGTAAAAAAGGCAGGGGTAGCAATCCTTATCTCAGACAAAGTGCAGGCAAAAATAGATCTCATTAAAAGAGATAAGGAAGAAAATTACATCTTACTTAAAGGTACTATAGATAATGAGGTAATATCAATATTAAATATGTATGCGCCAAGTGGTATAGCATCCAAGTTCTTAGAGGAGAAGTTAAATGAGTTACAAGAGGAATTAGATAGTAATACTATACTAGTGGGGGATCTGAATCTCCCCCTCTCAGAATTAGATAAATCTAGCCAAAAAATAAATAAGAAAGAAGTGAAAGAGGTGAATAGATTACTAGAAAAGTTAGACATGATAGATGTCTGGAGAAAATTGAATGGGGATAGAAAGGAATATACCTTTTTCTCAGCAGTACATGGCACATTTTCAAAAATTGACCATGTATTAGGGCACAAAAACATCATAGTCAAATGTAGAAAGGCAGAAATAGTAAATGCATCCTTCTCAGATCATGATGCAATAAAAATTACATGTAAGAAAGAGCCAGGGAAAAGTAGAATGAAAATCAATTGGAAACTAAATAATTTCATTCTAAAGAATGAATGGGCCAAACAAGAAATCATAGAAACAATCAATAACTTTATCCAAGAGAATGACAATAATGAGACAACATACCAAAATCTATGGGATGAAGCCAAAGCAGTGCTTAGGGGAAAATTTATAGCTCTAAATGCTTACATGAATAAGAAAGAGAAAGAGGAGATTAATGAATTGGGCATGCAACTTAAAAAGTTAGAAAAAGAACAAATTAGAAATCCCCAATTAGACACTAAATTAGAGATCCTGAAAATTAAAGGAGAAATTAATAAGATTGAAAGCAAAAAAACTATAGAATTAATCAATAAAACTAAGAGCTGGTTTTATGAAAAAACCAATAAAATAGATAAAATACTGGTTAATTTGATTAAAAAAAAGAAAGAAGAAAACCAAATTACCAGTATCAAAAATGAAAAGGGTGATGTTATCACCAATGAAGTGGAAATTAAAGCAATAATTAGGAAATATTTTGCCCAACTGTATGCCAATAAATTTGACAATCTAAATGAAATGGATGAATATTTACAAAGATACAAACTGCCCAGGTTAACTGAAGAGGAAATAAAATCCTTAAATAAACCCATATTAGAAAAAGAAATTGAACAAGCTATTAATGAACTCCCTAAGAAAAAAATCCCCAGGGCCAGATGGGTTTACGGGTGAATTTTACCAAACATTTAAAGAACAATTAATTCCAATATTATACAAATTATTTGGAAAAATAGGGGAAGAAGGAGTTCTACCAAATTCGTTTTATGACACAAATATGGTGGTGATACCAAAACCAGGCAAAGCAAAAACAGAGAAAGAAAATTATAGGCCAATTTCCCTAATGAATATTGATGCTAAAATCTTAAATAAGATATTAGCAAGGAGATTACAGCAAGTGATCACCAGGATAATACACTATGACCAGGTGGGATTTATACCAGGAATGCAGGGCTGGTTCAACATTAGGAAAACTATTAACATAATCAACCACATCAATAAGAAAACCAACCAAAATCATATGATTATCTCAATAGATGCAGAGAAAGCTTTTGACAAAGTACAGCACCCATTCCTAATAAAAACACTAGAGAGTTTAGGAATAGGGGGAGCTTTCCTTAGAATAATAAACAATATCTACCTAAAGCCATCAGCAAGTATTATATGCAATGGAGATAAATTAGAGGCCTTCCCAATAAGATCAGGGGTGAAACAGGGATGTCTGTTATCACCCCTATTATTTAATATTGTCCTAGAAATGTTAGCTTTAGCAATCAGAGAAGAGAAGGGAATTAAAGGAATTAGAATAGGCAAGGAAGAAACAAAACTATCACTCTTTGCAGATGATATGATGTTATACTTAAGGAATCCTTGAGAATCAAGTCAAAAATTACTTGAAACAATTAACAACTTTAGCAAAGTAGCAGGATATACAATAAATCCACATAAATCATCAGAATTTCTATACATGACCAACAAAATCCAGCAGCAAGAGATAGAAAGAGAAATTCCATTTAAAGAAACAGTAGATAATATAAAATACTTGGGGGTCTACTTGCCAAGACAAACCCAGGAACTCTATGAACACAACTACCAAACACTCTTCACATAAATCAAATCATATCTAAATAATTGGAAAGATATCAATTGCTCATGGATAGGCAGAGCTAATATAGTAAAAATGACAATACTGCCTAAATTAATTTACTTATTCAGTGCCATACCAATCAGACTACCTAAAAATTATTTTATACAGCTAGAAAAAATAATAACAAAATTCATCTGGAAAAACAAAAAATCAAGAATATCCAGGGAAATAATGAAAAAAAAATTCACAGGAAGGTGGGTTAGCGGTACCAAACCTGGAGCTTTACTATAAAGCGGCAGTCATCAAAACTATCTGGTACTGGCTAAAAAATAGAGTGGTAGATCAATGGAATAGGCTAGGCTCAGGAAATGCAGTAGTAAATGACAATAGTAATGTAGTGTTTGATAAACCCAAAGACTCCAGCTTCTGGGATAGCAACTCAGTATTTGACAAAAACTGCTGGGAAAACTGGAAGATAGTATGGCAGAAATTAGGCATAGACCAACATCTTACACCTTATACTAAAATAAGGTCAAAATGGATACATGATTTAGACATAAGAGGTGATACCATAGGTAAATTAGGAGAGAAAGGAATAGTGTACCTATCAGATCTTTGGAAAGGAAAACAGTTTTTGACCAAACAAGAGATAGAGTATATTATAAAATGCAAAATGGATGATTTTGATTATATTAAATTAAAAAATTTTTGTACAAACAGAAGCAATGCATCCAAAATTGGAAGGGAGGCAGAAAGCTGGGAAACAATTTTTGAGGCCAGTGCTTCTGATAAAGGCCTCATCTCTAAAATATATAGGGAATTAAATCAAATTTATAAGAATCCAAGTCATTCCCCAAATGAGAAATGGTCAAAGGATATGAACAGGCAGTTTTCTGATGAAGAAACCAAAGCTATCTATTCCCATATGAAAAAATGCTCTAAATCTCTAATGATTAGAGAGATGCAAATTAAAACAACTCTGAGGTACCACCTGACACCTATTAGATTGGCTAAAATGACAAAAAAGGAAGATAATAAATGTTGGAGAGGCTGTGGGAAAATTGGAACACTAATGCATTGTTGGTGGAGCTGTAAGCTGATCCAACCATTCTGGAGAGCAATTTGGAATTATGCCCAAAGGGCGATAAAGCTGTGCATACCCTTTGACCCAGCAATCCCACTTTTAGGTCTTTTGCCCAAAGAAATCATGGAAGGGGGAAAGGGTCCCACATGTACAAAAATATTTATAGCTGCTCTTTACGTGGTAGCAAGGAATTGGAAGTGGAGGGGATGCCCATCAATTGGGGAATGGCTGGACAAGTTGTGGTATATGAATACAATGGAATACTATTGTGCTGTAAGAAATGATGAGCAGGAAGAGTTCAGAGAAACCTGGAGGGTCTTACGTGAGCTGATGATGAGTGAGATGAGCAGAACCAGAAGAACATTGTACACAGTATAATCAACATTGAATGTTGACCTACTGTGATGGACTATATTCTTCTCACCAATGCAATGGTACAGAAGAGTTCCAGGGAACTCATGGTAGAAGAGGATCTCCAACAACAAGAAAAAAAAAGAAAGAAAGAACTGTGGAGTATAGATGCTGATTGAACCATATTATTTCTTTTGTTTTGGGTGCTGTTGTTTTTTTTTCTATTTTGAGGTTTTGCATCACTGCTCTGATTCTTTCTCTTGTAACAGGATTAATGCAGAAATAGGATTAATGTTATTATGTGTATATATATGTGTGTGTGTGTATATATATATATCTATATGTATATGTATAGAGATATATAGATATAACCTATATCAGATTACCTGCTGTCTAGGGGAGGGGGGAGGGAGGGGAGAGAGGGAGAAAAATCTGAAATTGTAAAGCTTGTATAAACAAAAGTTGAGAACTATCTTTACATGTAACGGAAAAAATAAAATACCTCATACATTAAAAAAAAATATTTGGGTTTCACTGATATGGTGAACTCCTGATTTGAGTACCTTCTGCCTCTAAGGAAATCAAACATTTTTTTTTTTTTATTTTTGAACTTTAGATTTTCTTGGCCATAGAGATATTGAGCAACTTATCCATAATTACTCAGCAAATGTGCATAGGACTTCAACCTGGCTTTTTCTGACTTTAAGGCTAACCCACTAGTCATGCCATGTATATTATAACAATCTTTAAAACATTTTAAACATTGCTTCTATGTGAGAAGCTTCATGATATTTCAATTTCATATTCATATGTATAATCTTCATTTAGCACAGGGCTTGATACATAAAATAGGACCTTAAAATTATCTTTTGTGTTTGCTGATTGCTGATCAACCAGTGATAGCAGAAAATATTCTTAATGGTGAGCCAGGCCAAAATGTTAGAACTGAGAATAATGCATGCTAACCTTAAGACTTTTTCCCCTCCTTTTTAATATTAGAGTTGTTTATATAATGTTTTCAAAATCAATACACAATAGCTGCTCCATTTATAAACTTCGCCCATGGATCAAAGCTCATCCAGGAAATGCTAGTCATCAAAACTCATTCCTTCATTATATTTTGGGTTTCTGATAGTTCACTGTGGACTCTAGAGAAGATGTCAGAAACTGTCTGAAGTCATTCCTCTCTTCCTAAAGCCCATTCCCTCAATGACTTCCTCCCAGTTCAGTGGAAATTATCTGCCACTAATAGAGACAAACTGTTAAGCCCACAACTTCTCTTCTTGTACCAGACCAGAGAAATCACATCATTATTATTATGCCTCATTGAAGCGACTGATCTCTGCCAAAGAAGCTAACATTCCACTAGTATGTCTTTCCAAGAGGGAATTCTCTTGCTCCTGGCCCCTGGTCATCTCCATCTAGGATAGGAATGATCCTCCTGATTGGAATTCCAGAGGCTTTACAGGTTGCTTTTCAGTTTGCTTTGAGAACAGACTTTTCTTAAGTTAATGATTCCCAGTGGTAGAGTTAAACAAATTGATACTCAGTATATCACTGCCCTTTTGCAGGAAGAGCATAATAATAGCTTGTGCAGTGGCTCACATTAATGTAGCACTTTAAAGTACACAAAGTTCTTTATGTAGGTTGTCTCATTTTATTCTCATAGCAATGGTTTGAGGTATGTGCTATTATCCCCCTTTTACAGATGAGTAAACTGAGTTTAAGAGAAATTATGTGACTTGCGCAGAGTCATAAAAACTAGTAAGTGTCTGAGCTAGGATTCAAACTCCGTTTTTTTTGCCTTTGGGTCAGCAATCTATCCACTATGCCAAATAGCCGCCTTCCTTATTTGGCCCAGAAAAACATTTCTATAACAAGAAAATAACTATTATAGGAATATCCAGGCTTTCCTGTGGCCAATTGATCAGAGGAGGTCTTTTGTTCAAGGACCATAACAGGGTTCCTAGTAGGTATTCGAAACCTTTAAGGTGATTGATAGTCACTTAGAAAAAAATGAGATAATATTTCTGCTAAGCTATGTATTTATAGTTATAAATTATATAAATTGCAAATTCTATGATATCTAATCAGTAGTTAGATTGCACAGAGGATAGAGTTCTGTATCTGGTGTAAGGAAGACTGATAAGTCACTTACTAGCTGTGTGACCCTAGACCAGTCACTTAACCCCATTTCCCTCAGTTTCCTCATTTGTCAAATGAGCTAGAGAAGGAAATGGCCAACCACTCCAGTATCTTTGCCAAGAAAACCCCCAATATGGTCACAAAGTATCATCCATGACTAAAAAAATGATCGAACAAATGATATATCATACACATATGTGATATATACAATAATAATGCATATATGTAAATATGCATATTTATATATACTCAAATAGCATGGCAGAAATGCTTTATAGATATTTGTAAGCAATTCTCTCTTATGTTTGGCCTAAGTAAGGCATGATAGGTTAAACTTGATTCTTTACCTAGAATATATAATTAAGAAAATAGAGAAACAGATGGAAATGCTTATGTCTTAAGAAAATGCTGATCACCACCTCTGTAGAGATGGGGGATTATTGGATTAAAGTCCATCTTTTACACTGAAAAGATGGTGAAATATAACAAAGTGATTATGAAGTCCTGAAACAAGAAGAACAAGGAGTAACATTCCTCATAGAACATGAAAGGAAGCATAACATGGCAGGTAGAGGGATAGCCTTAGACTTGGGGAGACCTGGGTTCAAGGCTTATCTGACCCATGTGAAGAATTCTAGGGCACTGCCTCAAGACAGAGTTCTCACTGGGAATTCCTTACCCTGATGTAATTCCAAGTCTGGAATAAATAGAGCATAATAATATTTTTGACAATATACTCATTTAATATTGACTTTTTTCAAATGTGAAAGGTGGTGATCATACTTAAAAGATATATCTCACAACAATAAATGACAAAGACCCAATATGTGTTTGAAGATACATCATCCTCACATTTAATTTTATGTCTCAAAAACTCCCTCTCCAAATACAGATATGGAACATTTCTACATAGTTTAATTTATTGAGAACTTATGTGACCTGCCCAAGGTCTCATAGCCAGCATATGTTTGGGGGAGTATCCTAATACAAGGATTATTGACTCACTATACAATGCCATACTATTTTATAATAAAAATATACTACTTGCAGTTATTAGTAAGGAGAGGCAGCATGGCTTCATGGACAGAGAGCCAGATTCAAAGTCAAGAAAGAGGGGGGTTAAAATTCTATCTGAGACACTTAGTTACTCTGCGATTCTGAGTAAGTTGAAAAGTAAATGGTCATCTATATTAATAAAGGGTAGCTCTTCACTAAAAGTGCCCTGTAGCAGCAGCAGAAGCTGCTACTACTACTACTAGCAATAATGGCAGTAGTAGCAATGATATTATTTGTTGTGGTGATGATGTTGATGATGATTATGATGATGATGACAACAAAGATGACAACAATTTCTGCTAAGTCCAAACTACATTAGCATATTTCTTTCCGACATCATTACAAAAATCCTCTTTTCCAACCATACTAGTCTACTCATTGCCCTCTAATATATCACTACTCATAATACTTTTTAGTTTTATGTCTTTTTACCCTGCTCTTTGCTACTTATATAATGGTCTGTTTCAAGTTGTATAAATATATATGAAATAACTAAATTTCTCAGTATTAAAAATATAACAAATATAATAATATACAAAGTCCACAGTCTTAAATAACAAGGAAAAATTGAGAAGAGTGACAGATGTCCATGAAACAACTCAAAGTAAAAGCCAGAGAGTAGGCAAGTACAAAAAATAGTACAATATTCTACAATTCTTAACTCTAAGTAGCAAAAAGTTTTAATAATTGTATTTGTTTTTCAATTAATAAGAAGAAGAAAAAGAAGAGGAAGAAGAGGAGGAGGAAGAAGAAGAAGACGAAGAAGAAGAAGATGAAGAAGAAGACGAAGAAGAAGAAGACGAAGAAGAAGAAGAAGAAGAAGAAGAAGAAGAAGAAGAAGAAGAAGAAGAAGAAGAAGAAGAAGAAGAAGAAGAAGAAGAAGAAGAAGAAGAAGAAGGTCTATGTTGCTTAGGTGGCACAGCATATTGGATTTAGTATTGACCTTCAAGCCATAAAAATTTATGCTCAAGTCCTTCTTCTGAAACTTAATAGTTGTATAACTATTTAAGGCATTTGGCCTTTTTTTTGTAGGTGACTCTCTCAAACTGTATGTGCATGAGGATTTAATTTGTATTGGTAGAAACATTGTGCTCATGCATAAGAACTCTATCACAATTCCCCTGTCCCAAATACTTATCACTCATCTGATTTGAATTGTCATACCAAGGAGATCATAAGGATAATAACTTGAACAAAAGCAATATTATAACTATTATATTCACATATTTTACAGCATATTGAGTATTAAAATTTTTAATGTAAATTATTAATAGTAGCTAACATTTACATAGTGCTTACAATGTACTAAGTTCTATATTAAGTACTTTGAAATTATTACTTCCTTTGACCCTCAGAGTAACCATAGGAGGTGTGTGCTATTGTTACCCCCATTTTACAGATGAGGAAACTGAGCCTGAGATAGGTTAAGTGACTTGTCTAAGGTTACTTAGCTAGTAAATATCTGAAGCAAAATTCAAACTATTCATTTTTTTCCTTTCATAACTTACCTGCCAACAAAGAGAAGATTCACTATTTAACCTCCTGTGTACTGGTGCGTAAAGGATTCTTTTTCAGATCCTTGACCTAAGATATTGTAAAAAATGGAAATCATAGAACTAAAATATTTAGCAAATTATCAAAATTAAAGTAGAACCTCTTGAATTGTAAAGCCTATCATAAGGAATTGCCCATGGAAAGGTAGTCTGTTCCCCGTATTTTAAAAGCATAAAATTTCCTAAGACAAATAAAGATTAATTACATATATTCTATATTAACAGACCCACTTCATAAACCCACAGATCCCAACTGTTTTAGCTATACACATCTCAAGGGGGAAGCTTCAAAAGACATGGCTAATTGTTCCCTGACACACATTTTAAATCTAGATTCGTATTGATAATTACATCATAAATCCAAATAACTATCCTAGCAAGAGCTCTAATGTTAATTAAAACCCACTTAATGGATATATTCCCAACCCTCTATAGTATTAAGACATTTCTGGCTTCCTGCAGAGAGAACAAATTGGATAAAAGGTTTTCAAGCGTCCTATGGCTTTATACTCCTCTGGGGGTGGGGAGGACAGAGAGGTAATGAGAACATGACAAGAAGAGAGTTGGAAGGTAGCACAATCCCAATTTGGATAAGAATTAGGCTTCAGCTCCTATGAAGGTCATGGGACTTGCCCACAGGGAGAAGGAGAGTAGAAAGACATGTCTTATGACTGCTGAACTCTTTCTTGGGTGAATACTAAATTAAAACAAAGACTGCAGTGCTTGATCTTAAGCAATCAGACTTCCTATTCTAACCACATTTAAGTTACTAATCCATGATATGAGATTAGGTATGCTAAGAGAACAAGCATTAAAAAGTCAGAGGTCATTTCTGAGAGAAGCTCTTATGAAAATATGTGATCACATTTATTTTTCCTTGAAAATTCTTGGCTTTACATTTCATTGGCTCTTCACAAAAGCTCTGTTGGGTAGAACTTATTATTATCCTCATGTTAAACTTTGGGGGAAAATAGTTAAGATAGGTCAGGGCTTCTAAATTTTTCTACTTATGACCTGGTTTTGCCCAAGAAAATTTTATGAGACCCTGGATATATAGATATAAAAAATAGTTATGCATAACCTTTTACTTTTGCCAATTTTTTTGTAACCTCCACATTCAGTTACATGACCTTATATGGGGTTGTGACCCACAGTTCAAGAAGGTTTGAGATAGATAATATGTGTTTACAGAATATGACTACAAGCTGTCTATTATCTGAGAATGGATTTGAAATTAGAATTCCAAATCCTGAATTCTAGATGCTATACTACCTAGCTGAGTATAAAGACATGAGAAAATCAACATATTAAAAGTGCTAATATCAATCAACCAAAGAGAATCAATTAATTATCAACTATGTTCAAGGCAGTTGCCTCTGACCTTTCTCACCCAAAATGCACATATACCTGAGTTAATTAGTGGTAGGAATCGGTTGTTAAAGAGAATCACTAATTACCACCATTTACCAGGATCAAATCTGGTGCATCTTTTTCTACCCTGGGAATTTCGGTGTTGTATAATTAAAGATGAAGTAAGTCATATTTTGAAGGATCTAGAATCTTGGAGCTTACTTTTTTTTGTTTGTTTTGTTTTTGTTTTTGTTTTTTGCGGAAGCAATGAGGGTTAAGCGACTTGCCCAGGGTCACACAGCTAGTAAATGTCAAGTGTCTGAAGCCACATTTGAACTCAAGTCCTCTTGAATCCAGGGCTGGTGCTCTATCCACTGTGCTACCTAGCTGCCTGGGACTTCCTTAAAAAAATAATTTTAAGCAGTAATATCCTACCTACAAATTGCAAAGAAGGGTTCAGTAATATTGCAAGGCTTACTGCTATTCATATTCTTACCAACCATTGTACATTAAAGGGCTTTTTATCTTCTACTTTGTAAGAATTGTATCTTTTTGTGGAAGAAGTTCCACTGGACTATGTTTGGAATAAGATAACTTGTAACATCCAAGGAACACTTTACTAAAGGAGTAGCATTCATTCAAGCTCTGTTACAACAATGTGCCTTTTCATAGAATTACATTTTGAAGGACCTCATACACTATTATATTTTAAAAAGAGTACTGTGTAGCATGCTAATTACCCAGAACCCTTCGATGTCCTAGTTTATTCTCAGAGATAGGAAGAAGCAGCTGGGGCTAATAAAACTGGGCCTCCAACTTTGAACCCATGGTAGTATCTTATGCAAAGAAATGGGATTTGAATCTGTATGACTATTATAGAAGGAGTGAATGGTAACAGAATTGGGAAATTTTGAGAACTATTATTGGTATTATGGAAAAGGCAAACTGTAAAGATAAAGATAGTCCTAAAGGAAAGGCAGACTTCAAATTGGTATATAGTATAGAATGAGTTTCTTAACCAGGGATTAGTAAAAGTGTTAGTATTGCTATTTTTTTGTTGTTGCTATTATCATTATTAGTATCATTTTATAACTGACTTTCAATATAAATGGATTCCTTTGTTTTTCTATTAATTTTATTTTCTATAATAAAAGAAATATTCTGAGAACCCAATTTTTGACTTTGACAAAGTGACAAAGAGACCCATGAAATGTTTGTGTGTTTGAAGCCTTGTTATAAATTCTTGGAAAATGGAGTGGATTTTTTTCTTTCTTTTTTCTTTTGTTTTGTTTTGAATTCAAGATTGTTCTGATAGCTGTGAGACAGAGTGAACAGAATTTGTTAAGTATATATGTATGTATGTATATATATATATGGAAGGAGGTGATTATAAGCAGGAATATTATCAAGGAAAATCAGTCTCAGATTCTTGGATGTTTTCAGACTATTAGCAGCAAAATTTAGGTGAATTGTCCTTACAATTGATGTGTTATTAAGACTTCTAAATTAATTTAGTTTTTTTACTATACATATTAATGCCACTTTAACACTAAAAATTAATTTCTAAGGGAACTGTCTTCCTCTATTTTTGTATGTTTTCTCTCCTGTTGTATTCATATAAATCCCACATAAAGTATTTTGATAAATTCAATATACACATACATACATATATACATACATATATTACTGATATTTTAAATGGATTATTTTTATTTTTTCATTTTGCTAGGGTACTATTAGCTATATATAACAAAGATGATTGTTTGAAGGGATTTTATTCTATGTGCTAATATTTGTCAAAACCATACCCAAGCAAAGCAAAACAAAACAAAACAAAAACACAGTTTCTAGGAACAAAGGTTAAGTAGGGGGAGGGGAAAGGGTGGGGGAGATTGAGGTAGGCCAGAGAACAGGGACAAGTACTTCAGTGGTTTACCTGCAGAAGGAAAAGCTTGTTAAGGTTAAATGATCATACTGTTAGAGTTTTGAGGTATACCACATCATTTTAACTGGTTCCCCAATTCTCTGCACACCAAAATGGCAGGGGTTTCTGAATCGTCATTGATTTTTCTAATGCTGTCATAATGTTCTCTATGGTAGAAAATGTGGAGTTCTTCAGCATCAGCTTTGTCTGTGCCACAGATTTGACATAGAAGCTTATTCAACTGATGAATGAGTACATTCAGCTGGTGATATTTAGCAAAAGCTACAATTATATCTTTGCTACCCCATGTACCAGGTTGTGTACAGCTAGGTAAATAGGGATATCTACATTTAAGACCCTCCTCCATTTTCAGTTTTATTTAATGTGATAGCTTCTCCCATAAGGACATGGACTTTTTTTAGATCAGGAACTGCATTAATTAATTAATTAATTAATTAATTATTCATTCATTCATTCATTCATTTGTTTATTTATTTATTTTTACTATTTATTTATTTATTCTGCTTTATTTGTATCATCCTCATTTAGTGTAGTATCTAGATTATAGTAATTATTTAATAAATGTTCCTTGCTTGACTCATTGACGAATCTACATAGAATGACCCCAGGACAATAGTTCCAAAACTGAGCAGATAAAGTAAATGAAAGGATGCTCTTAGAAGAGCAATGTTGTCATAATATCTGGCACAAAGATGATTAGAGTAAACAGCCAGATGCTATGTGAAGGAATGTTGCAACATGTGGATCTGGCAGATACAGTGAGCTATGTTCTTTTCACTGGCTGAATCACCATTCACACTGAAAAAAGAAATCGGGGCAGTTAGGTGGTGCCCTGGATTCAGAAGGACAAATACAGAAGTTCAAATACACTAGTTGTGTGACCCTGGGCAAGTCACTTAACCCTCTTTGCCCCGCAAAAAAAAAAAAAAAATATATATATATATATATATATATATGTCAGAATCCATGTTCTTCCACAGACCTTTCTATTGGGAGTGTTCATGGTCCTGTGAAATTAAAATTAGGTCAATTAGGGTGCTACTACCCAAATAACTTACATGGGCTTTCAAAACATTGGACCTAATAAATTTAGTCAACTTTCTCTCTCCAGGGTAAGCTTCATCCTATGGAAATATTGTCATGGGGAACTCAAGCTAAAATTATATGCCAATGCCCAAGAGAAATGATTGTATGCTCATCATCAAATAGGGGAAATCATATACACTTGTTTGATTCTTAGGCAAAAGGACATGGGGGAATGGAACCAAATAAATAGAGTGGTTTGTCTTGGCATATATAAGATGAAGATTGAGTGTGTGAGCTAAAAATAGAACTTTGATCTTCTGTCTTTTTTTCCAGTTTATCCTTAAGTAATTTATCCTTAGTACAATGTATTTTATTGCATAAGCCAAAGGGACCTCAATTTAATATGTAGGTGAGCATAAACAATACCGGGGAGTATAAATAGAATTCCTAGGGAATATAAATCAAAAGGTTGTAAAAAAGCCAACAACAGTGTTGTGTAACTAAATAGGATAACAAAAGAAATCAAAATTCATGAATTCTTTACAACTTGGATATTCTTTTGAATCAAATTATATTAGGGAATTGTAGTCTTAGAATTAAAGGAATGGACATCAAGGGTGAATTGTTTCAATCCATACTCAAACATAAATTCATTCAATAACATCTATGTTCATTTAAAATTCTGCTCTTCTTCCTTTTGAACTCTCACCCTTCATTTCTATATCTCTTCCTCCTTTCCCTTCCTCTTCTCAATCTTTCTCTTTGTTCCTTCCTTCCTTCCTTCCTCCCTTCCTCTCTCTCTCTCTCTCTCTCTCTCTCTCTCTCTCTCTCTCTCTCTCTCTCTCTCTCTCTCTCTCTCTCTCTTTCCTTCCTTCCATCCTTCCTTTCTTTCTTCTTTCCTTTCTTTTCCTTACTTCTCAAGAATCCTTAATCTAAATCTCTGGAATATGAGACAGACTAGAGATGACTCCTTAAGTCCCTCTGAAATCTGAGATTTTGTAATTCTATGAATTTTAATATGACCTTAAGGGAAATACAAAAATGGCAGATCTGCTGGGTTGAATGAAGTTAAAAATTCAAGAAACATTTATTATGTGCATATTCCACAAGGCACTCTTCAATCAGAAATGGGATTATAGAGCAAAACAGAAATATCTTTTTAATCAAGGAATTTTTTATTATCAATATCATTTCCACTCCATTTTTAGAACTAATTTTGACTTGACTGTCCCATTGATAATTTCTATGAAATGTTAAGATTTTACCTGAATGTTGACGGGATAATAAAAACAATTAAGAGAAGCAAGTGAATGTATTTCATTTGGGAGAAAGCAATAATATAAATTGTATCAGTTCTTTTGAGAAATTGAAGTTCTAAATCTCAAAGTAGAGGGATGGGAAGGCTAAAGTATTTTTACACTAAAGTAAGCTTTAATTTAAAATGCTATTGCAGTATGAACATTATCCCCCTGATGGGAATGCAAAGGGAATGTGGAGAAGAAGGTTTAAGGATAGAAGAAGAGAATGCATTCGTGGAGGAACAACAAATGAAAATTCAACACAATACATTCCTTTTACAGAAAACTTGAATAAGAGAAATAAAAACTATATGCATTTTGTTTTAACTCCTTTCCTGAAATACTATTAGCAAACACTGAATCATGTGCTTTTCTCAATCATAAAAGTGTGAACAGAGTTTAAATTAGTTTTATCACTTTGTAGTATTCTTTTTTTTTTCCTCCAACATGATTTCACAAATAGAAAGTATTAAGATGATTTGGAATTTGAAGTTTATCATTATCTATTTTAAGTTTTAACATATATTTAGCACACTTTTAAAATGTATTCACAATTCCTGAACAATATTGTGTTCTCCATGTAGAAAACAGAATCTCAGGATGTCAGTCTGAAACTAAGTCTAGTCATATAATTTTTGGAGATGAAAAGACTGAAACTAAGAGAAAGCATTCCCGATATACACTGGAAACTCTATTTTTTTTTCTTTATACATATAAGTGAAGATCAATTGATTAATCAAATGTTTTGTTGATTAGTTGGCTCTGACTCTTCATGATTCCATTTGGGGTTTCTTGGGAGAGTTTCTGGAGTGTTTTGAAATGTCCTTCTGCATTTCATTTTATGTATGAGAAAACTGATGCAAACGGGATTAAGTGACTTGCTCAGGGCCACCCAGCTCGTAAGGGACTGAGGTCAGATATGAGGTCTGGTTTTCTTGATTCCTAGGCTGGCAATCTATCCAGTGTGCCACCTGGCTGTATCATTAAATTAAAAAAAATTAAATATTAGTCAAAATATCAAAGGCTTCCAAAGAGATAATCTCACTTCTGATGTCATGGGCATAGGGAACTTCGTGATAAAGAAAAATTCCCTCTGCTACAGCATATTACCTTCGTCTTTAAGCTTATGAAGTTGGAAACTTATGAAAGTTGGAAACTCATGAAATTTCAAAATCCAAACTCCTGAAGTTAGAGATTACTAGAGGATAGACATATTCAATGACTTTGGAAGCATTTCACAGACCTTCTGTGTCAGAGATAAAGTGTGAAAGCAAATGGTCTTGAAGAAACTTTGTACATTTCCCTGCACATAACTGGCATTTACTAAGTTTCTGCTGAATTGACTTTTTTTGCTTGGTCCAAGAGGGAACCGAGTGTTAATGGAGATAGAATAACAACAACAGCAAATTTTAAAGACAGGGAGATTAAGTATTTATTTCATGAAAATATATCCTTTGAGGCATTATCTCATACCTATCAGAATGCCAAATATAGCAAAAAAGGAAACTATTGGATGTTGGAGGGGATGTGAGAAACCTGGGATGCTAATCCACTGTTGGTGGAGATGTGAAATAATCCAACCGTTCTGGAGAGCAATTTGGAACCATGCCCAAAGGCCTATAAAACTCTGCATATCCTTTTATCCAGCAATACCACTGTTAGGTATATATCCCAAAGACATCTTTGAAAAGAGAAAAGGACCTATTTGTAAAAAATATTTATAGCAGCTCTTTTTGTAGTGGCTAAGAATTGGAAATCAAAAGAATGTTTATCACTTGGGGAATGGCCAAACACACTGTGTTATATGATGATGATAGATTATTTCCATGCTATAATAAATGACAAATAGGAAAATTGCAGAAAGGCCTGGAAATTACAATATGAACTGATGTATAGTGAAGTGAGTAGAACCAGGAGAATGTTGTGCAGAGTGTCAATAATATTGTTTGATGAAGAATTGTAAATGACAATTCTTCTCAGCAATACAATGATCCACGACAATCCCAAAGAATTAATGGTAGAGCATACTATCCACATCCAAAGAAAGAATTGATACTGATTGAATATAGACTGAAGCAAGATATTTTTTACTTTCATTTTTTCTTTTATTCAAGTTTCCTTATAGAAAATGACAAATATATAAATGTTTTACATAATTTCAAGTGTATAATCTATATCTGATTGCTTGTTGGTATTGTTTGTCCTTTATACTTGAGGAGGACTGTGGAATCAGTGTGTTGTCATGACTTGCAGTGAATTGGATTTAAGTGAGGGAGGTCTGTGCAAGGTCACAAGACTCACTCTCTTCCAGAGCCATCTGGGTCCAGTGGCAAGATAGACATCAGGACAACAGGAGATGGTCCTGGATGTTTTAGGGCAATAGGAGTTAAATAAATTGCCCAGGGTCACACAGCTAGTAAGTGTCTAAGGAGAAATTTGAACTCAGGTCTTCTTGACTCCAGGGTCAGGGCTCTCTCCACTGTGCATCCTAGCTGCCCATTGTTTACCACCTCAGGGTGGGAGGAGAAGAGATAAGAAGGGATCAAATTTGGAAGTCAGAACTTTAAATAAAAGTGTTTATTATTATTCAACAAATAAAAAGAAAATATATCTTATCAATTAAGACCAGCAAAAGTGTTATTGGTCACAATGGGAATGTTTGGATCCTATGTTTAAGAGGTTTTTAAGCAAAAACTGTGTCATCCCTGTGAGGCTTACCCTCATGCTAGGCTCTGGGGGCAAGAAGTCACTCAATGTTGAGCAGTGCTGGTTGGCATGTGCCCATAACTGGCTCAGCCACATTCCTTTAGGTAATGAATGGAATAGTCTCTTGATCATAATCAGTTTAGCACATTTTCTGATCCATGTGTGCCCAGTTGTCAACTAATCACCACATGCTCTTGTGAATTTCAATATGATTCATAGTTGGATCTTGCTTTGATTGACCACCTCAAAGGCCCCCCTCTAATTTTAAGAAGTCTGGAGAGTCAGGAGGGAAGCTGGAAAAGGAGCAAAGAACTGGAAATGAAAAAAAAAAACATCTAAAGAAACTGAGTGAAATGGAATGCTATTATACCAAAACAAGTGACTGGTATGAAAGCAAATTTTAAGAAACTTAGGAACACATCTAAACTGGTGCACAGTGAACTAAGTAGAACCAGGAAGCACTTATTTGAATAATGTAAACATAGAACATTATAACAAAGCAGAGTACTATGTCACTGAAATGAGCTATGGGGATACAGGAATAGAGATGGGGAAATACAGTTATTGCCTCTCCTTGATAGAAAATTATAAGCCTAGCCTGTTGCACATTCTATTAGATATGCGTGTTCATTGTGCTTAACTGTTTTCCTTTGTTCCAAAGGGATGTAACTCATAGTGAAAGAGCACTGGGGTATATCCAGAAATTACTGTAATGAATTGCAAAAGGCAGCAGTAAAACAGAGAGATGGGGAGGGGGGGAGAGTGAGATAGACAGACAGACAGAGAGACTGAGAGAAAGAGATAGAGACAGCCTCCTATGAGCTACCCATTGTACTAAAGGCCTAAACAAATTCTCCAATTAAAAGGGAAAGCAGGCCAGCTAGCTCACCAGGCTACTAAATTTAACAGCGTATGAAGATAGACCACTCCACCAATTTACACTTTTGACAGTTGCCCTTTTCCAATGTACTTGCTGCATCCATTGAAAGCTAGCATGGCAGGTGGATAATAGATGAATAACTTACTGATTGCCTTCACTTAATAACCAAGCTTTAAATGTGAATGAATTAAGCAGCTTAATTTGGAGGGGGGGAGAAAATGGATCTAAAACTCCTGGGTACTAAATCCAAATTTACATAAATTATACATGTTTATAGAATTCACATTCTAGCTCTTTATGACTCCACCCCTAACCCCTACCATTTAAAAGAGCCTTTGATCTTATTTCTTTGTTAAAACAGAAACCACAGACAGTGAAATGCCCTTTATCTTATTCATTTATTCTTATTCTTATGTCAGGTTCCTATGAAACCCTTAAGGGTTTAGGCTATGGGCAAGTTAGATTATCTCTCCATTAAGTAGTCCTACAGCTCCTCCTTGAAAATAGGGCCTTTTTAATACCTCTTAGGTGCTTTGATGTCTAAGGTGGGGCTCATTTTCCTTTATCAGCAAAAATAAATTCATTTTCTACAGAGCTTTTTAAAAAAAAATTGTCTTTCACTACTG
This sequence comes from Dromiciops gliroides, assembly GCF_019393635.1. Classification (NCBI taxonomy): domain Eukaryota; kingdom Metazoa; phylum Chordata; class Mammalia; order Microbiotheria; family Microbiotheriidae; genus Dromiciops; species Dromiciops gliroides. The sequence goes on from NC_057863.1 coordinate 26,976,815, forward strand.
CTTTAAAATTTCACCAACCATTTTAAGTGGAAGGCAAGTTTGGCAGTACCAACTTGGAGGGATATTTTTTTTTTCAGTAACACTCTTCTGAAATAACAGTTTTCTGAAATATCCTTGTCTCCCTTCTTGCCAATAAAGGAACCCTTTCAGCATCTGCCTCCTACAGGAATACTCCATGAAGCAGTTGAAGTGGTCAGAAGGTACACTTTTCTTGCTCTTGGGGGATGACTGGAGACAAACTCTTACAAAGTGAGCTATGTGAGTGTCTGGATTCAGATTTGTAGGAACTTGTAGGGTAGCACTGGCTAGTATTCATAAGATCTAAGGCAAGAAAAAAAATAGCTTTTAAAAGAGTTGACCTCTATTTTGCCAAAGATTTTCTATTTTAACCTCCTTGGATATCTGCCAAGTTTTTAAATTGTGTTAGAAGTGTTGTCAGGGAAGGGCAGAGACTTTAAGAATCCCGATGGCATGAGTGAAAAGTATTAAACTATTAAAAATAGTCCATTGCTTGACTTAAAAATTTAGCTTCTGCCTATTAAAAAAAAACCGTTATTCTTTTTTACTTAATCTGGCTATCCTTTCTGTTAACTTCAGTCTGAGGAGCCCATCTCTCAGTACACAGAGCATCCTTGACCCCTGCTCCTGTCTTTTTCTCTTTTCTTCATTATCCCTCCCTTCCTCTTTGAACCTGAAAAGACAGAGCAGAGTACTTTCAGATAGGCAGCTATTCATGATGACAGAGGCATCAGAAAAAGCCACATGTCTCTTCATCTCCAATTTCCAGCATGGAAGGCAAGAAAGGAAGTTAGAACAAAGCAGGCAGGATTTCTTAGAGGTTAAGTCTTGTAAAAGAAAAGTAAAACTGAGATATAAGCTACTTAAAGTCTGGAGGGAGAACTTAATTCACAAAGTATAACAATGGGGATCATCCTTCCCCAACTTTATATTATTTCTTTCTCCTTCTTTAATGATTCAGGTCTAGTCTAAACAAGTTTAATATCTATATCACTTTGGGGGGGGCAACTGGGTGGCACAATGGATAAAGCACTGGCCCTGGATTCAAGAGGACCTGAGTTCAAATCCAGCCTCAGACACATGGCACTTACTAGCTGTGTGACCCTGGGCAAGTCACTTAACCCTCATTGCCCTGCAAACAAACAAAAAATATCTATATCAGTTCCATAATAAAAATGTCACCTGCCCCTTCTCTGTCTCTGCCTCTTTCTTGTCTCTCTGTTTCTCTCTGTCTCTGTCTCTCTCTGTCTTTCTGTCTGCATGTGTCTGTGTGTGTCTGTGTGTGTGTGAGTCTGTGTGTGTTTACCTTTGTTGAGGTAAATATATGAATACACCATTATAACTCCTTTAAGTGAGTTTCCACACCAGTTTTATAGATCATAAGTGATTCATTTCACATCTTTAATGATTCCTGTTCTTCTCCGTCTATCGACTCACTCTCAAGAATTTTCCCATCTTTGGATTTTTCACTGGCTATGCTGTATGCTTATAATATGCTCTCTTTTTCTCTGCCTCAGTGAATGTCTCTTTTCCTTTAAGATCCAGCTTAAATATATTGTCCATGAAGGCTTTCCTGATGTTTTCTAGGTGTTTCTATTTAAACTTATCTTATATTTGATCACTTTGTAACTATTTTTATTTATTCACCTTATTTTGGATACTTTCATATGTTATGTGGTGTCTCATCTCTTAAAGTGCAAGTTTCTTGTGCATTCATTGTCCTGTTGACTCTATGATTTTCAGGGTGGGTGCCCTTCTCCCTTGGACGTGGGAATTTTTTTTAGAAATGTTTTCTACAATAATTAATGCATAGGACCTATCTTTCTTTTCTTTTTCCTGACAGGAGATGCTCTGAAATCTCTCTTCTTGTTGACATATGTCTAATTTCTTATGTTGCCTGGAACTAGAAACATGAAACACAGTAATTTTTTTCCTTTGATTTCTCTGGAGAACAAGGACAGGGTCTAACCAGGGGGATACTGTACAGTCTTTGTATTTGCTGACTGAATAGGGGCCCTTGGCTTTGGACCACCACAATAATTCTTGGATTCCCCTCATAAAGACCTGAAGCAGGAAGCCAGAATTTCAGCCCATTAGGTTTTTCTCACTCATATCTCATAGGTGACTTCCACACCCAGTGAAGTATACAGGTGGTAGACCTAGGAAGAAATAATCAATAGACATTTATTAAACATATATTATGTGCCAAGTACTGTGCTAAGTATTGAGGACACAAATATGAAAACAAAAAATGACAACCTATGAATTCAAGGAACTTCTAACAATGGGGGAAAATAAAACCTAAAAAGGAAACTGAAAAGGGTGAAGGGATGTTACCTGGTATAAGGGAATGGTGAAGTCATTCAGAGAAGTTCCAAAGTAGTACAACCAGGTGAGAAATGCTAACTGAAAAGATCTTTCCTTAAAGGAAAGTTTGCAGTTAATGGACACAGCTTCCAATAAGAGAGTTAGAGGGTAATGGTGACGTGGAATACAAAGAGATCTTATTGAATGATGAGGTTCATCCTTCTAATGAGCATCCTCTACAAAGAGGAAGTTTTCATACAAAGGAATAAATGCTATCTGTAGTCATATAAAAAAAATGTTATAAATCAATATTGATCACATAAATGCACATTATAACAACTCTGAAATACCACCTCACAGCTATCCAATTGGCTAATGTGATTAAAATAAAGAAAATGTTGAATGTTGGGGGAGGGGTGTGGGAAAACTGGGAAGGGAGAAGAAAGGGAGAGGAAGGGAAGGGGAGGAAAAAGACTGTGGCTTCACAATTTTACAGTGTAGTTGAAGATATAAAGCAGCACTTCCAGCATAAACCACTAGGGTGGCCTTGACCCCACTGCTGACCAGTAGTGAAGCCCCCAACCTAAATCTGGACAACAGTGGGATCTTGCCCCTGGGGCCTACCAGCTGAGAGACTCTGTTTCCATAACAACCCTGCAGCAGGGAGACTCAATCCTTGGCAGATTTACAACAAAATTATTCCTTCAGGGCCTACTAGCAAAGGCGCTCTATTAGCAAAGCAACCCAGCAGGAAGGCACTACCCCTGGGGCAGACCAGCACCAAAATCTCTCCTCCAGGGCCAGCCACTAGAAAGACTCTGCTACTATAGCAACCCAGCAGCAAGGCCCTGCCCCTGGAGCAGGCAGTAAGGTTAACCCCATTCCAACTCAGGAAAATCCATCAGGGCAGTTTACCATCCAGAGAAAGGAAGCAGCTAAACTCTGAAGCTGAGTGTAAGCCCCAGTAAGCCCCACAGATTCAACATAAAAACTTAGGACAGTGCAAGACTAGAGATCAACTCTAACACAAAAACACCAAGTCACAATAAAGGCATAAAAATGAGCTAAAAGCAAACAAACAAAAAGCTTTATTATAGAACGTTACTATGGTTAGAGGGAGTTTCAAGGTCTAAACTCAGAGGAAGACAATAATGCCCAAATGGCTATAGGTGAATCTTCAGAGAAAAATATTATATGGTTTCAGGCCAAAAAAGAAATCCTGGAAGAAGTTTCAAAGAAAGGATGAATTTTTAAAAGCAAATTAGAGATGCAGAAGAAAACAACGTGGAGGAAAAATGAGAATAATGCAAGAAAAATTGTAAAAAAAAGAGTCATCAAGGTGGGAAAATATATACAACAACTTATGAAAAAAATAACTCCCTAAAAAAAAGAATTAGCCAAATAGAAAAGAAAGTACAAAAAGTTTCTGAAGAAATTTATTCCTTAAAAATTAGAATTGAACAAGGGCATACTAATGACTATGAGATATCAAGATACAATAAAACAAAATACAAAAGTAAAAAAATAGAAGAAAATGTGGAATTACTCACTGGAAAAAAATTACCTAAAAATAGATCCAGGATAGATGATATAAGAATTATTGGACAACTGGAAGGCCATGATAAAAACGAGAAAAAAGATTGGACAATATCTTCAATAAATATTCAAAGAAAACTTCCCTGTTATGCTAGAACTGGAGAGCAAATTAGAAATGGGAATAATCTACCAATTACTGACTGAAAGATATCCCAAAATGAAAACTCCCAGGAATATCATATCAAAATTTCAGAACTCACAGATCAAGGAGAAAGTAATGCAAGTCATGAATATACAGGACTTTGAAACTTCTAAGACCTAGAGGACTTAGAATACAATATACTAGAAGACAAAGAGTTAGGTTTACAACCAAGAATCACCTACCCAGCAAAATTAATATAATCTTTTAGGGGGAAATGGACATTTAACCAAAAAAGGACTTTTAAGCATTTCTGATGAAGAGATCAGGGATGAAAAAAATGTTGACTTCCAAATATAGACTCAAGGGAAACATTAAAAGGTAAAAAGAAACAAGAAATTAAAAAAAAAATGATGCATTAAATAAGTTGTCTATATTTCTATATGGCAAGATAATCTTTCTAACTCTTAGCAACTTCATTACTTATAAGAACAATTGGAAGGAGTATATGGAAACAGAGCATGTGGATATAAGGTACAATTGATGGGTTGCTTCCCCTTCCCCCAAATATAAAGGTATGAGAAAGAAATTCCACTGGAATTGAAAGGGGGGATTGAATGGGATAAATTATCCCCCATAAACGAAGTACAAAAATGCTATTATAATGGACAAGAAGATTGGTTGGGGGCGAGGGGGCAAAGCTCAAACTAACTCTCATTAAAATTGGTTCACAGTGTGGAAACATATACACTCAGATGGATATAAAAAAATCTCTCTTACCCTACAAGGAAGTAAAAAAAGGAATGGGAATAATAGGAGAACAGAGTACTTATAAAAATGAGGGATATTGGGAAAAATGATAATTAGAATTAAAACACTTGTAAGGAGGGAAAGGCTGAGGAGTATAAGGAGTAAGAGAGAGAGAAGGAGAAGAAAGCAAAAAAAAAAAAAATAGCATGGGGGCAGCTAGGTTGCACAGCGGATAAAGCACCAGCCCTGGATTCAGGAGGACCTGAGTTCAAATCTGTCCTGAGACACTTGACACTTACTAGCTGTGTGAACTTGGGCAAGTCACTTAACCCTCATTGCCCTGCCACAAAAAAATAGAATGCAGGGAAGTTCACAGTTACTTATTTTAACTATAAATGTGAATGGGATGAATTTGCCCATTGAATAGAAATGGGTAGCAAAATAAATAAAAACCTCAAAATCCTACAATATGTTTTTGTTTTGTCTGTTTGTGGGGCACTGAGGGTTAAGTGACTTGCCCAGGGTCACACAGCTGGTAAGTATGAAGTGTCTGAGGTCAGATTTGAACTCAGGTCCTCCTGAATTCAGGGCTGGTGCTTTATCTACTGCATCACCTAGCTGCCCCCTAAATATGGGGGGGGTTGTTTTTTTTTTTTAAAGAAACCCATTTGAAGCAGAGAGATATACACAGGGCAAAAGTAAGGGGTTAAAATGAGGTCTATTATGATTCAGCTGAAGTAAAAAAGCAGTGGTAGCAATTATGATTTCTGACAAAGAAATAAAAATAGATCTAATTAAAATAAAGAAGGAAACTTTCTTGTTGAAAGGTGCTATAGACAATGAAGTCAGATCAATACTTCACATATATGCACCAAATGGTATACCATCCAAATTTTTTAAGAAGTTGAATGAGTTACAGGAGGAAATACATAATAAAACTATACTAGTTGGGGGACCTGAAAATTCTCTCAGAGCTGGATAAATATAACCAAAAGATGAACAAGAAATTAGTTAAGCAAGTGAATAAAAATCATGAAAATTTAGATATAATATATCTCTAGGGAAAATAGAATGGGAATAGAAAGGAACATTTTTTTTCTTAGCAGAACATGGCACTGAACACGAAAAAAAAATGACCATGTATTAGGACATAAAATTCTCACAATCCAATGTAGAAGAGCAAAAATAGTAAATATATACTGTTTGCATCACAATGTAATAAAATTACATTCAATAAAGGACATTAAAACAACTCTGAGATACCACCTCACACCTATCACAGTGGTAAATATAAAGAAAAGGAAAATGTTCAGTGTTGGAGAGGATATGGGAAAACTGAGATGCTAATATGCTGTTGTTGGAATTGTGAATAGATACAACCATTCTGGAAAGCAATTTGGAACTATGTCCAAAGTACTATAAAACTGTGCATACCATTTGATCCAGAAATACTACTGGGTATATATCTCAAAGGTAGCCCCAAATTAGGAAAAAAAACTATTTCTACAAAAAACTATTTAGAGCAACAATTTTTGTGGTGGCTAAGAATTGGAAATCAAAGGAATACTCATCAACTGGGGGATGGCTAAACAAGCTGTGGTATATCATGGTGATGGAATATTAATATGCTATAAGAAATGACAAACAGAATTATTTCAGAAAGGCTTGCAAAGACTATGAACTGATGTATAGTGAGCAGAACCAGGAGAATGTTGTGTACAGTGACAGCAATATTTAATGAAGAAATGTAAATGACTTAGGTATTCTCAGCAATGTAATGATTCAAGACTATTACAAAGGACTAGTGATGAAGCATCCTATCCACCGCCAAAGAAAGAAGTGATATAGATTGAATATAGATTGAAGCATGTTATTTTTCACTTTATTTCTTTTAATTTTTTTTATTCAGGTCTTCTTACACAAAATGACTAATATGGAAATGTTACTAATAATTGCACATGTATAACCAAGAGCTGATTGCTTACTACCTCAGTGAAGGGTCAGTGAAGAAAGGAGGGATAGAATTTGGAACTAAAAACTTTAAATGAAAATAATCTATTTTTTCAAAAGCTAGAAGAAACTGATCTTGAAACATAGAATATTTCGTTCTCTGGAGATCTGGATAAATGATTTCTTGTTGTTGATGGTGGTGGGGGTGCTGTTATATAAAAATTAATTAGGAATAATTTATAGAACTTATACAAATATACATACTGGATCAATGTATGGAAAATTGTTCTTATGGATTAAAGCTTTCTAAATATGAAAAACTGCCTTGTGTGATGGGGAGCTATTAATTATGGAAATCATTTTATTAGAGGCTGGATTCAAATATCATCTCAAGACTTTGCTTTTGTCTTCATTATTTCCTTTTCATTTGTTTTCCAACATATAATTTTTAGGTCAACCATATTCAATAAGACTGTATAATACCTACTAAAACATGTCATTAACTTTTTGGTAGTCACTTTATTGGCTTGAAGAAACAACAATAATTATAAATTAAAGTCTAGTCACCTGAAAGAGGTACTGTAATTGCTTAGACACCTAATTTAATTCTGGATAGAATTATAGCCTAAGGAATGAGGAATTGATTGGTGTGATTCTCATTATTTAGGGGATGAATGTCATGACAGTGTTAGGAACCATCCTTTTTCACACAGGAATTATTCCTCTTCTAATAAGACAGATTTTCATCTTTCCTCCCTCCCTTCCTCCCTTCCTTCCTCCCTTCCTTCCTTCCTTCCTTCCTTCCTTCCTTCCTTCCTTCCTGCATTATTACCTTCATTTCTCTCTCCTTCCTCTCTTACACTATCTCTTTATTGCCTTCTTTTGTCATGTATGACATACTTACCATTTAAGATGAGTAGGAGACAGCCCTACCAACCTTTCACTTGGTCAGAACACATCTGTAATATTTTGTTCATTTCTAGGAACACTTTGTGAGTTTTAAAGGGCAAGTACTCTTTTGTCTTTGTTCCAGATCCTACCATGATTCTGTTGAATTACTTTGAAAGGCAGAAATAAACTCAGTAATAACCATAAGAAAACAATAAGGTCATGCTCGACAAGAACTAGTTGAATGAACTAGCAAAATTCAGCTTAGAAAAGAAAGGTGAGGAAGTCATATAGAGGATAGATGCAATGTATTATCAAGTGTTCTGAAGGTTTTCATGTAGAAGGGAGATTAGACAATTTAAGCCTAGAGAATAGAACTGGGAATAATGCATAGAAACTAAGAGGAGACAAATTTCATCTTTACATAAGGAAAAAAGAAAAAAAAAACTCCCTAACCATTAAAGTTAACCAAAAATGTAATGTCCTTTCTCAATAGACAGGTGGTTTTACCTCACTGGGAGTCTTCACATAGAAAATGGTTGTTCAATTATCAGTTGTCTTGTCAAAGGAATTTATTTCCTTGGGGCACCTAGGTGGCACAGTAGATAGAGTACTGAGCCTGAAGTTAGGAAAACTCATATTAATGAGCTCAAATATAACCTAAAACACTTTCTAGCTCTGTGACCATGGATAAGTCAGTTAACTTTGTTTGTCCTAGCTTTCTCATCTATAAAATGAGCTGGAAAAGGAAACAGCAAATCATTCTAGTATCTTTGCCCAGAAATTGCCAAATAGGGTCACAAAGAATCAGACATTAATGAAATGACTCAACAACAACAATGACAACAACAACAATGAGTTGGACTAAGTGTCTAGCAATATTCATTCCAAATGTGATTTGATGGTATTCCAAAGCAACCTACCCGATAGTTAGAAATTTAAATTCTGCTAAAAATGGAGACATGATGTTCTAAGCTAGAACCAAAAAAATTAAAAAAAAAATTAAAAAGACTGTGAATTAGTATTTTTTTCCATTGGCATATATTTTAAATGAATTACATCTAGAACTTCCATATTTGGCTCAGTTTCTTTAATGTGAAGGAAAAAAAAAACAGTACCTGCTGTTGTGAAATTTTAAGTGTTTTGGCCTTTTCCAAATTTTAAAAATAGCCTTATGATTCCTTTTGACTTTTAAGAACTTATCAGAATGATCTTTTCCCTGAAAACTTTGTCTACTAAAAGGTCAAGAAAACTATAGAGATTACTTGAGAACAAGCTCAGGTTAGTTCCTTAGTCTTAGGAGCTGTTCCTGAGAAAAAAGAAATCCTTGAAAATGACACATTTTCTTTAGTAACCAAAGGGCTCTAATTTAAGAAAAGTTACTTGAACTTGTCACTAGAATTTCTAAATTTTCCCAAGATTTTATAGGCATAGTTCAACTTTTAGAATATCTATCATTTCTAAAATTTAAAAGAAAGTTTTTTGTTTTAAATTTTCGCATTAATGTGATATATATATATATATATATATATATATATATATATATATATATATATCAAACTATTTAAGAGATTGGCAATAGAAACAATTAAGCCCCTACCAATATAAATATTTAACAAACTGTTTAAAAACAAAATACATCAGAATACTAGTTAAAGATCAGGTTAGAAGGGGGTGCAGCCAGGATGACAGAGAAAAGGCTGTAACTTTTGGAGCTCCTTACATGATCCATCCACATACCTCCAAATAATGTCATAAGACAATTCCTGGAGCATCAGAAACCACAAAAGAACATGTTGAGGTCATTTTCTCACCAAAGATGTCTTAAAAGGGTGTCAGGGAAGGTCTGTTTTACCAGGGTGAGAGGGGAGCAAAGCCATGCCATGCAGATCCAGCCCCAGGCAGGCCATGGCTCCAGAGTCTCAGGCTCATCAACAAAATCAGCTACTTCTGGAAATAAGCTCACAGAATGGTAAGAGGGTCCAGCTGTTGGCCAGGGGTAGATAGCAGCGATCTCTGATGGAACTGAGGGGAAGCACAGTTGTGTTGCCCATGCTCAGAAACAGTAATCAGACTTGAGTGCCAGCAGCCTAGTAGGGGAGAGGCACAGACACAGGAAGCTTGCAACCGCAGTGAATCAGATTTCTGCTTCTGGGTTAAAGAGTAAGCAGGCCCATGCTTACTTACAGACCAGAGAACAGGGCAGGCAAGCTGAGAACATTCTTCTCCTTAAATTGTACCACCTTAGACCCCCTCAAACCTGGGACAGTGTTCCCTGGAAACAGGACCTCACTTTAAGAAGGAGTTAAAAGCCAAGAAATAGGCTAGGATAATGAGTAAGCAGGAAAAGATGTGGACCATTGACAGATTCTTTAGTGACAAGGTAGATCAAAATACACCCTTAGAAGAAGATTAAGTCAAAGCACAACATCTAAATCTTCCAAAAAAAATATGAATTGGTCTCAGGCCCAGAAGAACTCAAAAATGACTTTGAAGATAAAATAAGAGAGGTAGAGGAAAAAATTGAAAGAGAAATGAGAGTGATGCAGGAAAGTTACAAAAAAAAAAAGTCAACAGCTTTAAAAACCAAATTGGCCAAACAGAAAAGGAGGTACAAAAACTCTCTGAAGAAAATCATTGCTTCAGAATCAGGAATGAGCAAATAAAATCTGATGACTTTATGAGAAATCAAGACACAACAAAGCAAATCCAAATGAATGAAAAAAAAAAAATAGTGGACAATGTGTAATATCTCCTTGGTAACATGGCCAACCTGGAAAATAGATAGATCCAGGAGAGTTATTTTGAAAATTATTTGATTACCTAAAACCATGATCAAAAAAAGAGCTTAGACATCATCTTCTAAGAAATTGTCAGGGAAAAATGCCCTGATATTCTAGAACCAGAAGGTACAATAGAAATTGAAACAACTTTCTCAGTATTAGGGCAGCTGAAAGTAATATACTTAGAGGGCACAGATGCAAATTGAATATTAAGGGATGATATCTTTAAAGCTTTTATTTTTTGTTTATCCTTTTTTTTTTTTTTTTGGTGATGCATTCAGGGTTGGGTGGCTTAAGTCTTAGGCCAGATTTGGGCTTGGGGCCTTCTGGGTCTTGGGCTAGTTCTTTGTCCACTGTGTCAGCTAGCTGCCCCAAGGTGTTATCTGTAAAATAAAATTAAGGGGTAAAAGGAATCTACTGGAACAAAGTGAAAGGGAGAAGTGGAATGGAGTAAAGCAGCTCACATAAAACAACCAAGAAGAAGCTTATGGAGTGGAGGAGAATATGGGGTAGGAGTGGGGGAGAAAGCAAGCCTTACACTCTCTATAATTGTCTCAAAGAGAGAATAACATACACACTCAAGTGGGTATAGTGATATATTTTGCACTGAGTGAAAGTGGGAGTGGAAGGGGATAAGAGGGGAGAGGCAAAGGAAGGGAGGGTAGATTGAGGGAGGGGGAAGTAAAAAGCAAAACACTTTTGAGGAAGGATAGGGCAAAAGATAGAAAATAGAGTAAATATCAAGTGGAGGGAATATGATGGAGGCTAATACAGTTAAAAACAATAACTATGAAAGAAATGATGAGCAGGATGTAATAAAAATGCAATCCATCTACAGAGAAAGAACTGATGGTATCTGAATACAGCTTGAAGTATACTCTTTTTTTTTTTTTTGCTAGTTCCTCTTTCTAAGGTTCTTTTGTCTGTTTTTTTTCACAACCTGATTAATGTGAAGATGTTTTGCATGACTGCACATGTATAACTTCTATTGAATTGCTTGATTTCTTAGGGAAGGATGGAGATGGTAGGAGGAACATAATTTGGAATGCAAAGTTTTAAAAAATCAATGTGAAAATTTGTTTTTACATGTAATTAGGGGGAAATTCTATATAAACAAATTTACTTTAAAAATATCAGGTTAGACTATATGAGAAATTCCCATCTCTAGATTGATGTCTCCCTGCTTCACAAACACTATGTTCCAACCAAACTGGATTTTTTGTTCACACATTACACTCAATGTCCCTTCTCCATGCCCTTGGACTGGCTGCCATCCTTTTCCCATATTTAGCATGTACTATCTCAACTCTTCTGCCTCTAGGAATCCTTAAATCCTTTCAAGGTTAATCTCAAGTTTCCCTTACTACCTGAAGACTTTCCAATCACCCCAGCTACTATATTATCTGCCCCCAAATTAGATATAGGGATAGATATCTATATGTAAAGATCAATCTCATATCTATCCATAACACACACACACACACACACACACACACACACACACATACACACACACAGGCTCCATTTTTACTTGGGAATCATTCTATTTTACCAGTATTCCCTAAAATGAAGTGCTTTTGAAGTGCATTCAAATTGTAGGGTTCAAAAGTCAGTGAGTGTAGTATATAAAGAAAATTAACCACCAAAATGAACTGAGATGGGAAGATCTTTAATGATTATATTAAAGTCATTTGTATTTAATGGAAAAAAAAACTGGATACCTGGGGAGAGACAAAGTCATTAGATTAGACTACCCCATCAATCTCTGTTCCTTAAGTATTCTATGAATCTCATGATACACAAATAAAAAAGTACATAGCCATAGAATAATACTATCCTACCACCAAACTTCATCCATATCTATGTACCTACCTAACTACCTATCTAAACTATATATTATTGACTTTAAAAAATGTGAACATTTAAAAATGAAAAAAATATACTTAAAATGGAATATTTTTGAAAGTTGTTACCTATGAATATTTAGTCTTAGGAGATTCTGTGTTCTCTAAAGAGGTGGCTTATAAAACATATGCTCTGACAAGACCTCAAATGTGTTTCTATGGTGTAAAGCAAAGAACATATTTTGGTGTCATAGAACATGGATGTTTGTCAAGTCTGTTTTAAATCATCTACAGAATTGATAAGTATGCTCTCTAAACCTTTATTCAAATCATTGCCTAAAATGCTGAACAAAACAAAATCATATTCAAATCCCTGGCTGAGTCCCCTAGAAAACTCTATCAAATTTTATATCAAACCTCTATTAGCTATGTGATCATGAGCAAATCACAACCCTTCTCAGTGCCCACAGACAACTTTCAAAAAGAAGAAATCATAGAAAAAAATATTTCTGTGCATTAGGAGTCCCCCACACTAAGGAAAAATAGATTACAGCTATAGTTTAAGAAAGGGGGTGAGGAGACTACTATTTATATGTGACCACTTAATAATTCACAATAACCACGACAATATATAGTATTTATATTGTACTTCAAGTTTTGCAAAATACATTACACCATATTCTTTTTGGGATATTCATGGCATCCTGAGCCATAAGTACTACAGATGTTAGGTTTCCTTCCATTGAGGATGTGCATTGTGTTTTAAAATCTACATAAATTAAACGTGATGACAATACTAGTAAAAGGTTAAGTTTGGTTTGGAGACAAGCTTGGTTTGGAACCCAGGTCATCTTAATAACATTTTTAAAAGCAGGAGTTCTTAACCTGAGGTCCGTGGATAACAAAGGAGTCTGTAGATTTGGAAGAGAAACAAAAATAGTAAAACAACAGAAAAAGAAACCAAACAATTACTTCTATGTTTAATGTAATTGGCTTCATTTTTTATGCGTCATTTTATCCATTTAACCACATTATTCTGAAAAGGGGAAAATAAATTTCACTATATATCAAAATCTGTAAGATGCATGCACACACATGTGCACACAAACAGACACACATGTTTAAGAATTCTTGTTCTAAAGAAGTAATTCCAAATCAACCTATCCATCCATATACGTAATATTAGCATAAGGGAGGAGGAAAACTTTTGTTATTTGAACAAAAGCCAAGCACAGATGATATATAACAATACTGATATGAATGGGAGAGGCCCTTGTTGTAAGTATAGTACTCTCTGGAGAGTCCATTTGAAAGTGGCAGAGGTAAAGATCACCTTGTCTTGAAACCTCCAGGTCTTTTTCCATATCCTTGTAGCATATTTCTCTCTTCCATTTCTCTTGAAGAATTTCTTTTCTCTTATTTTATTTCCTCAAATCTCTCCACATCTGATTATCTCATGAGACCATTCCTCTTGCAGACATACTATAGATGATCCCCATTCCCTAGAGTCCAAGTTGGGGTGTTATTCCCTCCTGCTGTGCTTCACATAGGCTGTAGGAGATGAAGCCCTCCTTATGGAAGTATCCTACCGACATTTATCCATCTTTTTCATAAGAAGAATATGAGAGAATTTATCAAATGCTTTTCTGAAATTGAGATAAAATATATATGAAGCTACAGTACATATCATTAGATGTGCTGAACCTTTGGAATCACTGATTCCATTTCTAGGTGTTTCTAAGAGGTAACATGAATTGAAAATAAATAGGCTCAATTGCTAACTATGGCACATATTTTGTGACCCTGGACAAATCACAACTTCTAAATTCTTCAGTTGCCTCTTGAACACTATAAGATGGAGAGCAGTTGTTGAATATTACTTAGTAGAAGGAGTTCACTATCATGCACTTCCCTACAACAATTCAATAACAAGCCAAAAATAAATGACTACTTTACAATAATAATCTAAGTTGTCTTGCTTTTAGTTAGAGGCTTACAAAATCACAGATTTAGAATTAGAAGGAACCTCAGAGACTTTCCAGCTCCAAAACTTTATTTAATAGATATGAGGAAAAAATAATACATTCCACGATTGTCTTAGGAATTGATGTCAAGCTCAGTGCACTTTATGTCATAGATACCACTTGCCTCCATTTTTAGAAAATTAAGAATGTTGGTTGTTCTGAATTCTGTGGTTTATATAATCTTTCAAAGATCGCTGATACCAACCCACAGATAAATTCTACTACTTATGTCAGTACTGGGAACTAGCAACTTATATAGGTGTTTTCTTTTGCTTTGTCTTGTGTTTTGTTTTCTTATCCCCCTAATTTTCTTAACTTTCAATTCTTTCCTGGAGATATTTTGCTCAGTGTATTTCAGCAAAAATATCATTCCTTTCCCAGAAAAAAATTGAAACAGAAGTTCAACCAACAGATCTGCCTTCGTTCCAACATACCTGATAATTGTCACATGCACTCTAATTAATAGTCTTAACTTTTCTCTGATTGATTTCTTTTACCCAATACCTCCAAACTGTAATGATATCTGATTTCAACACTAGGTACTTTTACAAAGGATGAAGATTGCAAAACTCCCAAGCTTTCATGCTTTTCCATTCCTTGTGACTCTTATTTATTTTTACTATTAAATATTGCAAGGGGAGAATCATGAAAAATTGTGAGAGTCTCCTTTTAGAACACCTGACAGTTTGCCAAAATCCAAGAACCAATGGATCACCATTGGTTTTCCCTTATTTTTACTAGTTAATTGACCACTTGTAATTACACATTTGTCTGATTTTAATTCCACATTTCTATTTAACAATTAATTCATAATTGATTCCCATCTTAACATGGCCAGAATATCTCCTAATTGCCCTTCAGGTGACTTGTATATTTTTTTTTAACTAAAAAAACAACATGCCTATTTGTAGATTTGAGTTCAATTTTTATTGTTCCTTCCTTCCCTCCCATCTTCCCTCCCTGAGGCAATAAGCAATCAAATATGTGTTGTATATGCACAATTATGTAAAACATTACCATATTAGTCATTTTTGTACAAGATAATTTGAATGAAAGAACAACAACAACAAAAAAGAAATGGAAAAATAGCATGCTTCAGTCTGTGTTCCAGCAACATCAGTTCTTTCTTTGGAGTTGAATAGTATGTTTCATCAATAGTCCTTTGGGATTGTCTTGGGTCGTGGTATTCTTGAGAATAGTTAAGGTAGTCACAATTCTTCATCAAACACCATTGCTGTCTCTGCACAATATTCTCCTATTTCTTCTCACTTCACTATACTTTAGTTCATACAAGTCTTTCCAGGCCTTTCTGAAATCCTCCTGATTGTCATTTCTTAAATCACAATAATATTCCATTACCATCATATACCACAGCTTGTTTAACCATTCCCCAACTGATGTGCATTTCTTAGATTTCCAATTTTTAGCCACCAAAAAAAGAGTTGCTAGAAATATTTTTGTACAAATCAGTCTTTTTCTCTTTTGGGGTATGTCTTTGGGTTATAAATGTAGCAATGGTATGGCTGGATCAAAGGGTATGCACAGTTCTAGAGTCCTTTGGGCATAGTTCCAAATTGCTCTCCAGAATGTTTGAAACTTTTCACAACTCCACCAACAGTGGAGTAAATTTATTATTTTAAGAAGTTGTTGTATATATGACTTCAATGCATAAAGCATCACTGAAAGAATATTTTTTAGTGGACCTTTGTTTAAAAAAAAATGAGGTCGGGGCAGCTAGATGGCGCAGTAGATAGAGCACCAACCCTGGATTTAGGAATACCTGAGTTCAAATCTGGCCTCACTTACTAGCTGTGTGACCCTGGGCAAGTCAGTTAACCCCAATTGCCTCACCAAAAAAACAAGAAACAAAAAAACAAGGTCAACTTAAATGCTGTGCAATTATGCAAATAAATAGATAAAGGCAATCAAAAACACTTTCTTCTTTCTCTTCAATTTTGAGTACTGTTCATTACTTTGGTATCTAAGTTCAATTAAATGATAAACCACCTCTTGATCACAATAACAAAGGCAAGAGGAGTGCTAGTGTTTGTAGCTGTAGACAAATAAGGGGAATTCCTTGGTAAAGACCAGAGTAAAGAACAGAAGAGCAGTGACCCCACCTCTCCAAGGATCTCATTATTTTAAAATTCTGAACACTGGTTAACTGCAAGAACTTGTTCTGAAAACAATAGCACAAAAAACCTAAAGCTTGGGACAGTGACTCCCTACCCTAAGGTGCGCAGAGCCCAATTTTAACATCAAGATCAAAGTCAATAAATAGTCTAAAAAAAGGAACAGAGAGTCAAAAAACCCTTTACCATAAAAACTTACTATGGTGGTAATGGTGGTAGAGAAATCTAATCATGAACTCAGAAGAAGGCAATAACTTAAAAACACCTACCACCAAAACCACAAATAAAAATGCTAATTAGAAACAAGCCAAAAAAATTCCTGGAAGAGTTAAAGAAAAAAAAAAGTGGTAGGGGGAGGACCTGAGTTCAAATCACCTCAGACATTTGACCCATACTAGCTTTGTTACCCTGGGCAAGTCACTTAAACCTCATTGCCCTGCAGAGAGATAGAGAGAGAGAGAGAGAGAATTAACAGCTTGGTAAAAGAGTCACAAACATGCTGAAGAAAATAATACCCTAATAAACAGAATCAGAAAAATGTTTTTAAAAATGTAAAATAAAAACACTAGAGAAAATATTTTCTTTAAAATTAGAATTGGGCATTTGGAAGCTACTGTCTCTATGTGACAGCAAGAAATAATTAATCAAAGTAAAAAGAACAACCACAACAAAACGAAAATGTGAAATATCTCAATGGAGAAAAATAACCTGACCTGGAAAAGGATAGATAATTTAAGAATAAAAGAAAGAACCCAGAAATATGTCAATAAAAATGTCCTTGTATTTTAGATCCAAAGGGTAAAATAGATATTAAAAGAATCCATCAATAACTTCCTGAAAGAAATCCCAAAATGGAAACTTTTAGGAATAGTAGAGCCAAATTTAAGAGGCCAATGGTAAAAGAGAAAATCATTTCAAGAATCCAGGAAAAAAACACCTCCAATATCATAAAATCACATAACACAATTAGTGTGAATGGATTAGAATATGATATTTCAGAAGGCAAAAGAGTTAGAATCACTGCCAAGAATTGTTTTTTTTTTTTGGTGGGGCAATGAGGGTTAAGTGACTTGCCCATGGTCACAGAGCTAGTAAGTGTCAAATGTCTGGATTTGAAGTCAGGTCCTCCTGAATCCAAGGCCCGTGCTTTATCCACTGCACCACCTAGCTGCTCCGCAAGATTTGTTTTTAAAATTATTTGGGGGACTAGGCTGTTTTTTACTAAAATATTGTTACCTATTTATTAATGGCTATTTATATAATAATAGTTATTGCACCCATTTTGGCAATAATCATTGATTACTAATATTAAATATTAAAAGAGTATTTACTATGTGGCTTTTAACACAAGCAGAAAATACCCCAGTGCCATGTTGTCTCTAAGAGAGAGAGAGGATATATCCTACCAGGATATCCTGCCTGAAAAGGAGACCACTCACCAAACATCAGCCTTCAGAAGTCAAGGGTGCATTCTAAGATGGAGTCAGCCAGGAGCCTTGTGTGTTCTTGGCTTTTATCCTCTTTTGATAGAGGCAGGTTATTTCACACTGATCAAAGCTAATTGATAAGCATCCTTCCATTCCATTGGTTGATGTGACCTGAGGGTGGTCCATATTAAAATGATCTCTCTAATGACAGCAAGGGAAGAGTGCAAAAACAATCTTTTCCAAGGTGCTCAGGCAAAGTCCATTATCTAGGTTTGGCTTGATCCCATCAGCTCACTGAGCTAAACAAAAAGAGTCTATTTCCATTCCTTGGATCCACTATGAACAGGATTAAAACTTCCTCCTAAGAATTGACCTTTCTGAAGTGGAAGGGGGAGAAAAGGCTAAAACTGATCTGGGTCCCCCCCAAGGCCCCTTAATATTAATAATTATTTTCTCAAAAAATTAATTTACCCAGTAAAACTGAACATATCCTTCAGGGAAAAAAAATGATATTTAATGAACTATAGGACTTGCAAGCATTCCTGATGAAAAAAGAACTAAAAAGAAAAGATGATTTTCAGACACAAAACACCAAGAGAAGCATAAAAAGGTAAACATGCAAGAGTCATAAGGGACTCAATGAGGTTAAACTGTTTACATTTCTATATGTGGAGATGATTCATGCAATTGCTAAGAACATTGTCCTTACTGGGGGAATAAAAAGAAGTTTACACAGACAGAGGGCATGGGTATAAGTAGATTATGTAGGAATTATCTCAAAAAAATTTAAAGAGGGGGGTGCGGCTAGGTGGTGCAGTGGGTAAAGTGCCGGCCCTGGATTCAGGAGTACCTGAGTTCAAATCCAGCCTCAGACCCTTGACACTGACTAGCTGTGTGACCCTGGGCAAGTCACTTAACCTCCATTGCCCCACAAAAAAAAAAAAAAAGGATTGAAAAAAGAGAAATACACTGGGATAAGGGGAAGTGAGAGGTAGAATGGGAAAACTTTTTTCCCGTAAAAGAGGCACACAAGGAAGATATTTTACAATGAAAGGGAAGAGGGGGGATAATAGTAAGTGCTTGAACCTAACTTTCATTGGAATTGGTAAAAAGAAGGAAGAATGTATACAGGGTCAGTTGTATATAGAACTCTATCTCACCCCATTGGGGGAAAAAAAAAGGAAGGAAAGAGAATCAGAGAAAGGGGGAAACCATAAAAGTAAGGGTACATTAAGGGAAACAATGATTAGATACAAGACAGAGTTTAAGGGGAAAAAAGTGTAAGAAAAAAGAGAGAACAATAAACAAAAGGAAATTTAATAGAATTACACAGTTAGTAATCATAATTGTGCATATGAAAGGTATGGGTTTCCTTATAAAATGAAAGCAGTTATAATGAATTAGAAACCACAATCCAACAATATGTTGTGTATAAGAGACACACTTGAAACAGAAATAGACACACAGAGTTAATGTAAAGAGCTGAATTTGAATCTAAAATGTTTCCACTGAAGTAAAACCAACAAATAAACAAACAAAATAAGGGTGTGCTAGCAATCGTGATTTCAAACAAAGCAAAAGCAAACATAGACCTAATTAAAGGAGATGATCAGGCAAACATTGTGCTAAAAAGGTATTGTAAGAATTAATTGTTATTTGAGGTTTTTATGACTCCATCTTTTGGCTAGAATTAAAAAAAACAAAACAAACAAACAAAAAAAAAACAAACCTCAGGACATTCACTGGCCTCTGGGGCTCCACAAACCAAAAGTCACAGTGCTCCACCCACTGGTTGTAGCCATCTCCATGGCGCTGGCACCTCATGTCATCACCATGCGCTGAGGCCTACATGGGCCTGACCAAATTATAATGATTGGAAGCCTAGTGAGGGCAGTCGTGACTCTCAGAGCAACCAGCCAAATGGCTGGGGGCTATCTGGGGTCTCCTGGGAGAAGGGAGGAGATTTGCCATTCTAGTTGGAAGCTGGAAGGCAACAGGATGCTGCTGTGTATTCTCAGCGGATTCCTGGGCGGTGGTGTTATTCAGGTTATATAATTTCCCTTTCCCCATTTAATTTCCTTTCCCTTGATCCTACTGATCCTGTTTGTGTTTTTTTTTGTTTGTTTGTGTTTGTTTTGTTTTGTTTTTTGTTTTTTTATATAAGTTCATTCTTGTTAAATAAATCCTGCTCTGTTTTGAGAGAGGCTGCTGGTCTTGTCCCTTGCCCCAATATTGCCACGAGCCGCTTAGCTAACCCTCCCCAATTAAAAATTGGTCCCCACAGTATCATAAACAATGAAGCAATATAAAAAATACAGCAAATTTCTCTGATAAATGTCTCACTTCTTAAATTTACAAAGAACTAAGTCAAATTTATTTTAAAAAAATGTCATTCCACAGATGACAAATGGTAAAATGATATAAACAGGTCTTTAGAAGAAGAAATCAAAATAATATATAATAATATGAAAAATAATGTTCCAAATCACACATAATTAGAGAAATGAAGATTAAAACAATTCTGAGGTTAAACCTCACATCTATCAGAAATCACAAATGCTGGAGAGGATGAGGGTAAATAGATATATTAATAAACTCTTGATGGAATAGTGAACTTGTATAGCCATCCTATAGAAAACATTGTAAATCTGCCCAAAGGGCTATAAATTGTGCATATGCTTTGATCCAGCAGTACTACTATGAGGTCTATATTGCAAAGAGATAAAAGAAAAAGGAAAATGATCTATATGTACAAAAATATTAATAGCTGCTCTTTTTGTGGTGGAAAAGAATTGAAACTTGAGATGTTGCTCACCTACTAGTGAATGACTGAATAAGTTGTACCATAAAATTGTGATGGAGTACTATTGTGCTATAAGAAATGATGAATGAAGTAGTTTCACTCAAAAAAAATGTGGCAAAACCTATAGGAAATGAAATGAAGTAAAGTGAGAAGAATTGGGAGGTCATTGTGTACCAAAACAGCATTGTTCTAATGATGATCAACTATTAAAAACTTGCTTACTCCGATAAATGCAATCATCCTATCCACCTCCAAAGATAACAAATGAACTCTGAATACAGAATGAAGTACAATGTTATTTATCTATTTGTGTGTGTATGTGTGTGTGTGTGTGTGTGTGTGTGGGTGTGTAAAATGGCTAACATGGAAATACATTTTGAATGATTTCACATATATGATTGATATCACAATGCTTATCTTCTTGGTGAGTGGGATAGATATGCAGAGTGAGAGATATGAGTTGGAATTTAAAACTTAAAAAGAAAAGTATGATAAAATATATAAATAATTTATATATTGTTTGAATGACTTCTATGTCTATAAAGATTATTCTCATAAAGATTTTGTAATGACAGGAAAGTAGACATGGTATATAGGTTAGTAATTACTGATGTCTGGATTTATTTTTCAGTATTATGTATTTCTAGTAATATTGCCTCATCTCACCCCATTTCTATTTCTCTAGAAGATCATCAGGCCATTCTTAAATTGGTCTACCTGTCACTATTCTTACAGGACCATAGCACTGTTTTTATATTCATCATATAAAAAATCCCTTTACAAGGCAATAATACAAATGATAAATAATGAGTACCTCAACTAAAATGGTAGAACACATATAAGATGGTGGATAAAAATAGATTTATGGAAGTATAATTGGCCAGATTTGATAACAGATGAAATGGGAGGAACATGAGGGAGAGCAAAGAATCATTGATGCTACAAAGATTATATTTCTGTTTATGCAATGATAATGATACCCTCAGTGGAATCAGGTAAATTTCTAAGGTTTAAGAGTTAAAGATAATTAGTTCATTTTAGCACACAAAGTATTTCAGCTTGGCCTATACATTCTTTGGACTTTCTTCCCATCTTCTAGTCATCAAAATTAACCTGTTCTATATCTCATTCTTTCAGAAGACTTTATATTGAATATTTATGAATTTCTCTTAAATTAATTGTGAAAATGCTTAATGTCTTATTGTATTCTTTTACACATTGGTTTAGGGCAGCTAATATAAATTGTCAATTTAAAAGTCAGGAGGACATGAATTAAAATCTGACCTGAGACATTATGTGACTCTGGACAAGTCACTTAACCCTGTTTGCCTCAGTTTCTTTATCTGCCTAATGAGCTAGAGCAGGAAATGACAAACTATTCCAGCATCTCTGCCAAGAAAACCCCAAGTTAGTTCATGAAGAGTTGAACATAACTAATCAACTAAATAACAATAAGAAACATTTGATTTGGCATTATGGATAGAGAGCTTCACTTAGAGTCAGGATAACCTGGGTTAAAGATTAATTTAAGTTGACTATCATTAACACAGGGCATGACACTCAAAACTTCATGCAACTCTAAGTCTTTAATACTATCACCAGGTTTGCTTAGTACAAATAATGAAACCACTGAAGTTTTCTCATATGTTCAAATTGGCAATGTTTAAAATTATAATTATGTAAAATATGATAATCCCAGTCCAATGGAAATATGTATGCAAATTCAAAGTATAAATTGTAGAACAATTGCTGATCTTCATGGGGCTTGGAGGTGGTATTGTGCATGACTAGGAATTCCCCACATCTGTGAAATCACCTGGATACACACACAAATAAAACAAAACAAAACAAAACAAAACAAAACAAAAGCCTTATATTTTAAACTAGGATTCTCCTCACCTACAAAAGTGTTAGCCCACAAAATGTTATCATTAGCTATAATCATTTTAAGCAATATATGAAAATAGTCTCTTCCATCACCCAACAAGAATTCAAATTCCATTTCTGATGCCTACCACCTGTGTTATTTCAGCCAAGTAACAACGTCCTTGGACCTCAGTTTTCTGATTTGTAAAATGAAACTGTTCTAGATGACTTTAAATATCCCTCTTAGGTCCAGATGTGTTGGCAGGCAAGGAGAGTGTAGACTTTTCTGAAGAACTAGAATTGACCAATTAATAAATTGCTACCACATCACAAAAATGAACATTTATTCAGCCAATGAATAAACACAGTTACCTGTTCATGGAGCTGAAAGAACTCATTCAACAAAAGATATTCTTATTTTGAAGCTATTCAAATGAACAATAGGAACAATTGCCCATTTTTTTAATTGAGAGATTTGTCATGCTGGGGTGGGATGGGGATAAGCTCCCACTCTCTATAAAATGCTCCAATACCTTGTGTCTCAAATAACCTCTGACAACTGAAGCCCAACTAACAGGAGAAGGGGCGAAGGTGAGTCACTGGGGCTTTAAAACCAGTCACTTCGGGCAGGTAGAGCTCCTTCGCCTTGGCAGGCAACCTGTCTAGGGGAAGGAAACCCTGATTTTAAACCTCAGCTGCCTTGCGGCTATACCCATATATGGGAAAGGCTTCAGGAGTTAACCTCAAGGAAAAATCCGGAGTGGAGTTCCTTGGGCAGTTGGATGTTGGACATCACATCCCTCTGGCAACTCCTGGGGCAGCTCTGGTGCCAAACTGTATTGGCTCTGCCTCCCCTTTGGATCCACCAATGTCGTGGAGAGGGAAAACCTGCTGCATGAGCAAAAGCTTATTTTCTATATTGATCTGCCCAGACTAGCACCCTGGAGAGGACACTCCAGCTATTACTCATGAGGTAGATACAACACGGGAAGGGGCAGTTACCAGTTATAAGTCACTCAGAAGCTGGGGCTCCCACATCGGACTGCACAGCCACACTGTGGCCTGTGGTTCTTCAAGGTGCTGATCCATGGTTGTCTGTGACTGGTGGAGGCCTAGTATTACTACTACTATTGAACTGAGACTTCAAAAGTAATGTGTGCTGTCTTGATAATATGTCTTCTCAAGGTGAAAATAATAATGAGTCCCTCACTACCTTTATTGCCTTTTTGAGGATTTAAAAAATACGTATATATTTACATACATTTATATTGCATGGTTAAGGAAAGATAAATGAGCCTAAAGTTGTTTTTTCCCCCCCATTGCACATTTTCTTCCCAAGCAGTTTTCCACACTGACCAAATATTGATTCAATTTTTTCTTTTTAAATATATGAGCAGTTTTACAATTGTCATCAATTTAACATGCATTGAAGATTATTTCATGTAGTAATTGAGTCGCGATCTCTTTTTTAAAATTTTGCTTGAATAATATCAAAGATGTTTTAGGTTTATATTCTTGGTTGCCAGAAAAATTGATCATTGGCATAGAAAAATATGAATAAATGTCACTAGGTGATACCTAGTGGCATTAACACATGATAACGAATCCACCTATTTGGAAAAAAAAAAAAAGTATTGACTAAGCTTGGAGTGTTTGGAGTAAACAGGTGATAGTCCCTTTGTACTTTGACCTAGTGAGACTTAATTGGTATTATTGCATTCATTTCTGTCCTCTACACCTTAATAAGCACATTCAAAAACTAGACACCACCCAGAAAGCACCCAGAATTATGAACAGACTGAAGATCAATGGAAAGAAATGGGAATGTTTGACCTGGAAAGAGAAATCTTAGTGGATACATATATGTCTTCACCTATTTGAGGGGCTCTCTGGTAGAAAAGGGATTAGACTTTTTGTTTTTTTTGATTCATTTATTTTGTTTTATGGCTCAGAGATGCATGGTTAGACATGGCAAAGACAGTAATTCAGGCTAGATGTGAGGTTAAGGAAAAACAAAACAAAACCAAAACCAAAAACACAAAATGACTTAATTAAATTAGGCCAACATTTTTAAATGGAAATGGAATTCCTTCTCTTGAGGTGATGGATTCTCCATTTTTTGTTGGTGAGGATAAGCAGTAACAGAGAACATTGTGAAGTAAAGATGCTTTTAAATGGACCAGCTGCACCAACCCTGTGCCTGTTCTTCCTGACATATACTGCCTCCATTGGTCAGAGATGGCAGTGCAAATTTTTTGTGTATTTATTTGTTCATTGATACTATTAACAAAAAAATTTATATTTCATATATAAAATATAAATATAAGCATATACATGTACATATACCTACACATACACATATAGATACATACATATAAACACACATATATGGATGTATATACATATATATAAATATATATGGATGATTTAAAACTAATTAAAACTACTTAATAAAAAGGTAAAAGAAATGTGTGTGTGTGTATACACATGTATTTTACCTTAATAAATAGATAGGTTTAATTAATTTTTTAAAGCATCCTTATATTGGAACTTTGTTGCTTTTTATTTTCCCTAAGCTATAGGTCTGTTTTTTTCTCAATAAGATCAGGGTCTTCCTATTATCTCCAGGATCTAATATAAAGAAAATCTTCTGTTTAGCATGTAAAGTTCTTCATATCCTGGCCCTTTTCTACCTTTAGAAACATATTACACCTTGCTTACTTGTCTCCATTCATTATAAAGCTTAGTGACCCTGGCCTACATTTGCAGTTCATTTTAACTGGCTTCCTTCTCTAACTCTGTATCTCTATATATTCTTGATTTAAATGCTTTATCTTCAAGAGTGAGCTTCATCTGGTACTGGCTAAAAAATAGATCTGGTACTGGCTAAAAAATAGAGTGGTAAATCAATGGAATAGGCTAGGCTCAGGAAATGCAGTAGTAAATGACACTAGTAATGTAGTGTTTGATAAACCCAAAGACTCCAGCTTCTGGGATAGGAACTCAGTATTTGACAAAAACTGCTGGGAAAACTGGAAGATAGTATGGCAGAAATTAGGCTTAGACCAACATCTTACACCTTATACTAAAATAAGGTCAAAATGGATACATGATTTAGACATAAGAGGTGATACCATAGGTAAATTAGGAGAGAAAGGAATAGTGTACCTATCAGATCTTTGGAAAGGAGAACAGTTTTTGACCAAACATGAGATAGAGTATATTATAATGTAAAGTGGATGATTTTGATTATATTACATTAAAAAATTTTTGTACAAACAGAAGCAATGCATCCAAAATTGGAAGGTAGGTAGAAAGCTGGGAAACAATTTTTGAGGCCAGTGCTTCTGATAAAGGCCTCATCTCTAAAATATATAGGGAATTAAATCAAATTTATAAGAATCCAAGTCATTCCCCAATTGAGAAATGGTCAAAGGATATGAACAGGCAGTTTTCTGATGAAGAAACCAAAGCTATCTATTCCCATATGAAAAAATGCTCTAAATCTCTAATGATTAGAGAGATGCAAATTAAAACAACTCTGAGGTACCACCTGACACCTATCAGATTGGCTAAAATGACAAAAAAGGAAGATAATAAATGTTGGAGAGGCTGTGGGAAAATTGGAACACTAATGCATTGTTGGTGGAGCTGTGAGCTGATCCAACCATTCTGGAGAGCAATTTGGAATTATGCCCAAAGGGCGATAAAGCTGTGCATACCCTTTGACCCAGCAATCCCACTTTTAGGTCTTTTGCCCAAAGAAATCATGGAAGGGGGAAAGGGACCCACATGTACCAAAATATTTATAGCTGCTCTTTACGTGGTAGCAAGGAATTGGAAGTTGAGGGGGTGCCCATCAATTGGGGAATGGCTGGACAAGTTGTGGTATATGAATACAATGGAATACTGTTGTGCTGTAAGAAACGATGAGCAGGAGGAGTTCAGAGAAACCTGGAGGGTCTTACGTGAGCTGATGATGAGTGAGATGAGCAGAACCAGAAGAACATTGTACACAGTATCATCAACATTGAGTGTTGACCTACTGTGAGGGACTATATTCTTCTCACCAATGCAATGGCACAGAAGAGTTCCAGGGAACTCATGATAGAAGAGTATCTCCAAATCCAAGAAAAAAAAAGAAAGAAAGAACTGTGGAGTATAGATGCTGATTGAACCATATTATTTCTTTTGTTTTGGGTGCTGTTGTTTTTTTTTTTTTCTATTTTGAGGTTTTGCATCACTGCTCTGATTCTCTTGTAACGGGATTAATGCAGAAATAGGATTAATGTTATTATGTGTATATATATATGTGTGTGTATATATATATCTATATGTATATGTATGGAGATATATAGATATAACCTATATCAGATTACCTGCTGTCTAGGGGAGGGGGGGAGGGAGGGGAGGGAGGGAGAAAAATCTGAAATTGTAAAGCATGTATAAACAAAAGTTGAGAACTATCTTTACATGTAACGGAAAAAATAAAATATCTCATAATAAAAAATAATATATGTAAAAAAAAAAAAAGAATGAGCTTCTCCAGTAGGCCTTTTCCAATCCTAAAAGCTGCTAATGTCTTCCTCTCAAACTGTCTTCATTTTCTCCCTATATCTTCTAAATATTAATTATTAACACCAATGATGTCAAACTCAAATAGAAGCAGAGAACACTAAACCATAATAATCCCTGATGGCTATATATTGAATTAGAATAGCACATATTAATATTATTTATAATTTTTGGCATTTTTGATATGTTAACTATTTATCAATTATATTTCACCTTGGTTCAGCAGCACTTGGCAATATCATGGGTTTAATGATGCTAATGGACCCACATTCGACCACTTGATTTACATATTGTCTTTTTTGGGGGCTGAAAAGGATAAAAAAATGGGTGATCCCAATGAGCTATGGGAATTCAAAGACATTTTTCTCTGTTCAATGAATGAAAATTGGGTAAAACTAATTTGCAATATGCTATCAGGTCAAATATTTAAATTAAGTCTCAAGTTCTTTGTCTATCCCTTTTAAAGTTTCATCATTCAGGGAAAATTATGAAAGTTCTGATGTTGCTACATTAAGCAATGCATTTTTGAAAGTCAAGAACATGCTTTTTACTGACTTCTTAAAAATGTTACCTGTCCTGAGTGGACACAACTTTTTATTGGGTCTGTCACAAGTGTCTGGATAATCCTCTTGCTATAATAAATGAGAGAATCAGCTTCTCATTTCCATAAAAATAGATTTTAGAGAATCACTGTGCTGGGATTTATTAGATTTTCCTACAAAGCCTTATAATTATCTCATATATCAACCATAACTCGTGCTTATTATAAGTGCCACTTGTAATCATTTGCTGACTCTTTTTGATGTTCAAAGAATCCAGGAGATATAGCTTGAGTTTAAGTTAGATTTATGAGTTCAAAGGATCACATTTTGTTGTCATTGATAAATATTTGGAGATGTGATTTTCCATCAGAACTTTCATTATGACATGGAAAACACTTTTGGCCCTGTCTCTAAAAATTTACAGGTTTAGGGTAGAAAGAAAAAATGAAAGGAAGATCTATTAATTGACTCTTTTGGTCCCTTCACTTCTAAAATGTTACTATTTCTACTTTTCCTAAAGCCCATCTTTCAATTACTAATAGAAAGAACTGCTCCCTGGAAGAAACAGTAGGGGAAGACATCTGCTATTTGTCAGTTGCTTGGCTGTCTGGCTCTTCATGACCTTTCAGACCATAATGTCCATGGGATTTTCTTCTCAAAGGTACTGGTGTGGTTTGCCATTTCCTTCTCCAGTGGTTTAAGGTAAAGAAAATTTAAGGGACTTGTTCAATTTCAGAAAAATCATCAGTATCTGAGGCCAGATTTGAACTGTTTTTCCTGACAACCAGCACAGTGCAGTATCAGCTAAGCAATTTAGCTGCACCCTTCCCCTCCTCCCAAGGAATCAGGGCTCATGAAAACCCAAGCCTCCCTCCATGTACTGCCAATGGTTACAGAATTTCTTTAGCCTAATATCAGAAAAACCCTAGAACTATTTTGGTATTTGTTTTCTTAATAGCCTACATGTTCACAAGTAAGTATATTCACAAATTACAAAGATGTTATGATTGGTTATAAACACATGAAAGAAGAGGACATTCTTGGAATCCACACTGACTGTCTTCAGATAAAGGTAGGCTAACAAAATGCACCACTTTTAGATGTTTTTGTAGACCTCGCTTAGAGACTATTCCTACATAATCCCTTATCAAGGGATTTTTTTCCATATGAATATTTTATAATTTTCCAGTTAAATTTAGAGATAATTTTAAATATATATATATATATATATATATTTTTTTTGCAGGGCAATGAGGGTTAAGTGATTTGCCCAGGGTTACACATATAGTGTCAAGTGTCCATGACCAGATTTGAAGTCAGGTCCTCCTGAATCCAGGGCTGGTGCTTTATCCACTGTGAGACATATCTGCCCCCTGTTTTGTTTTTTAAATTTAATTTTTAATTTTTGAGGCAATTGGGGTTAAGTGACTTGCCCATGGTCACATAGCTAGTTAAGTGTTAAGTGTCTGAGGCTGGATTTGAACTCAGGTCCTCCTGAATCCAGGACCGGTGCTCTATCTACTGTGCCACCTAGCTTCCCTGTTTTTTATTAATTATAAAAGTATTTTGTTATTTTCCAGTTACATGTAGAAATAGTTTTCAACATTTGTATTTATAAAGTATCTAATTTCAAATTTTTCTCCCTCCCATCCTCCCCCCCCTCCTCAAGACAGCAAGTAATCTGATATAGGTCATATATGTACGATAACATTAACTATATTTCTGCATTAGTCATGTTATAAGAGAAGAATCAGAGCAAAAAGGAAAAACCTCAAAAAAGAATAACAACAGCACCAAAAACAAAATAAATAGTATGATTCAATATGCATCCATATTCCAGAGTTCTTTTTTTTTCTTTTTTTTTTTTCTGGATTTGGAGAGCCTTTTCCATCATGAGTCCTTTGGAACTATCTTGTACCATTGTATTGCTGAGAAGAATCAAGTCTACCTCAGTTGATCAACACATAATGTTGATGATACTGTACAATGTTCTCCTGGTTTTGCCCATCTCACTCATCATCAGTTCATGCAAGTCCTTTCAGGTTTCTCTGAAATCTGCCTGCTCATCATTTCTTACAGCACAATAGAATTCCATTACATTCATATATCACAACTTGTTCAGCCATTCCCAAATTGATGGGCAGCCCCTCAATTTCCAATTCCTTGCCACCACAAAGAGAACAGCTATAAATATTTCTGTACATATGGATCTCATTCCCTTTTATATGATCTCCCTGGTAAAAAGACCCAATAGTGTTATTGCTGGGTCAAAGGGTATGCACAGCTTTATAGCCCTTTGGGCATAAATACAAATTGCTCTCCAGAATGGTTGGATCAATTCACAGCTCCACCAACTATGCATTAGTGTTCCAATTTTTCCACAGCTTCTCCAACATGTATTATTTCCCTTTTTTGTCATATTAGCCAATCTGATAAGTCTAAGGTAGTACCTCAGAGTTGTTTAAATTTTCATTTCTCTAATCCATAGTGATTGAGAACATTTATTTTTATATGGGAATAGATAGCTTTGATTTCTTCATCTATTTCTTAGCCAGTACCAGATAGTTTTGATGACTGTCACTTTATAGTAAAGCTTCAAATTTGGTACAGCTACCCCACCTTCCTGTGATTTTTTTCATTATTTACCTTGTTATTCTTGACCTTTTGTTTTTCCAGATGAATTTTTTATTATTTTTTTTCTAGCTCTATAAAATAATTTTTAGGTAGTCTGATTGTTATGGCACTGAATAAGTCAATTAATTTAGGTAGAATTGTAATTTTTATTATCCATGAGGAATTGATATTTTTCCAATTATTTAGATCTGATTTGATTTGTGTGAAAAGTGTTTTGTAATTGTGTTCATAGATTTCCTGGGTTTGTCTTGGCAAGTAGACTCCCAAGTATTTTATATTGTCTACTGTGACATTACATGGAATTTTTCTTTCTATATCTTGCTGCTGGACTTTGTTGGTCATATATAGAAATGCTGATGATTTATGAGGATTTATTTTATATCCTGCTACTTTGCTAAAGTTGTTAATTGTTTTAAGGACTTTTTAATTGATTCTCTAGGATTTTCTAAGTCTACCATCATATTATCTCCAAAGAGTGATAGTTTTGTTTCCTCCTTGCCTATTCTAATTCCTTTAATATGTTTTCCTTCTCTGATTGCTAAAGCTAACATTTCTAGTACAATATTAGACAATAGGGGTGATAATGGACATACTTGTTTCATGCTTAATTTTATTGGGAAGGCCTCTAACTTATCTCCATTACATATAATGCTTGGTGATGGTTTTAGGTAGATAATGCTTACTATTTTAAGGAAAGCTCCACCTATTCCTAAGCACTCCAATGTTTTATTAGGAAGGGGTGCTGTATTTTGTCAAAAGCTTTCTCTGCATCTATTGAGATAATCATATGATTTTAGTTAGTTCTATTATTGATGTGGTGGATTATGTTAATAGTTTTCCTAATGTTGAAGCAGCCCTGCATTCCTTGTATAAATCCCACCTGGTCATCGTGTATTATCCTGGTGATCACTTGCTGTAATCTCCTTGCTAATATCTTATTTAAGATGTTAGTATCAATATTCATTAGGGAAATTGGTCTATAATTTTATTTCTCTGTTTTTGCTCTGCCTGGTTTTGGTATCAACACTATATTTGTGTCATAAAAACACTTTGGAAGAACTCCTGCACCTAATTTGCCAAATAATTTGAATAACATTGGAATTGATTGTTCTTTAAATGTTTGATAGAATTCACTTGAAAACCCATCTGACCCTGGAGATTTTTTCTTAGGGAGTTCATTAATGGCATGTTCAATTTCCTTGTCTGATATGAGGTTATTTAAGGCTTTTATTTCCTCTTCAGTTAACCTGGGCAGTTTGTATTTTTGTAAATATTTATACATTTCATTTAGATGTTCAATTGTTTGGGCATACACTTGGGTAAAATAGTTCCTAATAATTGCTTTAGTTTCCACTTCATTGGTGGTAAAATCAATCCTTTCTTTTTTGATACTGGTAATTTGGTTCTCTTCTTTCTTTTTTGTTAATCAAATTAACCAATGGTTTACTGTTTTATTGGTTTTCTCATAAAACCAGCTCTTAGTTTTATTGATTAATTCTATAGTTTTCATGCTTTAAGTTTTATTAATTTCTCCTTGAATTTTCAGAATTTCTAATTTAGTATTCAATTGGGGATTTCTAATTTGTTCTTTTTCTAGCTTTTTAAGTTGCATGCCCAATTCATTGATCTCCTCTTTCACTTTTTTGTTCATGTAAGCAGTTAGAGCTATAAAATTTCCCCTAAGCACAGCTTTGGCAGCATCCCATAGATTTTGGTATGTTGCCTCATTATTGTCATTCTCTTGGATGAAGTTATTGCTTGTTTCATTTACTGCCATGCTCCTCTCCCATCTCTTCCCCTACCACCACTCCATGAGCCTTTTCCTGTTTCTTTCATGCAGAATTTCACCTCTGCCCTTCCCCCTCCCCCCAGTGAATTCCCATATCCCCTCAATTTAACCCTAAAGATGTCATCATGGGACAGCTAGGTGACACAGTGGATCAAGCATCCATCCTGGACCCAGAGGGATCCCAGCTGAAACCCAGCCTCAGACACAAGACAGTCACCCACTGCACAAACCCAGGTATGTTCCCCAACTTCAATTTTTTATGGTTCACTAGGTTCTTGTATTTGAAAGTCAAATTTGCCATTCGGTTCATGTCTTTTCATCACAAATACCTGAAAGTCCTCTTTTTCATTAAAATCCAATTTTTTCCTCTGAAAGATTATGCTCAGGTTTGCTGGGTAGATGAATCTTGGTTGTAATCCCAAGTCCTTTGCCCTCTGAAATATCACATTCCATGTCCTCCAGTCCTTTAATGTAGAAGCTGCTAGATCGTGTGCTATCCTGACTGGGGATCTACAGTACTTGAAATCTTTCTTTTTGGCAGCTTGCACTTTTTTCTCCTTGATCTAAGAGCTCTGGAATTTGGCTATAATATTCCTGAGAGTTTTCATTTTATTATCTCTTTCAGTAGGTTACCAGTGGATTCTTTCAATTTCTGTTTTCTGTTCTGCTTCTAGAATATCAGGGCAATTTTCCCTGACAATCCCTTGGAACATGATGTCTAAGCTCTTTCCTCAATCATGGTTTTCAGGTAGAACAATAATTTTCAAATTATTTCTCCTGGACCTATTTTCTAGGTCAGCAGTTTTTCCCAGAATATATTTCACATTGTCCTCTATTTTTTATTCATTTGGATTTCCTTTACTGTGTCTTGGTGTCTCAAAAAGTCACTAGCTTCCATTTGTTCAATCCTAATTCTTAGGCAATTATTTTCATCAGAGAGCTTTTCCATTTGGGGAATTTGACTTTTCAAGCTGTTGACTTTTTCTCATGTCTTTCGGGCATCACCCTCATTTCTCTTTCCATTTTTTCCTCTACCTCTCTAACTTTAACTTCAAAATCCTTTTTTGTGCCTCTATGACCTGAAACCAATTCATATTTTTTCTTGGAACCTTTAGAAATAGGAGACCTGATGTTGACATCTTCCTCTGAGGGTGCACCTTGATCTTCCTTGTCAGTGAAGAAACTTTCTATGATCCTCATCTTTCTCTGTCTGCAAATCTTGCCTTTCTTTGACTTGACTTTTAGCTCCTTAAAGTGGGGCACTGTTTCCAGGCTGCACTATCCCAAGCTTCAGAAGTCCCATGTCATATGATTTAAGGAGGATCAGGTTATTCACTCACCCGGCCTCTTCCCTGGTCCATAGATGAGCCCAAACCAACTTGTGAATCAACCAGCTTTGTGTGTTGTGATTGTCAGCTTTGAGGAACCTGTGTCCTTCCCCCACCTGGACCAGTGCTACTCAAGCCTACCTCCTGGTTCCCAGCAAGGGTGAAAAACCCATGTTCTGCCTCAGCTCTAGCATAGACCCATGTAGTCTCCCCCATGCCAAAGGCTCAGCCCTCTCACCAGACTCTGAGCTTAGTTCCAGATGACACTGGCACTTCAGCTGACTCAGAGGCTCTGGGGGTTTCCTTCTCTGCTAATGCCTTCCTGTGACTGGATCTGTGTCAGGGTGACTGTGGGGTTGGGCTCCACTTCTGTCTCAGCACAGCAGCTCCCTCCTTCTGACCTTCCAAGCCATTATTGGTTAGAATATTATTTCAGTACATTCTTCAGTGGGTTTTGCTGTTCTAGGCATTGTCCTATGGCATTATTTTGATGTTTTTTGAAGCAATCATGTCATGAGTTCTTTAGCTCAATGCCTTTCCTTTGCCATCTTGGCTCCAAGGTGGATTCTTTCAATGATGATTTTATCCTCTAATTCTATAACATCACGGCAGTTCTCCTTGACAGTTTCCTGGAATATTGTATCTAGATTCGTTTTCTCATCATGGCTTTCTGGCTTCTCTCTGCCATCTTGGCTCCACCTCCATCAAGGGATTTTACTAATCAGAAGCAGGAAGTTCATAGAGCGCTCAAGTTGCCATTATACAACATTCTCAGACCAACGTCACCAATGGCTTATTGAAGAGTTTCCATCCTCTCTTCCATATATTTTTTACAATCCACCCCCATTTTACTATTGCTACTATCTTAAAAGAGGAAGTCTGAAATCAGCAGAACCAAGAGAAAATTTTATACAGTAAGATCAACATTGTTTTAAGAATAACGTTGAGTTACTGCCATTTGACTTTTATAAATACCCAAATTACCTACGACAGACATATGAAGAAAGATGCTATCTGCATCCAGAGGGGGATGGGAACTTTATAAATAGAAGTAGGTATACAATCACACTTGTGTGTGTTTATATATGTTCATATCTATTAATCTATCTAATTATATGTAGCTGTGCACACATATACACATATACATACACATGTATATATATATACATATATTTTATCTATATTTGTATCTAATTTATGTCTGTATCTCTCTATATGTTTATATCTATTTATACCTCTATCTGAATATGCATTACATATATGTGTATACATGCACGCACGCACATATATGTGGTAGCCATGACTAGAGTGGGCATGGGGCAGTAAAGAAAAAAAGGAAATTTACATGACAATTTTATTATATATTTAAAAGGGATAGCAAGTTGTAAATAATAGATTTGAAGTTTCAGGTTCAATCACATTTTTATTGATCTACTATGTTATGGAGTTGTTTGCTTTATTTCATAAATAAAAATTTAAACAGTAAAATTTTAAAAGAGAGGAAAACCCTAATTCCTGACTCAAGCTTCTTTTCCCACCAGTTTTAGGGATCCTTCTTTCTAAATAAGGATGAATTATCCTGGAAAATTGGGGGTGTTGTTTCATGCTCTGAAAATCTTTCTTTACTGTCTGAAGAAGAGTTAGTCTTCCAAAAACTGAGTAGAAATTATGAAGTTAATGGATTCAATTGTTTTCCCCTCAGCCATGGAAAATGATAACTATTTCATGCAATCCTTTTTCAAGTAAAGTTCAGGGGAGGGGGATAAGCAGCTTCTTACAATCTTTGAGATTATATAAGAGAGAGATGGGGAGACACACACAGAGACAAAGACAGAGAGAGAAAGAGACAGACAGAAATAGACATAGAGGAGGAGGAGGAGGTAGAGAAGGAGGCAGAGGAGAATGAGGAAGAGGAGGAGGAGAAGGAGGAGGAGGAGGAGGATATGGAGGAGCAGCAGCAGGAGCAGCAGCAGGAGCAGGAGCAGGAGGCAGAGCAGGAGCAGCAGAAAAAAGTTGAGAGAATTCTTCAATGACTCAAAAATATTAATCAGTGCATATAACAGGGTTTGATCCCATTTCCATTAGACTTTGCTGGACCTGGTTTCTTTGATCTTGTCTGAGCTACTTGAATGTCTACTTAGGTGAACCTGCACATAAAATCCTATCTGGAGATTCTATCTCCCCATTTTATCTGGGAGAAGCCCATTTGGTCAAAAGTGAAACAGACTCCTTGCCTACCTTCATTCAACCTGGGAAAGTCCAACACAAATCTCTCGACTTTGCCTTTATTGCAGCTACTCAATCAGCTTCATTATTCTCTTGTCCCTGACCTTACCCATTCTCTCTAGTGTACTTTTCTTTTTTGAAAAATTTTTATTGTGGGGCAATGAGGGTTAAGTGACTTGTCCAAGGTCACACAGCTAGTGTCAAATGTCTGAGGCCATATTTGAACTCAGGTTCTCCTGAATCCAGGGCTGGTGCTTTATCCACTGCGACACCTAGCTGCCCTTACTGTACCTTTCTTTATACCCTGGAATTGAACCAAAGGGAAAGCCATGGAGCTTACATGTGGGAAGAGAAGCCCTTTTCTAGCTCTCAGTTTTCTCTTACTTCTATCCCTAATACCTAAACATCTCTCATAAGATATCCAAGGAGTTTATCAACTGACATGCTGAAGTAGCAAATTTTACAGACACTGAAAAGTTAATTAGTGACCACTATTTGCAGTTCTGTAATGGGTCATGATACAGGTTAATCTCATTTTGCATAAATGCAAATGATGTTGTGCTTTCATCTCCTCTGCTGGAATCCCTTGACTAGTTCCCTGGCAAATCTCCACCATAACCCCACAAAGTTATTTACGTTAGCATATTCCTTTCTCTTTGTATGTGCTCATTTCAGAGACTGATTTTCTCTGAACACAGAATACCATGAAGAAAAGATATACAGATGTTCTCTCCCCACTCATTGAGGAATAAGAGGAAAGATTGAAATGAAAAATAGTGCTGAAATATTTGAGAAGATACTAGTGTGTAGTTCTTTTGAGAGGTCATGGAAGAAATTAGAGGTTACCACAACTGGACATAAACTTCTACTGTGACTGTTTTATGAAAAAAAAATTAATTTAAAAAAAAACAACTATTCATATCCAAAAAAGAGTGGAGATTTTGAGCAATCCTCAGAGGTAATTAGCCTGACAGATCCTGACAATTGATTGATTGTTTTTTGAAACACATTAAAGCCCCTTGAGTAGGATCTGAGTTAAAAGCTTAGGTGTAGACATGAGGTCATCATTCTTCATTATCACCTTTGGGGGATTTTTTTCTTTAATTGATGCATTTGTGATGGAAATCAAAGCACTTATTGATAATGCTTCCAAGTGGAAACTTCCCACTTATAGCTGTATATTTGTTTGCCTACTTTGTATGGCTATGTGTTTGCCTATGTATTTTGGTGATAAATATACTTATTTTACATTTCTAATATTGGAAAATATTATTAAAAAGTACTCTAGGGTAAAATAAAAACTTGGTTTCAAGTCCTACTTCTGGTAGGTCTAACATTAGAAATGTCACTTAAGGGGGCAGCCAGATGGCACAATGGATAGAGCACCAGCCCTGGATTCAGGAGAACCTGAGTTCAAATCCGGCTTCAGACACTTGACACTTACTAGTTGTGTGACCGTGGGCAACTCACTCAACCCCAATTGCCTCACCAAAAAAAAAATGAAAAGAAAACAAAGAAATGTTACTTAATCAATTCTTGTGTTTCAGTTTGAACTTGTTTTGACAATTAAGGGGTTGACCTCTGAGGTGTCTTCCAGCTTTAAAGACATGACCATATAATATTTGATTGTTTATTTTTAAAATTGTAATTTCAATTTTCATGTTAACCAAAATCTTTGATATCACTCAATTACCACTAATTGGCCACTTCCCACTATGGGGGAGGCTTTGGAAATACAAGGAAAAAATAAAACTGTCCCTCAATTATCTTATATTCCAATGAGGGAATAAAATTTTGGTTTAGTTCAGGGTTCAAAGGATTTCCATTCTTTGGACTCAATGGAGCATATTCAAAGCTGGTCTGCTTGCATAGACTTTATTTCAGAACATTTGAAGATAGAGAGACTTTAGTAATGCATAGGCCATATGTAATCATAAGTCTTGAATATAATATAATTTGCATGGCTAAGTCACTTCTAACCTGTCAAGGATATCATAGCCAATGGTCATAGCTTCTAAAACACAAATGAGGATTTCAGTTAAACTCACAGTGCTGAGATGAGAGAAATCTGAGGATTAATTATGGTCTCTAAGTAAAGGATAACACGGGAACACTACTTGGGTTGTACTTGGCTTGGTACAAATGGTGGTTACCCTACAAAGTATTATCTCCACAATATTGTAAGGTACTGGCTGTCTTTCTAAGGCCTAGATGATAGAGATATGGGCAAGCCATGGAAAACTCTATTGTGTGCCATCCTAAACCTACTTTGATAATGAACATGCTCATGAAGAAGTAAATAGAAAATATAATACTGGTGTATATAAAATTTTTATTTTGTTTTGTTTTTTGAGGTTGGGGAACAACTGAAAACTAGGAAGATTAGGAACATCCTTGTGTAGGAGGTGACTGACACCTGAGCATGAGCTTGAAGGGGGAGCTTGGCCATTCAAAAGTTGGAGCTCTCCAGGCCTTGGGAACAGCTTATTTCAAGTCATAGAAACAAAATTTTGTAGACTTGTTACAGAGAACAGTTTCCAGGATGTTTTCTTTAAAAATAGAGGAAACTTTTGAGGAGAGTTGGAAAGTTATATGCATAAATCAAATCTCAAAAACATGAAAGTAAGGTGTTTAACTCAGAGTTTTTCTATGTAATTTCAATGTAATTCATCATTATGAACAATTGAGATAACTATAATAGATGTATTCCCGTACTTGTAATTTAGCACTGAAATATGGTTACAACATTGATATACTCTTTCCTAAAATCATCTTGCAGCAACATATTTGTATATAAGTTGCATCTCCATCTCTACCACAATTTCTGAGATGCTTAAGGTATTTTTTTTCTCGTTGAATTCCTTTTTTTCTAGCATAGAGCTTTTTTGTTTTTCTTTTGTTGGGATCTATAATTTCATTGGTATAGCTTGGTGTAGGTTGCTTTCATTAAAACAAATTGACAATTCATGTATAAGAGAGATTTGTAGAGTTAAGCGTCTATGCCTAGAAATGTCAACTCATTTGTTCTTGGTCAGAATATGTGTCAGTGGTGTGACTTGAAACTGGGCTTTTCTGATTCCAGTTAGCTGATTGTAAATCATAAGTGTCTAACACATGTTGTGTGTGTGTGTGTGTGTGTATTATAGTGAACTGAATTTGAGGAATCATGGATTGATTTCATAATGACTTCTTCTTCCCCTGAAAGTACTAGCTGGCACATATTTCTTCTCAAATTAAAATACATTTAGTTTAATGTTTTTACCAAAAATTCTAGGGGCAGCTATCTGCCCCAGCATAGAACACCAGCCCTGGAGTCAGGAGTATGTGAGTTCAAATCTGGCTTGAGATACTTAACACTTACTAGCTGTCTGACCCTGGGCAAGTCACT
This sequence comes from Dromiciops gliroides, assembly GCF_019393635.1. Classification (NCBI taxonomy): domain Eukaryota; kingdom Metazoa; phylum Chordata; class Mammalia; order Microbiotheria; family Microbiotheriidae; genus Dromiciops; species Dromiciops gliroides. Next base: position 27,015,764 of record NC_057863.1, read on the forward strand.
TAACCCCAATTGCCTCACCGAAAAAAAAAATCTATAGCACTGATTGAATAGGAGAAAGTATTCTGAAAATGGATGTTATATGGGTATTTGGGGGGTTCTCACTCACCTATCCCTAGTAAAACTTCAATTATTTAGATTTGGTGAACATTAAAAAATTGCATTTATAGGGCAGAAATGCTTGGCCCAAAATCATAATACAAAAATGCTTACAAGGATAGAGAAGGGGCCAGAAGTAGTTGTTGAGGGAAGTGCAGTTGGGAGTGTGTAAGTTTGTGCCAGCTGGGAGATCATGGGCAGATGAGAATTGCATTCTGTTGATTGGCCTCTGTCCCTATGATCCCAACAATAAACCATGACCTTGACAAGCTCCATGAACCGAAGGCCAAAGCCTGGCAGCTTATGAATCAGTTTGGCCTCTTAGCCTTGATCAACCTCTCCAACTTTTCATACATAAAAGCAGAGCCTTCCTGCACCCCTCCCTCAGGGATCCATGGCCAACAGTATCACAGTGGGAAAGATGTCAGGCCCCCCAGGGGAAGGAGAAAGACTTAGTCCAGCAAACAATCAGGTTTTGACCAAGAAAAAATTACAGAACCTGATTAGAGAATTAGATCCCAACAAAAAACTGGATGAATATGTGGAAGAGGTGCTACTACAGATCGCTGATGACTTCATCGAGACCATAGTGAAAGCAGTGTGCCAACTGGCCTGGCATTGAAAGTCTAACATTTAGAGGTCAAAGGTGTTCAGCTGCATTTAGAGCACCAGTGGAACATGTGGATACCAAGTTTTGGCTAAGAAGAAAATGGCCCTACAAAAAGGCCTGCACCACAGAGGCCCACAAAGAAAGAATGGCCTTGATCTGCAAAACAACCAAGAAATAACACATGGGAGGGGCAGGGAGAAGATGGCTCTGCCTTTGCAGAAACAGGAAAGGCCTCCAAAATATTGCCTATGGAATTTTTTCATGCTTTAAAGAGAAGCATATATGTTTTTATTAACAGTACAGCAATATCTCTAGTGACTGAGGAGACCTGCTAAAAACCCTAACCATTATATGGTCTCAGTTCCGTTCCCTTTCACTTGCCCTCTCAGAAGCGAGCAATGTATATCTACCCAAAAGTTTTGTTTCTGGTTTATCCTAAGTGGTTGTCCCAGGGAAAGAGAGCATCCTGATCTTGTTTGGTGCAACAGTAGAGGTTTCTGTTTCCCTTTCCTCCCCATACATAGTAATGTCAGTATTTATATGAATGACTTTGATTGGTTTTAAAAAATAAAGATGTTATTAATCTAACAAAACAAAAAACAACAACAAAGAAGGATAGAGAAGGGATCTGATTTATAGGATGTACTAAGTATTCGAATAAATAGATAAGAACAATCTCTAATTAGTGCTTTGATTATATAAAAGTAAAAGTATACCTTTCTACTATGAAAAAATAATTTTTCAAGAAAATTTAATCTTGGAAGTAATTGACTCAGAGTGTTTTCAAGGTGCCTTTAAAGCCACTTTAGTAAGAATAATTTCTTTTATTATTTAATTTTTTGTTTAGAACTTTTCCTACCTTACATGTAAAAATAAATTGGAACATCAATTAATATAACTTTGTATTCCAAATTCTCTTCCTCCCCACCCTTAAGAACTCAAGCAGCAAAGGGTTTTGCTTCCAATTGCCCCTTGGCCATCTGCCCTCCCTTCCTTCCCCCCTCCCCTCATTCCTTTCCCCCTCCCGCTTTGCCACAGGGCAATATACATTGCCATACCCACTTGAGTGTATGTTATTCCCTCTTTGAGCCAATTCTGATGAGAGTAAGGCTCACTGTCTTCCCCACTCCTTCCCCATCTTCCCAAATCCAAGCTCAGATACAAGACACTAGCTACGCGACCCTGGGAATGCCACCTACCTCTGACTGCCTCACAAAGAAAAAAAAAGGTAAACAAAAGAAAAATTCTTTACATATGCCATCCCTTCATAATCTATTCCCTCCTGTGCCTGCTGTCTAAATATATTTCTATCATCTGCCCTAACACTGAGAAAGTTCTTATGAGTTAGATGCAGCATCTTCCCATGTAGGAATGTAAAAAGTTTAACCTTTTCACATCCCTCATTATATCTTTTTCTTCTTTACCTTTTTGTGCTTCTCTAGGGTCTTGTATTTGAAAGTAAAATTTTCTCTTCAGTTCAGGTCTTTTCATCATGAATACCTAAAAGTCCTCTTTTTCATTGAAGTCCCATTGTTCCCCCAGAAAGATTATGCACAGTTTTGCTGGATAGGTGATTCTTGGTTGTAATCCCAATTCCTTTGTCCTATGGAATATCATATTCTATGCTCTTTGGTCCTTTAATGTGCAAACTTCTAGATCTTGTGCTATCCTGACTGTAGCTCCACAGTACTTGAATAGTTTCTTAAGGCTGCTTGCAATATTTTCTCCTTGACCTGGGAGCTCTGGAATTTGGCTATAATATTCCTGAGAGTTTTCATTTTATTATCTCTTTCAGGAGGTTACCCCTGGATTCTTTCAATTTCTATTTTGTGTTCTGCTTCTAGAATATCAGGGCAATTTTCCCTGACAATCCCTTGGAAAATGATGTCTAAGCTCTTATTTTGATCATCATTTTCAGGTAGTCCAATAATTATCAAATTATCTTTCCTGGATCTATTTTCCAGGTTGGGTGTTTTTCCAAGGAGATATTTCAGATTGCCCTCTATTTTTTTTTATTCATTTGGATTTGCTTTATTTTGTCTTGATTTCTCATGGTCATTAGCTTACATTTTTTCAATCCTAATTCATAAGTAATTATTTTCTTCAGAGAGCTTTTGTATCTCTTTTTCCATTTGGCTTTTCAAGCTGTTGACTTTTTTTATTTTTTCATGACTTTCCTGTATCATTCTCATTTCTCTTTCTATTTTTTCTTCTATCTTTCTTACTTTATCTTCAAAGTCCTTTTTGAAAAGTTCTGTGGCCTGAGACCATTTCATATTTTTTCTGGAAGCTTTGGATGCAGGAGCTCTGATGTTGCTATCTTCTTCTGAGGGTGTAGCTTCCTTGTAACCAAAGAAACTTTCTATGGTTCACATCTTTTTCTTCCTGCTCATCTTTCCAGGTTATTTCTTGACTTTTAACTCCTTCTTAAAGTGGTACACTGCTTCCAGGATTCACTGTCCCAAACTTCAGGGGGTCCCATGTGGATAAATTTAAGGAGAGGCAGGTTTTTCACTCACTTGGCTTGTTCTCTGGTTTGTAAAGAAAACCATGCCTACTCTCTCTTCAACCAGTAAATAATTTTGCTTTTACTACAGTTGAGATTGCTCAAGTGAGCCTTCTCCCTCTCCTACCTGTGCCACCACAACCACTCAAGACTCCTTCCTGTTTACCTGCACACGTAAACTGCTTGGCACTCTCACCAGACCATGAGCTTATTTCCAGAAGACACTGGTGCTGCAGCTTATTCAGAGGCTCAGCAGGTCTTGATCTCTGGCATGGCCTGCCTGGGGCTATATTTGCACAGCAAAACCTGGGTCTGGATCTGTTTCAGCATGTCTGGGTATGGGTGGCCAACCTGGGGCTAGATTTGCTCAGCAAGGCCTGGGTCTGGATCTGTGTCCACATGACCAATAGCCCCCTCCTGCTGACCTTCTAAGCCATCTCTGCCTGGAAAACAATCTCACTCTGTCCTTTTAGGGGTTCTGTGACTCCAAGAATTGTCCTATGGCATTATTTGGAGGATTTTGGCTTGATCATGAGGGGAGGTTTGAGACGTTGGTGCCTTTCATCTGCCATCTTGGATCTGCCCTCCAGTAAGAATCATCTCTATAAAATTGATGTCTTAGGAATACATGGTTCTTATTCAACATAAAGTATTTAATGTTCTTTGTTTAAGCCAAAAGAAGCATAAAGAAATAAACAAAAATATAAACCACCCCCCCAAACCCAAACATGATATATTTTAGGTTTTTCATTGAAATGGGTAGGACACCCTTCAATACCCAACAGAGCTAGAAATTATTGTGATTTCTAAATTGTATCTAAATATAAAATGCTATTCTCATTTTAGGGGGCCCTTTAAAGCGTTATAAAAAAATTTGAAGATTATTTCCTTTTTTTTTTGTTTGTTTCCTTCGGTTTGTGTCATTATTATTACCCACCAATATTCCCAAAACCCATTGAAACCCTCCCTCATGACAAATATAGTCAAGCAAAAAAAAATAAGTAAATAGCTATATTTATAGAGTGGATTTTGATTTGCACTTATGACCCATCAACTCTCCCCACAAAGTATAAAGCATGCTCCATCATTAGTCTTTTGATTTCTTTTTTTTTTTTTTGCCCACCATATTTATCAGAATTATGAAAACTGTTGTCCTTTACATTTTATGTATTTTTTCTCATGGTTTTGCTCATTTTACTCTGCAGCAGTTCATCCATGTCTTTCTAGGTATCTCTGAATAGATAACATTTGTTATTTATGACACAGTAGGATTCATTTATAGTCATATGGCAAAATTTAAAAATGATTATTCATATGATGGGCATCCAGGTTGTTTCTATTTTTTTCCTACAACTAAAAAGATGCAGATATAAATTGATACACATAAATTTATAGTACATTCAGGTACTTTCCCTCCATCATTGACCTCTTTAGTTATGTTCCTATTAGTGTTTTGTTTTGTTTTTTCCTTGTGGTCAAACAGTATGAATAATTTTAATTTATTTTATTTTAATTTTTTTATTGCAGGGCAATGAGGGGTTAGTGACTTGACCAAGGTAACACAACTATTACGTGTCAAGTATCTGAGGCCAGATTTGATCTTGGCTGCTCCTGAATCCAGGGCCAGTGCTTTATCTACTGTGCCACCTACCAGTGTGGCTGTCCTCCCATATAACCTCCAACAACTGCAAATTTCTTCTTTTTCCAAGTCTTTACTAATACAATTGCTATTATCCTCCATTCCTTTAACCTCTTATAAAATCAATTTCCAAATATCCTCAATCCCACCTCTATAAAATCTCTTTTCACCATGTTCTCCTTTTACATTACATCTATCTAAGGGTTAGCATATAATGCCATCAATATCTATTGCATGGACTATTGTAAAGACTTTTTTCTTTATTCTCCTAGCCTTCAAACACTTCTATCTCTTTAACTTCTACTCACCTGCAAAACTGATATTCCTAAAACACAGGTTTAACCCTGTTACCCTTCTTTTCAAAGATCATTAACAGCTTCCTATTACGTGTAGAATAAAATATTAAATTCCTAAACCTTTTTATTTAGCTTCCATCTCAATTTGGCTTTAACTTAATTTACAGTTTTATTGTCAATTAATCCCCACCACACACTTTCCTTTTTAAGCAAACCTTTTTATTCAGAGTTCTCAACAGATTATATTCCGTTTCTTACCAACATGCCTTCACCAAATTAGTCCTCTATGTCTGTAATGCCCTCATTCTTGCTTATGTTTTATAATTCCCTAGTATCCTTCAAAATATAGTTGAGGTGTACTTACTCCTGAAGTATTTTCTGACACAACCTCTCATTAGCATTTTCCTGCTATTGAAATTACTTCATAAATTATATGCCTGCATATTTAATTAAGGCCCTCTGAATCTCAGCCAAAAGGTGAAACTCCTTAGTGGCAGGGATTGTTTCATTGTTGACTTTGTACTCCCTAGTTCCTAGCAACAGTCTTTGAATATAAAGGGAGCTTAATCAATACCAATGGAAATGAGTTGAACTAACAAAAGCTGAGAGTTTGAGGAAAGGTGATTTTTTTGTAATATTGAATATTAAATATAGTTTTTGTACCCATCCTCCTAAAAGATAATAGACAGGTTAGAGACATCAATAATATCTTCCACAATTTGTTCACCCAGATAAGAGAAGGCTATTTCTGCCTTTCTTACCTGAAGTAGGTACTTTACAGAAACTAAATCAGAGAATAGATAGGAAAAACACAACAACTATTTAATATTTTGTCTTAAGAAGCAATGTGTAGGGGGGCAGCTAGGTGGCACAGTGGATAAAGCACTAGCCTTGGATTCAGGAGGACCTGAGTTCAAATCCAGCCTAGATCCTTGATACTTAACTAGCTGTGTGACCCTGGGCAAGTCACTTAACTCTGTTTTTGTCCACTGATTACAAGACATTGTCAGTTTCAATACTATGATACAGAAGCAAAGGAAGTTAAACAATTTCAGTTATAATCATTATGGAGGAAATACCAAAGCATCATGATAAGATTACAGGACTCCAAAAAAAGGGTTTGGCAAAGATGAGGATGCCAAGATGTCCATAAGAGAGGGACTTACTATCCTGAGGGAAAAGAAGTCACTAGGTAAGGTCTTTTATCCACGAGGTATCTAGGTTCAGTTTGGAGTTTAGTTGAAGGCCATTTTGTGACTATTAACCTAGGGTTTCCTAAAAAGTACTTTTGGATAATAAGGTGCCTCCATCAAATCCAGGCGATCCATATATTCATATTAATAGTAATGTTTTAACATCCTAATTTACAGTAAAAAATATCCATCAAAACAAGAATGAAGAAACCTTTGGGGGAAAAACAATCTAAATATTTTTTTCCTTATTTTAAACAGCTATTAATTATAGGCTGGCATTTTTTTATAACAACACATGTAGTTTCAGACTTTGGTATTTATTATATAGTGAAGCCTAACTCTTGGGGAGTCTATCTTTATAGAAATGGCTAAAATTAAAATATATATTTAAAAAAATAAATGTTATTTATATCAAAACTAAAATTATTTATTCTCCTTTCGTTATGCTACCTGCTATAGGGAAATAGAAGTTTAATAAGGTTTTTGCAATGTTTTAGTAAGTTGCATGTTTACTTCAAACTTATCAGTTTCATAATGATTTGAAATTTAGCTTACAAATTAGTTTTAAATATTATTCAGGAAAATTCTTATCCTAGTTATGGTAACACACACATATGATTGTGTATAAAATTTGCTCAGGGAGAGAGTGATTTATGTTTTAATTTCTAACTCCTTTTATTTATTTGTTTGTTTGTTTGTTTGTTTGTTTGTTTATTTATTTATTTTTGTGAGGCAATTGGGGTTAATTGACTTGCCCAGGGTCACACAGCTAGTAAGTGTCAAGGGTCTGAGGCCAGATTTGAACTTGGGTACTCCTGAATCCAGGGCCGGTGATCTATCTACTTCACCACCTAGTTGCCCCTAACTACTTTATTTTAATATTGTTTATTTATAAAAAACAGTTTATCTTGATTTCCAGGAGGCCTTTATATGTATTAATTTGATCATTGACAACACTATGCTAAGGTTTAGTAAAAATCCAGCAATTCAAACAGTTAAAGAAGAGAATTCAGCTTTCTAGACCAGAGTCCAGAGCCCAGTTTTCCAGACCAGAATCCAGCTTCCTCCTGATGACATCTTACCACTTCAAGAAGACAAGAGAACTCAGAGACTTTATATGAACAGTTTTTGTTTTGTTGGTTTTTGTTATCTCCTTCTGTTTTTATATACCATCTGTAACATGTACTCTCTGCAGAGGCCCTCCCTCTGCAAGACCAATTTCAAAGCATCGCATTCATGAGGTACTGTCCCTCTGCACAAAGCTTTTCTCTCTCCCTTTTCTTTATTGATATTAACATATTGTTAATTAGCATAAGATATTATTTTTGACTGTTTCATTGAGCAAACTCATTCATTTTTCAAATGAAACAAAGTGGGGAATGTGGTAAAAATTATTTGTAGTAACGATATGTATTGGAAGTTTTAGCTGAATCATTTGAGAGATTGCTCATGCTACTGAAGTGGCTTTTGAAGAACCTCCTTTTTTTGGGAGGAGAACATGAGGAACTTCTGGGATGCAGACTTAAAAGTGAGGGCAGGAATAGAAGTTCTCTCTCTCTGGCGGTGAATTTAGCAATGACGGAGTGGGATTGAAAGGAGTACATGTGGTTTGGTGTTCAGTCTTTTCAGGGATTCATGGTCTGGTGGGCAGTTTGGGATTCGGTGAGTTTTGGAAAGGAATAGACTAAGCTTAGATCTAAGATTATTCATTTGTATTTCTCCTTCCTTATTTCCCTAATTGTTTTCAGCTCTTGTCTAATTAATTCCCAAAAACAATACAATTAAAAACTGACCCATCACAGATTAAAGCTCAGTGGCCATTTTTTCATAGGGAAAATTACAGGGGGAGATTAATGCTCCATATATCCAATTTGGCTCTCACAATACATACATGTTTTGTTTGATTGCTTCTCATATGTGTGTGTATGTATGAATGTATATATAATCATTGTCAAACAGGAAAGAAGTCTCTAATTCCATGCTATCAGGCTTTTCCTGTCTGATTGTTAATAATCAATTACTGGGGGGGGGGGGGGGCGCAGCTAGGTGGAACAGTGGATAAAGTGCTGGCCCTGGATTCAGAAGGACCTGAGTTCAAATATGACCTCAGACACTTGACATTTGCTAGCTGTGTGACCATGGGCAAGTCACTTAATCTTCATTGCCCCACCAAAAAAAAATAATTAAAAAAAATAATCAGTTACTGGGTTAATGTCATGTATGAATAGATTATCATATTTGAAGGTGACACAAAGCTAAGGATATATTCAATGTAGTAGATAAAAGAATAAAGATTTTTTAAATCTTGGGGCAAGCTGAATGAATAGGCCAAAGTCAATCAAATAAATTTCACTGAAGCCTTAACAAACTCAATTGTACAGGAACAAGATGGGGGACTTATACCTTTACACAAGTTCATTGACCAGAAGTTGTTTTTTGTTTTTCACATGCTCAATATAAGTCAACATAATGAGATTACCAAAAAAATTATTGGAGTGAGAGATGACATTAAAAAAATGGAGGTAGTCACCTCTTTATTTGACCATTTTTGCCATATTTGGCTCAGTTCTGGGCATAATTTTAAGACATGCATTGATAATTATGTTTTTAAAAAGCTAACACAGGGAGCAACAATTTAAAAATATGATACAAGGGAGTCTGGCATCAGGAAGGCTGCAGGTTAGGACAGTATAGCTCTTTTCAATTATTTCAATGACTGGCATGTGAAAAATTCAGTAAATCTATTTTCTGTTGTTTGGAGGACTGAACTTGAACAAATAAGTAGAAACAACTGAGAGATAGATTACGACTAAAAATAAATATTACCTTGTTAGAAGAGCTGTTGGGAAGTGTGAAAATAAACCTGCCCTCTTGAAGTGCCTAGAGGTTGATGTTGGTCATGGTTTTTTTTTTTTTTTTGGTTTTGGGGGTTTTTTGGTCATGTTTTAAAAAGTATTTTTTCACTGAACAAGATAAAAATTATGTATCCCCAAAATCATATTCAAATTAAGAAAGGAATGACTATGTAGGTTTCAGTTAATGAAATATGATTTAAAAATTAATTGGGAATGTTATGTGGGGTACATTTACATTGCAACAATATTAATGATCAAGTTGAAATAAGTAGATTATTTTACTTGAACTATGAGATATAACATTTGATTAGGTTCCCTCCATCTATTTTTGCAAAGATGGGGAATGGTGATTATACTGGTATGGTATCAAACTGCTGAATTTTTTTCACTTTCTCTATTGACTTTTCTGTAATTGTAATATTTTATTTTCCCAATTACATGTAAAACTGCTTTTAACATTAATTTTTCAAAGTTTGAGTTACAAATTCTTTCCTTTCCTACCCTCCCTACCCATTGAGAAAGTAAGTATTTTGAAATAGGTAATATATGTATAGTCATGCAAAACATATTTACATAATTCATTCTGGGAAAGAAAACAGAACAAAAAAGAAAAAAAAAACAATAATAAAGTAAAGAAAAAGCCTTTTGATATGCATTCAAGATGTGCCAGTTCTCTACAGATGGACAAAACCTTTCATCATAAGCCTTTCAAAATTTTCTCGGATTGCTGATTTGCTGTACTATTCACAGTAGATCATCACGCAATATTGCTGCTACTATGTACAATGTTCTTTTGGTTCTGCTCATTTCACTTTGCATCAGTTCTTGTATGTGTTTTGAGATTTTTCTGAGAGCATTCTGCTCATCATTTCTTAAAGTACAATAGTATTCAATTAAAATTATATACAGCAACTTGTTCATCCATTACCCAATTGATGGACATTTAAATTTCCAATTCTTTGCACCATTAAAAAGGTGCTATAATAATTTTTGTACACACAGGTACTTTTCCTTTTTGCTTCTTGTCTCCTTGGGATACATACCCAGTAGTAGTATTGTTTGTCAAGGGGGTATGCATGGTTTAATAGCCAATTAAGCATAACTCCTACTTGCCCTCCAGAAAGATAAAATCAGTATACAACTTCACTAACAGCACATTATTGTTTAATTTTACCAAATTCCCCTCCAACACTTCTTATTTTCCTTTTTTGTCATATTAGCCAATATAACAGGTGTGTGGCAGTAGGTCAGAGTTGTTTTAATTTGGATTTCTCCAATCAATAGTGATTTAAATATGTTTTTTTATCTGGCTATAGATAATTTTGACTATTTGAAACCTGCCTATTCATTTCTTTTGACAATTTATCAATTAAAGAAGGGCTTTTATTTCCATAAATTTGACTCAGTTTTCTATGTTTGAGAAATGAAGTCTGTATCAGGAAATTATTGCTATATTTTTCACACAGTAATGATTACCAATTATATATTTCCCTCCATCTTATTTCCCCTCATTTATCCTACTCTCACCTTTTATCCTGTCTATTTTCAAAAGTATTTTGATTCTGATTTTTACCTATCCCAATCTCCCCTCCATTTTATTAACACCACCTCCTTCTCTTATCCACTTCCCCTCCTACTTTACTGCATGGTAAGATAGATTTTTATACACAACTGAGTTTGCATGTTATTCCCTCTTTGAGACAATTCCAATGAAAGTAAGGTTCATGTGCTCTCCTCCTCCTTTCCCTCCATATTTGCCTCCACTGTAAAATCTCTTTAGGTCCTCTTTTATGAAAGATACTTTACCCCACTCTACCTATCCCTTTCTTCTCTTCCAATGAAGTCTTCTTTCTCATTGATTAATTTAATTTAATTTTTTCAATAAGCATACCATCATCTTCAACCCCCACATGTACTTTCTATTTATACTCCTTCTAACTATGCTAATAATAAGAAAGTATTTAGGAGTTACGAGTATTTTACCATGTAGGAATATAGACTTTTTTTTTTTTTTTTTTAGTGAGGCAGTTGGGGTTAAGTGACTTGCCTAGGGTCACACAGCTAGTAAGTGTCAAGTGTCCGAGGCCGGATTTGAACTCAGGTACTCCTGGCTCCAGGGCCGGTGCTCTATCCACTGTGCCATCCAGCTGCCCCCAGGAATATAGACTTTAACCTTATTGAAACTTATATTTGATATTTCCTGTTCATTTTTTATGCTTCTTTTGAGTCTTGTATCTGAAAGTCAAATTTTCTATTCATCTTTGTTCTTTTTATCAAAAATATTTGAAAGTTTTCAATTTCATTTACTATCCATTCTCCACCTCCCCAGCTCTCCACCTCCCCCCCCCCAAAAGGATTATATTCAGTGGTTCTGGGTAGGTTCTTTTTGGATGTAATGCTAACTTCTGCTCTCCTGAACATCGTATTTCAAAGCTTCCAATCCTTTAATGTAGAACTACTAAATTTTCTGTTATTGTGATTGTGGCTTCAAGATATTTAAATTGTTTATTTGTTAATTTTTTTTTTTTACTTCTTGCCAAATTTTCATGACCTGGGATTTCTGGAATTTGACTATACTATTCCTGGGAGTTTTTATTTGGGGATCTCATTCAGGAGGTGATCAAGGGACTCTTGAAATTTCTATTTTACCTTTTGGTTCTAGAATATCAGGGTAGTTTTCCTTGACAAGTTACTGAATGTTGATGTCTAGGTTCTTTTTTTATCATGGCTTTCAGGTATTTCAATAATTTAAAAAATGCCTCTCCTGGCTCTATTTTCATGGACATTTGTTTTTCCAGTGAGATCCCACATTTTCCTCTATTTTTCCCTTTATTTTGGTTTTGTTTATTTGTTTTCTTTCTTTCTTTTTTTGTGAGGTAATTGGGGATATGTGACTTGCCCAGGGTGAAACATCTAGTAAGTATTAAGTGTCTGAGGTCAGATTTGAACTCAGGTCCTCCTGATTCTGGGGCTGTTGCTTTATCAACTATTCAACCTAGCTGCCCCTTGTTTTACTGTTTCTTACTGTCTCATAAGGCCATTAGCTTCCAATTCCCAATTCTAATTTTAAAAAATATTTTCTTCAGTGAGCTTTTGTACCTCCTTTTCCATTTGTCCATTTTGACTATTTAAGGACTTATTTTGTTCAATATTTTTTATATCTCCTTTACCAATTTCTTGACTTTTTTCATGCATTTCTGCTATTACTCTCATTTGTATTGCTAATTTTTCCTCCACCTTTCTTATTTTAGTTTTAAAATCCTTTCTGAACTATTACATGGCCTAGGGAATATTTATATTTTCATTTGAGGCTTTGGATGTAGGAGTTTTGGCTTTGTTGTCTTCTGAATTTGTGTTTTGATCTTCCCTTGTCACCAAAGTAATTTACTATACTCAGAATCCTTTTTCTGCTGTTTGTTCCTTTTCCACACTATTTCTTGACTTTACCATTATGGGAATCTACTCCTGGAGTAGAGGGGGTGACTGTTTTAATCTTCAGTTTTTCTGTGTAATTGTTTTCAGATGTAATTCTGAGGACCTCTAAGTTTTCTGTTGTTCCAAAGTGATATGATCTAGGAAGAGGTGTATTTCTCTGGAAAATTGTAAAGGTTCATCTTTGCTGTCTAAGTTAATGGTGGAATAGATTACTGAGATCCTTTAACAAGGTTCTCCAAATTTTGCCCATCTGGTCCTCAGATAGCAGTGGGGACTTAATGGTCATTCAGTTGGGAAGGATATAGCAGAGTTTATGTCCTACTGGCATAAAATTCAAAATGCCTTTGCAAAGAATAATGAGAGGATGGTATTTGTAAAAGAAATGCTATATTCCAATAAATATGTCTGGGTAGTTCTTTCCTTGATAGTATATTTTATCTTACACCTCTGGTTCTCTGCTGAGGCAATGCATTCAGTGCCATTCATTCCATTCCTCCTAACTTTTGTATGATGAAATCTCTAGATTGCTTTGAAGTCCAGCCAACTCAAGTGTTACCTGCTTTATGCAGCTTTTCCTAATTTGCTTACCCTGCATTGTTATTGCACTCTCCCTATTAAAATTGCCTCTTACAATGATGATGATGATGGTTCTGGTGGTGGTGGTGATAAGCATTATATAGGACTTTGAGATTTCAAAGAACTTTACATATATCGCATTTTATTCTCGTAATTTTGTGAAATAAGTGCTATTATTCTCCTTCAATTGAGGATACTGAAGTAGACTGAGGTCAAGTGATTAGAATCACAAAGCTAGGCATCAATATTGGGTCTGAATTGAGGTTTTCTTGAGAAAAGTCCTAATGACCTATCTACTGCACCATCTAGCTTCCATAACAGGCCAACTCTATAGAGCATATAAATTTTTATATGGTTTCCATTTTCATGTATGTGCTATTAGCCAGTAGAATGTATGCAACTTGCGGGCATGGACATTTTCTTTTTGTCTTTAAATACCCAGTACCTAGTCCAGTCCCTCTCACTTAGTCAGTGTTTGATAAATAATTGAGTCGGAGGTATTTAAAGGACTTACAGTGAGTTGCTAGGCTTTTCCTCTTTCATTTATTGATTTTTTTTTTTAAGATTGAGGGGGATAGTTGTTATAACTAAGCATGTAAGAGGTTATGGGGAGCTCTGCTACCTAAGTATTGACATTAGTGGAATTATTGTTAGTAGAGGGTATAAAAAAGGTATTTTTCAACTGCACTCATACTATATTTTTTTTTTCTTGTCAGAAATGTATCTCATTGTTCATTGATCCTTTCTGGACAGTTATTTCCTAAACTGTCTACTTGTTTCTTTTCCCATAGTCAACACGTTTTAAGCATCTTCTCTAAACACTATACTAAGTTTTGAGAATGCAAAGAGTAAAATTTAGCAATCATATCCACCAGACTGCTTCTATTCTATTGTGGGAAAACAACATGCATACACACATGTGAATGTATATGTATCTATATGCAGGTGCATATGTATAGGTATAAGTATGTGTACATATGTATACATACACAAAATTTATATGTATGTATGCATATGCATACACACCTATATACATACATAACTGTATCCATCTATCCATCATATATATATACATATACATACATACATATATACATATATACGTATATATGTATATATATGTGTGTATATATATATATATATATATATATATATGAAAGATAAAGGTGATATATAACCTCAAATGTGGGAGCTGGATGACACAGTGGATAAAGCACTGGGATTTAAATCAGGAAGACTCATCTTAATGAGTTCAAATCTGGCCTTAGACAATTTTTAGCTCTATGATCCTGAAGAAAGTCACTTAACTATCTTTGCCACAGTTCTTCATCTAGAAAATGAGCTGGAATAGGAAATGTCAAACCACTACAATATCTTTGACAAAAAAAAAAAAAAAAAAAAAACCCAAATCCAAATGAGTCACAGTTGGGCATGACTTAAATAAAACAACAATGAAAGTTCTTTCCATTCTTTTGGGTATGTGTGGGACAGCATCTAATGTAGATGTAGGTATTTTCGTATGTATGCTTATATGTACATAGATATGTATGTGAATGTATAGGCAATATATGCATGCATAGATACATACAGCTATAAACATGCCTACATATATGCCTATACACATACACGAGGAGATTTTAGTATATGGTGGAATCATTTAGTAGCACCTTAAGGGAAGGTGGTAACTTGAGATTTTAAAAGTCATTCACCTCCCCTTTAGAATTAGGTAAATTCAAATGAATTAATTGATTCTTTTATACATTAAGTTTGCCTCTTCTTTAGTTTTAATACTCCTAAAGATTTTGATAATCATGATTATTGAATGGATAAAAGAAATTTACTTTTGTACAATGAATAACCAAGTAACTAAGCCACAAAAATATGTATTTAATTACCTAACATTTACCGGGGACTGGAGATGCAAAGACATAAAAAATAGATGAAATGTTCCTTGGCCTCAAAGAGTTTACATTCTCCATCAATGTAACATGACAACTTATATGTAACTCATGGTCACAGAAAGCATCCCAGAGCATTTAAAGATTAAAGGCTTATACATGGTCAAAAAGCCAGTGTGTAGGGGCGGAGCCAAGATGGCGGAGAGGAAGCAGCAAGCTGCCTGAGCTCTCCTGTTCCCTCAAAACAAACATTAAATCAAGCCTCTGGACGGATTCTGAAACTACAGAACCTGCAAAGAGACAGAGAGACACAGTCCTCCAACCAGAGATAATTTAGAAGACTTCAGGAAAAGGTCGGTCTGACTCGGGCAAAAGGGAGGCCCAGCGCAGGGCAGCAACCCAGCGCCGAGGGGGTTGGGGCAAGTCAGCAGGAGCTGCGGGCCACAGCCGAACAACTGAGGCCCCTGGAACCTGGTTCAAAAATCTGGTGGCCAAGAAGGACAGTGGAAAAACCTACCTGCACTGGCCCAGAGGGCCACGAACGGGTCAGCTGGGATCAGATGCAGGGATCCGGCACCTGGCTGGCCTAGCACAATCAGACAGGAAGTGCAAGGTGGGGGATCTCCACACACCATAAAGGCCTCAGAGTAAAAGTCCGATCACACAGCACCTATACACCTGCACAAGAAGCCCAAAACAGGGACCCTGGTGCCCCCAGGGCAGACCTCAACTTAAAGAATAAATAAATAAGCTGCAATAATGAGTAAGAAGCAAAAAAGAGCCCTCTCCATTGAGAGCTTCTGTATCAATAGGGAAGAAGCCAACACAAACTCAGATGAGGACAATAGCCTCAAATTGCCTACATCTGAAGCCTCATGAGGGAAGGTAAATTGGTCTCAAGAACAAAAAGCCTTCCTGGAAGAGCTCAAAAAGGATTTTAAAAATCAATTGAGAGGGGGGCGGAGCCAAGATGGCAGAGAGGAAGCAGCAAGCTGCCTGAGCTCTCCTTCTGTTCCCTCAAAACGAACATTAAATCAAGCCTCTGGACGGATTCTGAAACTACAGAACCTGCAAAGAGACAGAGAGACACAGTCCTCCAACCAGAGATAATTTAGAAGACTTCAGGAAAAGGTCGGTCTGACTCGGGCAAAAGGGAGGCCCAGCGCAGGGCAGCAACCCAGCGCCGAGGGGGTCGGGGCAAGTCAGCAGGAGCTGCGGGCCACAGCCGAACAACTGAGGCTCCCGGAACCTGGTTCAAAAATCTGGTGGCCAAGAAGGACAGTGGAAAAACCTACCTGCACCGGCCGAGAGGGCCACGAACGGCGGGATCAGACGCCGGGGTCTGGCGCCTGGCTGGCCGAGCACAATCAGACAGGAAGTGCAAGGTGGGGGATCTCCACACACCATAAAGGCCTCAGAGTAAAAGCCCGGTCACACAGCACCTATACACCTGCACAAGAAGCCCAAAACAGGGACCCTGGTGCCCCCAGAGCAGACCTCAACTTAAAGAATAAATAAATAAGCTGCAATAATGAGTAAGAAGCAAAAAAGAGCCCTCTCCATTGAGAGCTTCTGTATCAATAGGGAAGAAGCCAACACAAACTCAGATGAGGACAATAGCCTCAAATTGTCTACATCTGAAGCCTCACAAGGGAAGGTGAATTGGTCGCAAGAACAAAAAGCCTTCCTGGAAGAGCTCAAAAAGGATTTTAAAAATCAATTGCAAGAGGTAGAAGAAAAAATGGGGAGAGAAATGAAAGCAAAACAAGAAAACTATGAAAAAAGAATCAGCAGCTTAGAAAAGGAAGCTGAAGAAAACAAAGCCTTAAAAAATTCATTTGGCCAAATGGAAAAAAAGCTGCATAATCTCACTGAAGAAAACAATACCTTAAAAAATTCACTTAGCCAAATGGAAAAAAAGGTGCATAATCTCACTGAAGAAAACAATGCCTTAAAAATTAAAGTGGGAAAGTTGGAAGAAAAGGAATCCATGAGACACCAAGAATCAGTCAAGCAGAATAAAAAAAATGAAAAAATAGAAGAAAATGTGAAATACCTCATTGGAAAGACAACTAATCTGGAAAACAGATCGAGGAGAGACAATTCGAGAATCATTGGACTGCCTGAAAGCCATGACCAGAAAAAGAATCTAGATACCATATTCCAGGAAATTATTAAGGAGAACTGCCCTGATATCATAGAATCAGAGGATAAAATCATCATTGAAAGAATCCATCGATCACCTCCTGAAAGAGACCCCAAAAGGAAAACTCCAAGGAATATTGTAGCCAAATTCCAGAATTATCAGGTGAAGGAGAAAATACTCCAAGCAGCCAGAAAGAAGCAATTTAAATATCATGGAGCCACAGTCAGGATTGCTCAGGACCTGGCAGCTTCAACATTAAAGGACCGCAAGGCTTGGAATATGATATTCCGGAAGGCAAAGGAGATTGGATTGCAGCCGAGAATCTATTACCCAGCAAAAATGTGCATTTTCTTTCAGGGGAAAAGATGGACATTTAATGACATTGGGGACTTTCAATCTTTCCTGGTGAAAAGACCAGAACTGAATAGAAAATTTGATCTCAACATACAAGACTCAAGAGAAGTTTAAAAAGGTAAACAGAGGGGAAAAAAAAAAGTTACCCTATTAGGTTAAACTGTTTATATCCCTACACAGGAAGATAATACTCATAACTCTTAAGAATTGTAAATGTATTTGGGCAGAGAGAAGGACTTTATATAGAGGGTATAAATATAAATTTTCTTTGATGTGATGATACAAAAGAATTAAGGGGATAAAAAGGGAGTCTATGGGGAGGAGAGGAAAGGGGAGGTGGAATGGGATGAATTATATCATATGAAGAGGTGGAAAAAAACCTATTATAATAGAGGGAAAGAAAGGAGGGGGGAACATGGTTTCAACCCTATTCTCATTAGATTTGACTCAAAGAGGGAACAACATATACGTTCATTGGGATAAAGAAACTTAACTCATTCTTTAGGGAAACAAAAGGGGAAGGGAAAGGGGGGGACTGAGAAGGGAGGACAAAAGCAAGGGAGAAAAGGGTAAAGAAAAGAGAGGGGGGTGATAAAAAGGGAGGGCAGATTGGGGGAGGCAGGGGTAAGAAGTAAAACGTCGGTGAGGAGGAATAGGGTGAAAGAAGGGGGGAAAAGTACAAAGGGGGTAAATAGAATGGAGGGGAATAGACAGTCAGTAATAATAACTTTGAATGTGAATGGGATGAACTCTGCTATAAAACGGAAGCGAATTGCAGAGTGGATTAAAAACCAGAACCCTACAATATGCTGTTTATAGGAAACACATTTGAAGCAGAGAGATACACACAGAGTAAAGGTAAAAGGCTGGAGCAGAATATATTATGCCTCAGCTAAAGTAAAAAAGGTAGGGGTAGCAATCCTTATCTCAGACAAAGTGCAGGCAAAAATAGATCTCATTAAAAGAGATAAGGAAGGAAATTACATCTTACTTAAAGGTACTATAGATAATGAAGTAATATCAATATTGAATATGTATGCGCCAAGTGGTATAGCATCCAAGTTCTTAGAGGAGAAGTTAAATGAGTTACAAGAGGAATTAGATAGTAATACTATACTAGTGGGGGATCTGAATCTCCCCCTCTCAGAATTAGATAAATCTAGCCAAAAAATAAATAAGAAAGAAGTGAAAGAGGTGAATAGATTACTAGAAAAGTTAGACATGATAGATGTCTGGAGAAAATTGAATGGGGATAGAAAGGAATATACCTTTTTCTCAGCAGTACATGGCACATTTTCAAAAATTGACCATGTATTAGGGCACAAAAACATCATAGTCAAATGTAGAAAGGCAGAAATAGTAAATGCATCCTTCTCAGACCATGATACAATAAAAATTACATGTAAGAAAGAGCCAGGGAAAAGTAGAATGAAAATCAATTGGAAACTAAATAATTTCATTCTAAAGAATGAATGGGCCAAACAAGAAATCATAGAAACAATCAATAACTTTATCCAAGAGAATGACAATAATGAGACAACATACCAAAATCTATGGGATGCAGCCAAAGCAGTGATTAGGGGAAAATTTATAGCTCTAAATGCTTACATGAATAAGAAAGAGAAAGAGGAGATTAATGAATTGGGCATGCAACTTAAAAAGCTAGAAAAAGAACAAATTAGAAATCCCCAATTAGACACTAAATTAGAGATCCTGAAAATTAAAGGAGAAATCAATAAGATTGAAAGCAAAAACTATAGAATTAATCAATAAAACTAAGAGCTGGTTTTATGAAAAAACCAATAAAATAGATAAAATACTGGTTAATTTGATTAAAAAAAAGAAAGAAGAAAACCAAATTACCAGTATCAAAAATGAAAAGGGTGATGTTACCACCAATGAAGTGGAAATTAAAGCAATAATAAGGAAATATTTTGCCCAACTGTATGCCAATAAATTTGACAATCTAAATGAAATGGATGAATATTTACAAAAATACAAACTGCCCAGGTTAACTGAAGAGGAAATAAAATCCTTAAATAAACCCATATTAGAAAAAGAAATTGAACAAGCTATTAATGAACTCCCTAAGAAAAAATGCCCAGGGCCAGATGGGTTTACGGGTGAATTTTACCAAACATTTAAAGAACAATTAATTCCAATATTATACAAATTATTTGGAAAAATAGGTGAAGAAGGAGTTCTACCAAATTCGTTTTATGACACAAATATGGTGGTGATACCAAAACCAGGCAAAGCAAAAACAGAGAAAGAAAATTATAGGCCAATTTCCCTAATGAATATTGATGCTAAAATCTTAAATAAGATATTAGCAAGGAGATTACAGCAAGTGATCACCAGGATAATACACTATGACCAGGTGGGATTTATACCAGGAATGCAGGGCTGGTTCAACATTAGGAAAACTATTAACATAATCAACCACATCAATAAGAAAACCAACCAAAATCATATGATTATCTCAATAGATGCAGAGAAAGCTTTTGACAAAGTACAGCACCCATTCCTAATAAAAACACTAGAGAGTTTAGGAATAGGGGGAGCTTTCCTTAGAATAATAAACAGTATCTACCTAAAGCCATCAGCAAGTATTATATGCAATGGAGATAAATTAGAGGCCTTCCCGATAAGATCAAGGGTGAAACAGGGATGTCCGTTATCACCCCTATTATTTAATATTGTCCTAGAAATGTTAGCTTTAGCAATCAGAGAAGAGAAAGGAATTAAAGGAATTAGAATAGGCAAGGAGGAAACAAAACTATCACTCTTTGCAGATGATATGATGGTATACTTAAGGAATCCTCGAGAATCAAGTCAAAAATTACTTGAAACAATTAACAACTTTAGCAAAGTAGCAGGATATAAAATAAATCCACATAAATCATCAGCATTTCTATACATGACCAACAAAGTCCAGCAGCAAGAGATAGAAAGAGAAATTCCATTTAAAGTAACGGTAGGTAATATAAAATACTTGGGAGTCTACTTGCCAAGACAAACCCAGGAACTCTATGAACACAACTATCAAACACTCTTCACACAAATCAAATCAGATCTAAATAATTGGAAAGATATCAATTGCTCATGGATAGGCAGAGCTAATATAGTAAAAATGACAATACTGCCTAAATTAATTTACTTATTCAGTGCCATACCAATCAGGCTACCTAAAAATTATTTTATACAGCTAGAAAAAATAATAACAAAATTCATCTGGAAAAACAAAAAATCAAGAATATCCAGGGAAATAATGAAAAAAAATTCACAGGAAGGTGGGTTAGCGGTACCAAACCTGGAGCTTTACTATAAAGCGGCAGTCATCAAAACTATCTGGTACTGGCTAAAAAATAGAGTGGTAGATCAATGGAATAGGCTAGGCTCAGGAAATGCAGTAGTAAATGACACTAGTAATGTAGTGTTTGATAAACCCAAAGACTCCAGCTTCTGGGATAGGAACTCAGTATTTGACAAAAACTGCTGGGAAAACTGGAAGATAGTATGGCAGAAATTAGGCTTAGACCAACATCTTACACCTTATACTAAAATAAGGTCAAAATGGATACATGATTTAGACATAAGAGGTGATACCATAGGTAAATTAGGAGAGAAAGGAATAGTGTACCTATCAGATCTTTGGAAAGGAAAACAGTTTTTGACCAAACATGAGATAGAGTATATTATAAAATGCAAAGTGGATGATTTTGATTATATTAAATTAAAAAATTTTTGTACAAACAGAAGCAATGCATCCAAAATTGGAAGGGAGGCAGAAAGCTGGGAAACAATTTTTGAGGCCAGTGCTTCTGATAAAGGCCTCATCCCTAAAATATATAGGGAATTAAATCAAATTTATAAGAATCCAAGTCATTCCCCAATTGAGAAATGGTCAAAGGATATGAACAGGCAGTTTTCTGATGAAGAAACCAAAGCTATCTATTCCCATATGAAAAAATGCTCTAAATCTCTAATGATTAGAGACATGCAAATTAAAAGAACTCTGAGGTACCACCTGACACCTATCAATATTGGCTAAAATGACAAAAAAGGAAGATAATAAATGTTGGAGAGGCTGTGGGAAAATTGGAACACTAATGCATTGTTGGTGGAGCTGTGAGCTGATCCAACCATTCTGGAGAGCAATTTGGAATTATGCCCAAAGGGCGATAAAGCTGTGCATACCCTTTGACCCAGCAATCCCACTTTTAGGTCTTTTGCCCAAAGAAATCATGGAAGGGGGAAAGGGACCCACATGTACCAAAATATTTATAGCTGCTCTTTACATGGTAGCAAGGAATTGGAAGTTGAGGGGGTGCCCATCAATTGGGGAATGGCTGGACAAGTTGTGGTATATGAATACAATGGAATACTATTGTGCTGTAAGAAACGATGAGCAGGAGGAGTTCAGAGAAACCTGGAGGGTCTTACGTGAGCTGATGATGAGTGAGATGAGCAGAACCAGAAGAACATTGTACACAGTATCATCAACATTGAGTGTTGACCTACTGTGAGGGACTATATTCTTCTCACCAATGCAATGGCACAGAAGAGTTCCAGGGAACTCATGATAGAAGATTATCTCCAAATCCAAGAAAAAAAAAGAAAGAAAGAACTGTGGAGTATAGATGCTGATTGAACCATATTATTTCTTTTGTTTTGGGTGCTGTTGTTTTTTTTTTTTTTCTATTTTGAGGTTTTGCATCACTGCTCTGATTCTCTTGTAACGGGATTAATGCAGAAATAGGATTAATGTTATTATGTGTATATATATATGTGTGTGTATATATATATCTATATGTATATGTATGGAGATATATAGATATAACCTATATCAGATTACCTGCTGTCTAGGGGAGGGGGGAGGGAGGGGAGGGAGGGAGAAAAATCTGAAATTGTAAAGCATGTATAAACAAAAGTTGAGAACTATCTTTACATGTAACGGAAAAAATAAAATATCTCATAATAAAAAATCAATTGAGAGAGGTAGAAGAAAAAATGGGGAGAGAAATGAAAGCAAAACAAGAAAACTATGAAAAAAGAATCAGCAGCTTGGAAAAGGAAGCACATAATTTCACTGAAGAAAACAAAGCCTTAAAAAATTCATTTGGCCAAATGGAAAAAAAAAGGTGCATAATCTCACTGAAGAAAACAATACCTTAAAAAATTCACTTAGCCAAATGGAAAACAAAGTGCATAATCTCATTAAAGAAAACGCTGCCTTTGAAAATTCACTTGGCCAAATGGAAAAAAAGGTGCATAATCTCACTGAAGAAAAGAATGCCTTAAAAATTAAAGTGGGACAGTTGGAAGATAAAGAATCCATGAGACACCAGGAATCAGTCAAGCAGAATAAAAAAAATGAAAAAATAGAAGAAAATGTGAAATACCTCATTGGAAAGACAACTGATATGGAAAACAGATCGAGGAGAGACAATCTGAGAATCATTGGACTGCCTGAAAGCCATGATCAGAAAAAGAATCTAGACACCATATTCCAGGAAATTATTAAGGAGAACTGCCCTGATATCATAGAATCAGAGGATAAAATCATCATTGAAAGAATCCATCGATCACCTCCTGAAAGAGACCCCAAAAGGAAAACTCCAAGGAATATTGTAGCCAAATTCCAGAATTATCAGGTGAAGGAGAAAATACTCCAAGCAGCCAGAAAGAAGCAATTTAAATATCATGGAGCCACAGTCAGGATTGCTCAGGACCTGGCAGCTTCAACATTAAAGGACCGCAAGGCTTGGAATATGATATTCCAGAAGGCAAAGGAGCTTGAATTGCAGCCGAGAATCTATTACCCAGCAAAAATGTGCATTTTCTTTCAGGGGAAAAGATGGATTTAATGACATTGGGGACTTTCAATCTTTCCTGGTGAAAAGACCAGAACTGAATAGAAAATTTGATCTCAACATACAAGACTCAAGAGAAGTTTAAAAAGGTAAACAGAGGGGGGGGGAAAGGTTACCCTATCAGGTTAAACTGTTTATATCCCTACACATGAAGATAATACTCATAACTCTTAAGAACTGTAAATGTATTTGGGCAGAGAGAAGGACTTTACAAAGAGGGTATAAATATAAATTGTCTTTGATGTGATTATACAAAAGAATTAAGGGGTTAAAAAGGGAGTCTATGGGGAGGAGAGGAAAGGGGAGGTGGAA
This sequence comes from Dromiciops gliroides, assembly GCF_019393635.1. NCBI lineage: Eukaryota > Metazoa > Chordata > Mammalia > Microbiotheria > Microbiotheriidae > Dromiciops > Dromiciops gliroides. The sequence goes on from NC_057863.1 coordinate 27,039,556, forward strand.
TGGGATGAATTATATCATGAAGAGGTGGAAAAAAAAAACCTATTACAATAGAGGGAAAGAAAGGAGGGGGGAACATTGTTTCAACCCTATTCTCATTAGATTTGACTCAAAGATGGAATAACATATACATTCATTGGGAAAAGAAACTTAACTCATTCTTTAGGGAAGCAAAAGGGGAAGGGAAAGGGGGGACTGATAGAAGGGAGGACAAAAGCAAGGGAGAAAAGGGTAAAGAAAAGAGAGGGGGGTGATAAAAAGGGAGGGCAAATCAGGGGAGGCAGGGGTAAGAAGTAAAACCTCTGTGAAGAGGAATAGGGTGAAAGAAGGGGGGAAAAGTACAAAGGGGGTAAATAGAATGGAGGGGAATAGACAGTAATAATAACTGTGAATGTGAATGGGATGAACTCTGCTATAAAACAGAAGCAAATTGCAGAGTGGATTAAAAACCAGAACCCTACAATATGCTGTTTACAGGAAACACATTTGAAGCAGAGAGATACACACAGTGTAAAGGTAAAAGGCTGGAGCAGAATATATTATGCCTCAGCTAAAGTAAAAAAGGCAGGGGTAGCAATCCTTATCTCAGACAAAGTGCAGGCAAAAATAGATCTCATTAAAAGAGATAAGGAAGGAAATTACATCTTACTTAAAGGTACTATAGATAATGAAGTAATATCAATATTAAATATGTATGCACCAAGTGGTATAGCATCCAAGTTCTTAGAGGAGAAGTTAAATGAATTACAAGAGGAATTAGACAGCAATACTATACTAGTGGGGGGATCCGAATCTCCCCCTCTCAGAATTAGATAAATCTAGCCAAAAAATAAATAAGAAAGAAGTGAAAGAGGTGAATAGATTACTAGAAAAGTTAGACATGATAGATGTCTGGAGAAAATTGAATGGGGATAGAAAGGAATATACCTTTTTCTCAGCATTACATGGCACATTTTCAAAAATTGACCATGTATTAGGGCATAAAAACATCATAGTCAAATGTAGAAAGGCAGAAATAGTAAATGCATCCTTCTCAGATCATGATGCAATAAAAATTACATGTAAGAAAGAGCCAGGGGAAAGTAGAATGAAAAGCAATTGGAAACTAAATAATTTTATTCTAAAGAATGAATGGGCCAAACAAGAAATCATAGAAACAATCAATAACTTTATCCAAGAGAATGACAATAATGAGACAACATACCAAAATCTATGGGATGCAGCCAAAGCAGTGCTTAGGGGAAAATTTATAGCTCTAAATGCTTACATGAATAAGAAAGAGAAAGAGGAGATTAATGAATTGGGCATGCAACTTAAAAAGCTAGAAAAATAATAGATTAGAAATCCCCAATTAGACACTAAATTAGAGATCCTGAAAATTAAAGGAGAAATTAATAAGATTGAAAGCAAAAAAACTATAGAATTAATCAATAAAACTAAGAGCTGGTTTTATGAAAAAAACAATAAAATAGATAAAATATTGGTTAATTTGATTAAAAAAAAGAAAGAAGAAAACCAAATTACCAGTATCAAAAATGAAAAGGGTGATGTTACCACCAATGAAGTGGAAATTAAGTCAATAATTAGGAATTATTTTGCCCAACTGTATGCCAATAAATTTGACAATCTAAATGAAATGGATAAATATTTACAAAAATACAAACTTCCCAGGTTAACGGAAGAAGAAATAAAATCCTTAAATAAACCCATATTAGAAAAAGAAATTGAACAAGCTATTAATGAACTCCCTAAGAAAAAATCCCCAGGGCCAAATGGGTTTACGGGTGAATTTTACCAAACATTTAAAGAACAATTAATTCCAATATTATACAAATTATTTGGAAAAATAGGGGAAGAAGGAGTTCTACCAAATTCGTTTTATGACACAAATATGGTGGTGATACCAAAACCAGGCAAAGCAAAAACAGAGAAAGAAAATTATAGACCAATTTCCCTAATGAATTTTGATGCTAAAATCTTAAATAAGATATTAGCAAGGAGGTTAAAGCAAGTGATCACCAGGATAATACACTATGACCAGGTGTGATTTATACCAGGAATGCAGGGCTGGTTCAACATTAGGAAAACTATTAACATAATCAACCACATCAATAAGAAAACCAACCAAAATCATATGATTATCTCAATAGATGCAGAGAAAGCTTTTGACGAAGTACAACACCCATTCCTAATAAAAACACTAGAGAGTTTGGGAATAGGAGGAGCTTTCCTTAGAATAATAAACAGTATCTATGTAAAGCCATCAGCAAGTATTATATGCAATGGAGATAAATTAGAGGCCTTCCCAATAAGATCAGGGGTGAAACAGGGATGTCCATTATCACCCCTATTATTTAATATTGTCCTAGAAATGTTAGCTTTAGCAATCAGAGAAGAGAAAGGAATTAAAGGAATTAGAATAGGCAAGGAGGAAACAAAACTATCACTCTTTGCAGATGATATAATGGTATACTTAAAGAATCCTAGAGAATCAACTCAAAAATTACTTGAAACAATTAACAACTTTAGCAAAGTAGCAGGATATGAAATAAATCCACATAAATCATCAGCATTTCTATACATGACCAACAAAATCCAGCAGCAAGAGATAGAAAGAGAAATTCCATTTAAAGTAATGGCAGATAATATAAAATACTTGGGGGTCTACTTGCCAAGACAAACCCAGGAACTCTGTGAACACAACTACCAAACACTCTTCACATAAATCAAATCAGATCTAAATAATTGGAAAGATATCAATTGCTCATGGATAGGCAGAGCTAATATAGTAATAATGACAATACTGCCCAAATTAATTTACTTATTCAGTGCCATACCAATCAGGCTACCTAAAAATTATTTTATACAGCTAGAAAAAATAATAACAAAATTCATCTGGAAAAACAAAAAATCAAGAATATCCAGGGAAATAATGAAAAAAAATTCACAGGAAGGTGGGTTAGTGGTACCAAACCTGGAGCTTTACTATAAAGCGGCAGTCATCAAAACTATCTGGTACTGGCTAAAAAATAGAGTGGTAGATCAATGGAATAGGCTAGGCTCAGGAAATGCCGTAGTAAATGACACTAGTAATGTAGTGTTTGATAAACCCAAAGACTCCAGCTTCTGGGATAGGAACTCAGTATTTGACAAAAACTGCTGGGAAAACTGGAAGATAGTATGGCAGAAATTAGGCATAGACCAACATCTTACACCTTATACTAAAATAAGGTCAAAATGGATACATGATTTAGACATAAGAGGTGATACCATAGGTAAATTAGGAGAGAAAGGAATAGTGTACCTATCAGATCTTTGGAAAGGAAAACAGTTTTTGACCAAACAAGAAATAGAGTATATTATAAAATACAAAATGGATGATTTTGATTATATTAAATTAACAAATTTTTGTACAAACAGAAGCAATGCATCCAAAATTGGAAGGTAGGTAGAAAGCTGGGAAACAATTTTTGAGGCCAGTGCTTCTGATAAGGGCCTCATCTCTAAAATATATAGGGAATTAAATCAAATTTATAAGAATCCAAGTCATTCCCCAATTGAGAAATGGTCAAAGGATATGAACAGGCAGTTTTCTGATGAAGAAACCAAAGCTATCTATTCCCATATGAAAAATGCTCTAAATCTCTAATGATTAGAGACATGCAAATTAAAAGAACTCTGAGGTACCACCTGACACCTATCAGATTGGCTAAAATGACAAAAAAGGAAGATAATAAATGTTGGAGACGCTGTGGGAAAATTGGAACACTAATGCATTGTTGGTGGAGCTGTGAGCTGATCCAACCATTCTGGAGAGCAATTTGGAATTATGCCCAAAGGGCGATAAAGCTGTGCATACCCTTTGACCCAGCAATCCCACTTTTAGGTCTTTTGCCCAAAGAAATCATGGAAGGGGGAAAGGGACCCACATGTACCAAAATATTTATAGCTGCTCTTTACGTGGTAGCAAGGAATTGGAATTTGAAGGGGTGCCCATCAATTGGGGAATGGCTGGACAAGTTGTGGTATATGAATACAATGGAATACTATTGTGCTGTAAGAAACAATGAGCAGGAGGAGTTCAGAGAAACCTAGAGGGCCTTATGTGAGCTGATGATGAGTGAGATGAGCAGAACCAGAAGAACATTGTACACAGTATCATCAACATTGAGTGTTGACCTACTGTGATGGACTATATTCTTCTCACCAATGCAATGGTACAGAAGAGTTCCAGGGAAGTCATGATAGAAGAGGATCTCCAAATCCAAGAAAAAAAAAAAAAAGAACTGTAGAGTATAGATGCTGATTGAACCATGCTATTTCTTTTGTTTTGGGTGCTGTTTTTTTTTTTTCTATTTTGAGGTTTTGCATCGCTGCTCTAATTTTTTCTCTTGTAACAGGATTAATGTAGAAATAGGATTAATGTTATTATGTGTATATATATATATGTGTGTATACATATATCTATATGCATATGTATATAGATATATAGATATAACCTATATCAGATTACCTGCTGTCTAGGGGAGGGGGGAGGGAGGGGAGGGAGGGAGAAAAATCTGAATTTTAAAGCTTGTATAAACAAAAGTTGAGAACTATCTTTACATGTAACGGAAAAAATAAAATACCTTATATGTAAAAATAAATTTAAAAAAAAGCCAGTGTGTATAAGAGGCAGAATTTAAGTATACTTGCCTTTTCTGGGCCTCAGTTTCTTCCCTTGAAAAAGTAGCTTAGTGCAGTAATGGATGGGTAGACTCACTGGGAGTCAGGAAGAACTCAGAATCCAAATGATGTTAACATGGTCATTAACAGTAAAATGGATCTATAGATAGCATACAAAGGACTTATATTTTGATCCAGAACAATTTATAGATGATTTAGTTAAATTCCCTTACTCTTTTTTACTTTGTCTTATTTTAATTTTTAAAATTTTTCCCCCAATTACATGTAAAGATATGATTTGAGTGGCAATTTCTTCTCCCCTCCTTCCCTAGGCCAACAAGCAATCTGTTATAGGTCATACTTTGCAATCATATTAACATAATATTAGTCATTTTGTAAGAGAAGGATCAGAGCAAAAATGAAAATAAAATGCAAGAAAGCATTAACAAGAATGATAACAACAACCAGAAAACCACCAACAGCAAAAGTGTAAATAGTTTCAATCTGCATTCAGATTCCACAGTATTTTTTCTGAATGTGGAGCGCATTTTCCACTAGAAATATTGTGGCGTTGTCTTATATTGCAGAGAACTAAGTCTATGCCAACTGATCATGCCACAACATTTTTCATAATGAGTTCAAAATTCTCTTCATTCTGCTTGTTTCATTCAGCATCAATTCATGTAAGTCTTTCCAGGTTTTTCTGAAATAAGTCTTCTTATCATTCCTTACAGAACAATAATATTCTATTACATTCATGTACCACAATTGTTTAGTCATTCCCCAATTGATGGGCATCCCTTGAATTTCCAATTCTTTGCTACTAAAAAAAGAGGAGGTATAAATATTTTTTTACATTTTGGTCCTTTTCCCCTTTTTATGATATCCTGGAGACATAGACCTAGTAGTGGTATTGCTGGGTCAAAGGATATGTAGTTTTAAAGCCTTTTGATTATGGTTCTAAATTGCCCTCTAGAATGATTGGATAAGTTCACAGCTCTACCAACAGTACATTAATGTCCCTATTTTCCCACATCTCCAACATTTATCATTTTCCATTTTTGTCATATTAGTCAATTGCATAGGTGTGAGGTGGTACCTGAGAGTGGTTTTAATTTGCATTTTACTATTTAGTAGTGATCAAGAACATTTTTTCATATGGCTGTAGTTAGCTTTAATTTCATCATGTGAAAAATGTCTGTTCATATCCTTTGACCATTTCTCAATTGGGGAATTACTTGTATTCTTATATATTTGATTAAATTATCTATGTATTTTAGATATGAGGCCTTTATCAGAAACACTTTCTGTAAAAATTATTTCCCATATTTCTGCTTTCCTTCTAATATTGTTTGTGTTGGTATTGTTTTTGCAGAATTTTTTTTTAATTTAATGTAGTCAAAATGATATACTCTGCATTTAATAATATTTTCTATCTGATCTTTGGTCATAAATTCTTCCCCTCCCCATAGACCTGACAAGTAAACTATTTCTTCCTTTATTAATTTATCTATGGCATGACCCTTTATGTCTAGATCTTAAGACACATTTTGGCTTTTCTTTGATGTACAGTTTAAGATGTTGGTCTATACCAAATTATTTTCCAGTTCTCCCAGGAGTTTTCGTAGAATAGTGAGTTCTTATCCTGGAGGCTAGAGTCTTTGGGTTTATCAAACAGGAGATTGTTACATTCATTTTCTGCTGTATTTTGTGTGCCTAAGCTATTCCAATAATCCACATTTCAATTTCTTAAACAGTGCTAAGTAATTTGGATAATTTCTGCTTTATAATATAGTTTTGGATCTGCTACAGCTAGGCCAACTTCCTTTGCATTTCTTTTCATTAATTCCCTTAATATTCTTGACCTTTTGTTCTTCAATATGAATTTTGTCATTATTGTTTCTAACACTATGAAATTTTTTTTGGTTAATTTAATTTGTATGGTACTAAATAAATAAATTAGTTTAGGTAGAATTGCCATTTTTATTATATTAGCACATCCTATTTGTGAGCAATTTATATTTCTCCATTTGTTTAGATATGATTTTATTTGTGTGAAAAGTGTTTTGTAATTTTGTTCATATAGTTCCTGGGTTTGCCTTGGCAAGTATACTGCCAAGGATCTTATATTGTCTACAGTTATTTTAAATGGAATTTTTCTTTCTATGCCTTGCTACTGGACTTTTTTGGTCATATATAGAAATGCTAATTATTTATGCGGATTTATTTTATATCCTGCAACTTTGCTAAAGTTGTTAATTGTTTCAAGTAGCTTTTTTATTTGTTTCTCTAGGATTCTCTAAGTATACCATCATATCATCTGCAAAGAGTGATAGTTTTGTTTCCTCCTTGCCTATTCTAATTCCACCTGTTCACAGTGTGTTATCCTAGTGATAAATTGCTGTAATCTCTTTGCTAGTATTCTATTTAGAATTTTTACATCAATATTTAAATCTCCCTAGATTGGTCTATAATTTCCTTTCTTTGCTTTAGCTCAGCCTGGTTTAGGTCTTATAAAAGGAATTTGGTAGGATTATTTCTTCACCTATTTTTCCAAATAATTTATATCATATAGGGATTAATTGTTTAAATGTTTAGTAGAACTTGTAAACCCAACTGCCCATGGAGATTTTTTACTACAGAGTTCATTGATGGCTTGCTCAATTTTTTTTCTAAAATGGGCTCATTGGAGGATTTTATTTCCTCTTCTGTTAATATTGTTAGTTTATATATTTTGTAGATATTCATCTATTTCATTTAAATTGTCAAATTTATTGGCATATACTTGGGGTAGTAGCTCCTAACTATTGTTTTAATTACCTCTTCATCGGTGGTGAATTAATCCTTTTCATTTTTGATAATGATAATTTTGGGGCAGCTAGGTGGCGTAGTGGATAAAGCACTGGCCCTGGATTCAGGAGTACCTGAGTTCAAATCCAGCCTCAGACACTTGACACTTAACTAGCTGTGTGACCCTAGGAAAGTCACTTAACCCTCATTGCCCTGAAAAAAAAAAAGATAATTTGGTATTCTTTTTTTTTTAATCAAATAAACCAGAGGTTTATCCATCTATTTCCCTTTTTTCATAGAACCAGCTCTCAGTTTTATTTATTAATTCCATAATTTTCTTACTTTTGATTTTATTAATCTCTTTTAATTTTCAGAATTTCTAATTTTGTGCTTAATTGGGGATATTTACTTTGTTCTTTTTCTAGATTTTTTGTAGTTGCATGCACAATTCATTGAGCTCTGCTATCTTCATTTAATTCAAGTAAGCATTTAGGGATATAAAATTTCCCCTAAGAACTGCTTAGGCTACATCCCACAAGTTTTGGTCTGTTGTCTCATTATTGTAATTCTCTTCTATGAAGTTATTGATCATTTCTGATTTGTTGTTTGACCCACTCATTCTTTAGGATGAGGTTATTTATTTTCCAATTAATTTTGGTCTATATTTCATTGGCCCTTTCTTATACATAAGTTGTCTTACATCATGATCTGAGAACGATGCTTTTACTATTTCTGACTTTCTGCATTTGACTGTGAAATTTTATGCCCTAACACATGGTCAATTTTTGTGTACATGCTATGCACTGCTAAAACAAATAGTATATTATTTTCTATAAGCATTTAGTTTTCTTGATAGGTTTATCATGTTCACTTTTTCTAAAATTCTATTCACCTCAACTTCTTTCTTGTTAATTTTTTGGTTTGATTTATCTAAATCTGAGAAGAGGAGGTTTAAGGTCACTTTTGCTCTCTATTTTTTACTGTAATTCACTTAACTTCTCTAAGAATTTGGATGCTATACCACTTGGTGAATACATTTTTAGTTTTGATATAACTTCATTTTCTATGAGACCTTTTAGCAAGATGTAGTTTCCTTCCTTACACATTTTAATTAGGTCAATTTTTGCTTTTGCTTTATCTGAGATAAGGAGTGCTACCCCTGTTTATTTTTTTTTCTTTTACTTCAACTGAAGTCTAAAATATTCTCCTCTAGCCTTTTACCTTTACTCCATGTGGATATATCTAATTCAAGTCTGTTTCCTGTATTCAATATATTATAGGATTGTTTTGTTTTTTTCAATTCACTCTGCTATCTGCCTTCCTTTTATAAAAGAGTTCATCACTTTATGGGTAGAAGAGGAAAGTGGAGGTGGAATGGACTGAATTACATTATATAAAGAGGGGAATAAAATATTATAATAGAGGGAAAGAAGGGAGGGATGAACATTTTTTCAACCCTACTCTCACTAGATTTGATTCAAAGAGGGAATAACATATGCATTCATTTGTATAAAGAAACTTAGCTTATTCTTTAGGGATGTAAAAGGGTAAGGGAAAAGGGGCAGACTGATAGAAGGGAGGTCAAAATCAAGGGAAAAAAGGGTAAAGAAAAGGGAGGGGGGGTGATAAAAAGGGAGGGCAGTTCAGGGGAGGCAGGGGTAAGAAGCAAGACGTTGGTGAGGAGGAATGGGGTGAAAGAAGTACAAAGGGAGTAAATAGAATGAAGGGGAATAGGCAACTGGTAATAACTGTGAATGTGAATGGGATAAACTCTGCTATAAAACAGAAGCAAATTGCAGAGTGGATTAAAAACCAGAATGCTACAATATGCTGTTTACAAGAAACCCATTTGAAGCAGAGAGATACACAGAGAGTAAAGGTAAAAGGCTGAAGCAGAATATATTATGCTTCAGCTAAAGTAAAAAAAAAAAAAAGCAGCGATAGCAATCCTTATCTCAGACAAAGCAAAGGCAAAAATAGATCTAATTAAAAGAAATAAGGGAGGAAACTACATCTAGCTAAAAGGTACTGTAGATAGTAGGCTTCCGGGGCAGCTAGGTGGCGCAGTGGATAGAGCAGCGGCCCTGGAGTCAGGAGTACCTGAGTTCAAATGTGACCTCAGACACTTAACACTTACTAACTGTGTGACACTGGGCAAGTCACTTAACCCCAATTGCCTCACTAAAAAAAAAAACAAAAAAACCAAAACAAAAACAGATAGTAGGTTTCCACTAGTCGTTGATGACCATGGATCAGCACTTTAAAGAGCCACAGGCCACAGCGTGGCTGTGCAGTCTGATATGGGAGTCGCAGCTCCTGCCTATTAAAGGCTAAAATTCTAGCTGGTCTGTCTAAAATATCTAATGAGTGGTCACCAATAAATTATGAACTTTAGCAAGAGTTAGGCTTTTAAGTATTTATTAAGGAAAATAAGAATTTGGTAAAGAGAGAAGGAAAGGCCTATTTTCATCTATCTATTAAAGGGAGAGCACATTTCTAGCTCCGCTCTCCACCAGAGTCCACAGGAAAAAGTGAGTCAGAGTGCCAGGCTCTTCCCTTCTTCCTCCCACAAGCAAACATCACTTCCTGATGACAAAGAACAGACACATGGTCTTGCCCTTGAAGACCTTCACCTCATAGGCAGAACTCTTCTACAGTAAGTCTCCAGCAAGTGGCGTCATTCCAATCGTTATATGCCGCAACAAGGACATCGGAAAACTGCTCTCTCTGTTGCCCGTCAGTTCTCATTTGTTTTTTTCTTCCTCCAGAGCTTGAAGGCCCATCTCAGCTGTGTGCAAGCTGCTCCTGAGTACTGAAGATACTATAAATAATAAAGCAATATAAATATTATACATGTATGCACCAAGTGGTATAGAATCCAAATATTTAGAGGAGAATTTACATGAGTTACAAGAGGAAATAGGCAGTAATACTATACTAGTTGGGGATCTGAATCTTCCCCTCTTAGAATTAGATATTTCTAGCCACAAAATAAATGAGAAAGAAGTGAAAGAGGTGAATAGATTACTAGAAAAGTTAGACATGATAGATTTCTGGAGAAAACTGAATGAGGATAGAAAGAGATATACCTTTACTCAGCAGTACATTGCACATTTTTAAAAATTGACCAAGTATTCAGGCACAAAAACATCATAGTCAAATGTAGAAAGGCAGAAATAGTAAACATTTCTTTTCTTTCCTATCCCACTATCACTTCTTACTAGGGATTTGTTTCTGGACACCTCAGTCTACATTTGTTTTTATCCAGCCAACCTCCTTTTTGTCCTTTCCCCTTTCCCGTTTCCCCTTTCCCCTTCTAATTTTCCCCTCTCTTTTATCAACATTCCACCCTTTTCTTTCACCTTTTACTTCCCTAGAGTGTAAGATAAAATTCTAAAACCAACTGAGTTGTGCATATTATCCCCTCTTTGAGCCAAATCAGATGAGAGTATGGTCAAAACAATGCTCAGCCCTCCCTTCTTTTGGTCTATTGCAAAAAGGTCTTTTGTGCCTCTTCATGTGATGTTCTTTACTCCATTCTGCCATCCCTTTTCTCTTCTCACCTTACAGCCTTTTTTGTTCCCCTTTAAATTTTATTTTTTTAATATAATCACTTAAAATCAACTTCTACCAACACCTTCTGTATTTGTGTATTCCTCCTATCTGCCTTAAGAAAGATAATTTCTCAAGAATTACAAGTATCTTCTTCCCATGTAGGGATGCAAACATTTTAAGCTTATTGAGTAAAATGTTGTTTTTTTTCCCCTTTTTACCTTTTCATGTATCTCTTGGGTCTTGTATTTGTAGATTTCATTTTTTTTGTTCAGTTATGGGCTTTTCATTAGGAAAGTTTTAAAGTCCCCTATTTCATTGAATATCCATCTTTTCCCCTGAAAGGTTGTATTTAATTATGCTGGATAGTGCATTCTTCGTTGTAATCCTAGTTCCTTTGTACTACAGAATATCATATTCTAAACCCTGTGATCCTTTAATGTTGAAGCTTCCATGTTGTGCATAAATCTGATATTTGTTTACTGATATTTAAATTATTTCTTTCTGGCTGCTTGCAATATTTTTTTTTCCTTTACTTGATAATTTTGGAATTTATCTATTATACTCCTTGGAGTTTTCTTTATGGGGTTTCTTTCCAGAGGTGATCAGTGGATTCTTTCATTGACTACTTTTTTCATCTGGTTCTAAGACATTGGGGCAGTTTTCCTTGATAATGTCATAAAGTATGCTAAGTATGCTGTCTAAGCTGCTTTTTTTTTTTTAAGAGGGTACTCAGGTAGCCCAATTATATGCAGGTTGTCCCTAGTGGGTCTATTTTCTACATCTTTTTTTTTTCTGAAGACATATCTTATATTTTATTCTACTTTTATATTCTTTTGATTATGCTTTATCCTATAGTTTCATTGAGTCATTAGCTTCCATCTGCCCAATTCTGATTCCTAAGGATTTATTTTCCCCAGTCAGCTGATGCACCTCCTTTTTCATTTGTACAACTGCATTTTTAATGAGTCATTTTCCTCAATTTTTGTACTTTTTCCAAGCTATTGACTCTCTTTTGCAAAACTCTCATTTCTTTTCCCAGTTTTTCTTCTACTTTCATTATTTGTTTATAAAATTCTTTTTGAGCTATTCCAATAGGGCTTTTTGGTCTTGAAACCAATTCTTCTTCCCCTTTAAGGTGTCACATATAGATGTTTTATCATTGTTGTCCTCCTCTGAGTTTATGGTTTGATCTTCCTTGTCACTATAATAATTATCAATATTTAGGGTTCTTTTGGTTTCTTATTCATATTTTATCCTCCTTTGTGCCATTTAAGTTTCATGTCTCCTCTTGATGTACAGTATGCACTGCCCCAAGCTTCTTTTGCTTGGGGCCAATGGCCAGTTCACCAGCTTTCTACTCTGAGGCATCAGCAGCTTGAGCTTGTTCACTGCACTGGAGTGGCCCATACTAGTTGGATCTGTTGGGTAGTGGATATCCCACCTGGCAGAATGCCTTCTTCATAGGAGCTTGATGCCTCACAATTGGCCTGCTATGCTTGGTGAAGTAGGTTGTCAGCTGCTGATCTGTGCTGTGAATAAGAGCTTTCTGCTGGCTTGCCAAAACACCCTCAATGCTGTGTTTGCCTTTTACCTAGGTGAAACAGACCACTCCTGAAGATCTTTTTTTTAGCTTGTCTTAAGTCAGAAGATTGTTTCACTCTTTTGTTTCTGTTTTTTGTTTCATTTCGCAGGTTTTTCAGCTCCAGAATCTTTTGAGAGGCTTTATTTAATGTTGTTTCTGAGAGAAATTTGGGAGAGGTCAGGCAGCTTCCTAGTTTCATTCCACCATCTTGTCTCTGCCTCTAGAACTGAAATTCCCTTATTTATTTATTCATCTATTTATTTATTTATTCATTCATTCATTCATGTATTTATTTGCTTACTTACTTATTCATTCATTCATTTAATTATTTATTTATTCATTTATTTATTTTTGCGGGGCAATGGGGGTTAAGTGACTTGCCCAGGATCACATAGCAAGTAAGTGTTAAGTGTCTGAGGCCAGACCCAAACTCAGGTCCTCCTGAATTCAGGGCTGGTGCTCTATCCACTGCACCACCTAGCTTCCCCCTTGTACAATGTTTTTTTAAAGCATAATTTATTTAAATAATGATTGGTGATTAAAATAATTTAAATGAGATTCAGGTCTTCTGGAATGCAAGGATAATACCATTTGGACTGTTCTAGTGAGCACCTCCAGTCTTTGGTTATGAGAAGGAAAAATCAATAATGATTTCCTTATAGTAATGGTTCAGTTTAAAACAACCCATTTTTATATGTGTGTGTGTTTAATTTCACTATTTTTCATTTACTTATTTGATTTTATAAATATGGGGCTCTGTTGTCTATTGGCAATTATTTAGTATAAGTGAAATCAGTTGGAATAAGGTGAGATGAATCAAATACCTTTCAGGATGCCTTTGCTGCCCAGAACGTGACCTGTGACTAGCTTATAGTGGCGAGACTTGGGCCTCAGATTGATTTTTGATAGTGAGGTCCTTCTCCCAGGTGTTTTTTCTCACACTGAAAATATCTTATTCCCTTATTTTGTCAGATGTAGAATGAACGAGTGATTTTTCACACTGTTGTTAGATTGCCAGGAATTGTGCCTCCCTGGGAAATTTCTAGTTAATAGGAATGCCAGTAAGAAAAAAAAAAATAACAGCTAGAACTGCATAAAATTTTTTATAGTTAATCTCCTTCTATCTGTCTTCATTTTTACTAATTTCCTTAGGAACACTGGAGCTTTTCAGAATACTCCAGCCTTTAGAGGCATAGATTTCTTCAGGGGAACAAGGCTAATGGATGAAGGCAAACTTGCTGGCTGTTAAGGGCTAAAATTCTAGCTAAACTGTCTAAAATATCTAATGAGTGGTCGCCAATAAATTATAAGCTTTAGCAAGAGTTAGACTTTTAAGCATTTATTAAGGAGAATAAGAATTTGGTAAAGAGAGAGAAAAAGGCCTAGATTCCTATCTATTAAAGGGAGAGCACATTTCTAGCTCCCTTCTCCGCCAGAGTCCAGAGGAAAAGAGAGCGAGACTGAGCGCCAGTCTCTTCCTTCCTCCTCCCACTAGCCCGCGTCACTTCCTGACTCCTGGTCTTGCCCTCAAAGACCTTCCCTTCATGGGCAGAACTCTTCTACAGTAAGTATCCAGCAGGTGGCGTTATTCCAATCGTTACATGGCTAAGTGGGAACAACTTATCACCTTTTACCTAGAATAATGGGGAAAAAATCACAGCACTAATGAAACTGATGACAACCTATTCCTTCTCATCACCAGCCAACTCAGTCAAGTATCCTTAGAAAGGTTCCTTCCCATACTTATTGATTTTTTTCCCCCCTTTTTTTTTTTTTTTTTATATTTGGTGCTTAATGCATTGAACAAATTGCAAGCTAAACCTCTCATCAAAAATGCACCACTTCCCCTCTGGCTCGAGGCAATGAATGGTTTTTCCTTACTTCATAAAACTTAATCCTTAACAATAAATGAAGATTAGAAGTTTGGAAAGAGGTACATTTGTCTAGCATTACCATGATCATATATTTATAGATTTAGACCACCATAGAGGAAATATTTTCCAAGCCCCAATTTTATACATAAAGAACTCAAAAAACAAAGAGTGGCTTGAGCAAGGCCACATAGGGAGGAAATGACAGAATAAGCGTTCATATTCATATCATGTGATTCAGAATTGAAATCTCTTTTCATAATATCATTCATTCTCTTTCATTTCTTGATACCATCAGATTGGAAAAGACAGCAAGCTCTTGTTAAGGTGTGATAAGTGGATTGTGTTAAAAATCAATTTTGAAAATTGGGTTCTAGAACAAAGTTTTTATGAAAGGCATCATGGCATAATGGGTAGAATGCTAGATTTGGAGTTACTGAGACCCAGGTTCAAATTTCACCAAAGATATTTACTAGATATATGGCTTTGGGTAAATCATTTAATTTCTATGAAACTCAAAAATGTCTGTAAGGCTTAATCATATCTAAAATTGCAGATGGGTTGCAATCTGATTTGACAAAAAGCATTCTGTATACCAAGAATCGCATCAGATGATTCAAGACACATTATTTTGTTAGGAACAAATTTTGATTTGTCTTGTTTTGTAGGGAGGGAGGTTGTTTATTTTTTTGAAGTTATATCATAGTTTGCAAAAACATTCAATGATTGTCATTCTTCTACCCTTAGAAATAAAGAGATTATGACTCTAGCAAGCCTCCCAAAATTTTGTCAGGATGTCCTTTGCAATTCTGTTTCTCTTATAAACCACTGGTGTGGAGCCTAGCTTGAAATGAGCTTGAGACTGAGAAATGGAAGAGTGAAGTTGTTATTATAAAGTGCACAGCAAGTCCCTGAATAGGGAGAGTGAAGGCCTCAAAAATATGGATTAAACTATCTTCCCCTAAAAAAAAAAGCGGTACCATGATTTCAATTTGTTCCCCTTGGGGTGGGGATTGTATATATGTAAAAGTGGTTCACACACAAACATACATGTATGCATATATTCAGATGTATATATATATATATATACACATATGGACATACATATCTGTGTAAATGTACATATGTATGTATTCATCTATATTTCTATTTTATGATAAAAATATTTGTATATATTTCCTCTGTGTTTGCACACTTCCATAACTTCATGTATACTCTTCTGTATTTTATTTTACTTACATCCATGGCCATAGACTGAACACAAAAGGGAATTTGGCATAGTGAATAGAAAGTCAGTCTCTGTGTCATAAAACTTGCATTTCAAGACCTGATTCTGACACTGTTTGTGTGACCCTAGACAAATCAACCTCTCACTGCCCCCAGGCAAATATCTCAAATTATAATTTCATAGCAAGTCCTGATCTGCTTGGTAGAAGCAGCTACCTCAGAGGGAATTCCCTGCATTATTGAAATCACATAGTTCAAAAGTATATTCTACCAGACAAATATGTTAGCACAAAGGCATGGATGGAAAGGAGGGCTTCACACTCTGTTGGATTATACTCTTATTTGGTCTCTGGACAAACACCCCATTCAACTGTGAAAGACTGGCACTGTCTCCTTGAGGATTTCACACATATATTCATCTTTGACTGCTTCCCCCATAAAGCTGTTGGAGACATTAGAATTAGTGAGAGAAGTCAAGGATAACTTTATTGGAGATATTTCACAATCACCCCATTAGATGGACAAGAGAAGATGTTTTTCAGTTGTCCATAGATCATTTGACACTTACTTCCATGTTGTGCTCACTAAAAGTTAAAAATATGGACAAAAATTATGCTCTTAAATTCGAATTCAATTCAATTCCATTCAATGATTTATTAAGCTTCCTACTATGTTCAAGGTCCTGTGCAAGGTGATGATAGGAATGCAACAATAAAAGGAAAGTGCACCATTCACTCTCGAAGCTATTTTATTGGGGAAATAAAACAATCCATAGATAATTATCTAGTATATTGCCTCCCCAGAATTGCCTTTGTTGTTGCTCCTCTTGTTGAGACATTTATTTTGTCTCTTAAGAGAGAGCATAAAATCCCCCATTGTTCCCACCACCCCAATGAAGACATTGATTTTACCTTTGTAGTAGCCTTCTTAAATAACACATGACATTCCCTTGACAGTGTTAACCCACAGAATCACATAATTTCAAAGCTAAAAGGATCTCAGTTAAAGTTCAGTTCAGCTTGTACCTGAAAAAGAATTACATCCTTGCTAAGAGGTGGATACCTTGACTTTACTTTAAGTACTCTACTGAATGGAAATGCAATAGCAAATCAAACAGTTCATTATGCTTAGAGATAATTCTAAATATTAGTAAACTACTTTCCTTTTTTCCTTCTTTCCTCCTCCCTATTTTTCTTCCTCTCTTCCTCCCTCCCTCTTTCTTTCTTCCCACCCATTGAAACTTGTACCCATTCATGCTTTGTTTAATTTCTGAGGATAAAAAGATCTGTTCAATTAGGTTGGAATTCCCTGTCTTATCCAATGTCATTCTAGTGAAACCAAATTAACTTAATTAATCAATTTATTGACAATTCATGCACCTGAACATTATCCTTGGACTTGTAATTCAAAAGAGGGAAGATAGATTCAGGTTCAGCAAAGAAAATCGGAACTCATTGTATTTCCCTGAAACTGTGCTCCTGCCATAATAATAAAGATAATAATTATTATTAGCAATAATAATTATTATTGTGAACAATAAGAAAAATAAATAACATTTTCATATAGCTTTAAGGTTTAAAAGATTTTTTAAATAAATATTTTATTTTATGTCAGTGCTGGGTTTTTTTTCATTTTACAGATGAGTAAACTGAAGCAGGCATAGGTTAAATGACTTGCTCAGGGTCACACAAGTAGTAACTCTCTGGAGCCAAACTTGAACTCAGAATTTCCTATATTCCAGCTCTAGTGTTCTAGGGAATGCACAACCTGGCTAAATTGGAAAATGAGGATAATATCAGCAAAAATAATAAGTTCTAGTGTAAACAGTGGAAGGGTATAGCCAAGGAAGACAATAATTTTGGAAATATATGGTTAAGGTAGATAGTAACAAGAGTGCCAGAAGAGCAAACATGTAGAATGTTTCTTTTTTTCTTTTTAATTCAGAAGATAGTAATTATGAATCAAAAGAAGAGTTTACCAGTGTGCTATAGTAACTGATTATGCCTCAGGTGCCATTCTAGTGTCATTGAGTTTTATAACTCATCTTCAAATACTAAGGTAATGGCCAAAATAGAATTTATTATAACAGATAATGAAAGGAAGTAAAAAGGGGAAGAAGAAGGAAGAAAGGATGAGAGGATGCATTAAGCACTCACTATATGCCAGGCACTTTATAATTGTTCCATTTGATCCTTACAACAACATTGAGAAGTGATTGCTATTATTATCTTCATTTTACAATTCAGAAAACTGAGGAAAACAGAGGCTGAGTGACTTATGCTCACACAGTCAGTAAGTTTCTACTTACTAAGGCTGTATTTCAACTATATACCTCTCTAATGCCAGATTCAGCACTACATTTTCTGTGCTACCCTAACTGCCTCTACTGGAGCCATATGAGAGGTCTTCTGGATCTAAAATACATCCATAATTGTTGCATTCATTAGACCAGACAAAAGTCACACTTGGTATATATATATATATATATATATATATATATATATATATATATATATATTTTTTTTTTTGTTAGGAAATTGGGGTTAAGTGACTTCCCCAGGGTCACACAGCTAGTAAGTGTCTGAGGTCAGATTTGAACTCAGGTCCTCTTGAATCAAGGGCCAGTGCTGTATCCACCATACCACCTAGCCACTCCAGGATCCTGTTTTTGTTTTTTTTAAAAGTTTCCTTCCCAAAAGTTGAGGAATAAGAATCGCTGACCCATGAATCAACTGCTTTGGAAGTACAGACACTGTAGGAGTTTTTGGAAAAAGCACACTTAAATTCTAGGGTCTATGTGCTAAGAAACTGTCATGCAATTGGTTCCTTTTGGCATATGTCTGCCATCATTTCAGGCTCCCTGAGATTCAAGATGCTCAAAGGTTCTGGAACCACAGCAGTAGCAGATGTCTAACAGGCAGTTGTCAATAAAAGGCTGGCATCTAATGTGTGTGTGTGTGTGTGTGTGTGTGTATGAGAGAGAGAAAGATTTTAGTTCAGAAGGAACTATTTGCATAAAATGGTAATTTAATCTCAATCATTGGGAATATACAAGATCTGCATTGAAATAAATATAGAGACAAAAAAAGATCAGGACAGAATCTTGGATGTGGGGTGAGAAAGGATTGATGGCTGGATGAAGTAGACTGAGGTGTCCTCAAGTAATTAGGAGAAAAACCAGGATAGAAGAATGTCATGGAAACCAAGAGAAGGATAGGTTTAACAGGAAAGGATGTGCATCCAGAAGGAAAGTGGAGACTGAGAAGAGGCTATTAAATCGTTGATAGGTAATAGATTCACTAGAATATGAGGGTAAGCAAACAAATTGAAAGAAATGTTTAAGAAATTTTGTATCAAGTAATTAGAGGCTGACTGGATGACTTGAATTCAAACGTGGGAATATATGAGCAGAGGACTGTATACCTGTAAGTATGTATGTGTTCATACATATGTGTGCATATTCTTATATGTATGCATATGCAAATATACATAAACATACACACAAGCATATACCATTCCAGTGCTTAGCACAGGGTCTAGTTCATAAAATAGGTACTTAATAAATACTTATTGATTGACTGCCTGACCTAAAGATTTGTATTTATCAACCTATCATTTACATTTTATTTCTTGGGTAATGCAGCATAGTATCATGAATAATTATTCCAATCCCTAAAGTTCCTTAAGAGTTAAGTGGCAGCTCAGTGGGTAGAGTGCTTTGCCTGGAGTCAGGGAGAACTATGTTCAAACCTGGCCTTAGACACTTACTGGCTGTGTCACCCTGGGCAATTCACTTAACCCAGTTTGCCTCAGTTTCCTTATTTGTAAAATGTTCTGAAGAAGGAAATGGCAAACCACTGTAGTATATTTACCAAAAAACTCCAAAATGGGGTCATGAAGAGTCAGACATTACTCAAAAACAACACTATCCCTCAATTAAGCTTTAAGAGCACTAGTCTCAAATGAATATGGCATTGACATTATACTATTATTTAAACTTGAAATCACAGGTATTATTAACAGATGCTCAGTGAGTTTGTGAATGTATAGTCACACAGCCATCTTCCCAGAACTAGCTTTTACAGATTGTCAATATAGTTGAAGGTTAAAGTGTTGTGTGTTTTTTTTTTTCTGCACATTGGCTTTTTTTTTTTTTTTTGAACATTTGCTCTTAAAATGTTAGTGAAGGGAGCTAAAATTTCATAACTTAGCTTTGTTTTTGTATACTGAAAATGTTTTCTTTACTGATTTTCTTGTTCTTGTTTGGTTTGGAAATAGCCTGTTTTGTTGTAAAAGGTATATGCTCACTTTAATTTTGCTAACTAAAATGTGTCTGAAGATGTTGCTGGGGAAACTGGAAGAAAACTCTCTGATAAATAATTTCATTTTTTTCTATTTTGGGGGAGGGATAATAGAAGATAATAAATCCATCTCAGATATCTCCCTCTGGCCTGGGGGATGGAAGGGTGGAAATAATTTCATTCTTGGCCAGGAGACTCAAATAGCAGCACAACAACAACAAAAACAATGACAACAGCAGCAGCAGATCCAACAACAAACCCTTTGATTATGCACTACAAATGTAGGAGTTTTATAGGCCCTAAGTAATGACATATCACTTTACTTCATCATTGGAAAAGAAAAGGGGAAAAAGAGATTTAGAATAAAGGATTACACATAATTGACATGGGGAGGTTACAGCATTTTTCTATTACTCCGTTACAATATCTACTTTTTGAGAAATAGATTTAAAATAAACAAAGAAGACATAGCTCAGAAACAGAAGGAAGGCTTCTGTAGTTTTAAAAAAAAATTATCAGAATATGTTTGACCAGATATCTAAATCTGGAAAAGTGTACCCCACACATGAGGTTCATAACTCCAAGTAATTGGGAAGAAAGATGGACTATTGGATTTGTTTGAAGTAGACCAGTTTGGCTAGATCATGGAGTTTGGGAAAGAAAGTGCTACATTAGAAAGGTTGAAATGCAGCTTGGATAAGTTGGAAAAGGACTTTACAATTCAAATGCAAGAGTATTTATTTAGTGTTACAAGCAATAGAGAACCATTGGTGTTGGGCAATGTGTGATGTCTGAGCTAAAGCAATCATTTTGTCAGCTGTGTGAAGGATGGTTTGGAGTTGAGAGATGTTTGAAATAGAGACCATTCAGGATGGCATTGTAATAGTAAAGGTGAAAGATGATGGAGGCCTTAACTACATTTGTAACTGTGTTAGCAGTGACAAGGGGATGGGTTAAAGAAATACTGTGGAAGTAGAATCAACCACATTTTGGAAAGGGATAAGGAAGAGACTTGAGATTTCATTAGCATAGGGAAGATCTTTTAGGAATTCCTCTATAAATGTAGGTCGACAAGTTCTTGGAAATTCATATACTCAGAGAGTTGACAAGGATACAGAGGGATTATATCAGTTGCTCAGGGTCACATGGCCATTATGTGTTAGAAGTAGAACTTAATCCCTTCTTAGAGGGAGACAGTCACATCTAATTAATGTCTTTTTCACATTTCTGAAAGATGAAATTAATTCTGAAACTCACATCTCAGGACCCTCTGTCCATGAGACTCCTCCCTTCCTCTGATAAGAGACCAAGGGGAAGGGGGGACAACTGGGAGCTCCTACCACAACCTTCATCATTTAAGGATCGTATCCAAGAAGTTTTCCAGATCATTTTCAACCTAACTGTTTAACCAGACATTAGAGTAGTACCCAGAACTTATCAACTCTGAAACTTACATTTATTAAGCATTTCCTGCCCACAGGGTTCCTTCTCCTTCCTCCTTCTGATTGAGGAAAAAACAGTGATGTGTATGTGTATGTCTGTGTGTCTCTGTGTGTGAGGTTGGACACTGAAGAGCTTTTCCAAGATTCTCTATCTTTACAAAATACACCCAGAAAATTCATACATTTTAAATATATATATATATTTTTTTCAATTTCATTTAAAGATTTTTTTTGATTTCCAAATTTTTCTCCCATCATCTCTTCCCTCTGCCCTCCTAAGGAGAGCAAGCAATTTGATATAGGTCATGCTGTAAGAGAAGAATCAGAACAAAAGGGAAAAAAAATGTAAGAAAGAATAAACAAGAACAATAACAGAAAAGCAACAACAAAAGTAACAACAGTATGCTTTAATTTGTATTCAGACTCCATAGTTCTTTTTCTGAATGTGAAGAGCATTTTCCATTATAAACCTTTTTGCATTGTCTTGGATCATTGTATTGCTGAGAAGAGTTGAGTCTATCAACTGATCATCACACAATGCTGTTGAGACTGTGTACAATGTTCTCTTGGTTCTGCTCATTTTACTCAGCATCAATTCATGTAAATGTTTCCTGTTTTTTTCTGAAATCCCTCTGCTTATCATTTCTTACAATACAATAGTATTCCATTACATTCAGATACCATATGTTGTTTAGCCAAATGATGGGCATTCCCTCAATTTCCAATTCTTTTCTACAAGAAAAAGAGCAGATATAAATATTTTTGAGAATTAAACTCATCATTTCCCACTTGGCTCCTTATCTGGACTTCATGATTTTCAGAACCATCATTCTGCAAGATGAAATGAACTCAGAATCTCTCACCTTCTAAGATCATTTCCCACCTGAACATCAGTGCTTCATCATTTCCTTGCTCTCATATACTGCCTTCCTTTTCCTTTTTATCTTCTTTTTATTTATCTTCTCCAATTAGATTGTGAGCATCTTGAAGACAGGACCTGTCATACTATTTGTTTGTATCTATTTCTTTAGCACATTACAGAATATAGTATATTGGTAACTCATACATACATACACACACACACACACACACACACACACACACACACACATATATATATATATATATATATATATATATATAGTATTTGATTTATTTCATCTAAAAGTTGGAGTTACTATCTTGAATCTCAAAAAAAGCATGCCAAGAAATTTCTCATGAGTGACCATGTCATGCTATTTCCATCTGGTGGCAGGATATTCAAAGTGTAAGAACAATAAGTGACCCAAAGAAACATTTTTCTGCTTGTTTTCATTTGAACTACAATTGCAAAACAAACCCATGCAATGTTATTATACTTTCAACCTCACTCCACTGCCACCCCCCCAAAAAATAATAACTGATCTATAAGAATGTAGGCTTCTTTGGCTTGGTAAACTCATCACTAAATTCATTTTGACTTGGTTCTATTGACCTTTTGATATATCTAACTTTTCTTCCTGACACACAATAGAAGATGTTATTTTCTGTCAATTAATCCTCTTCATCTCAGGAAAACAGTCACATTAAAAGTGCTTTATTTTGCTTAATATTATTCACATGTTTGTACTCATTGACACACAAATTGCATCTCAAAATTAGCCACGATATTGTGGTAATCCACATGTGCCATTTTGTTTCAGTAATTCCAATGGTTTCCAGAAGCGAGACTGTCAGAGTTTCCCACCTGTCACTGATTTGGAAACCCAGGCCTAATAGTACATTCGCCCTAATGAGCAGAAACCTTGACAAAAGAAAGGAAACTCACAGAAGGTGTTGTTCAGCTGTTAATTCATGGTACATCTGTTAGCTCATTTCCCTTGAAATAAAATCTCCATTTGCAAAGGGCATTCCTATCTGAAGTACAGATCAGAAGCCTGAAAAAGTAAATGCCACTGTTTGGGATTGTTAGAAAGGAAAGCACCTGTGATTCCTAATTAACTTATGATTCAATTACTGTATATTGGACATATTTGCCTCTAATAACAGAGGGATTATAGATGTGGCTATAATTTTTCAGGCTTTAAAGGTCAAGAAAATTTATAATGAACATTTACTGTGACTAATAGTTATGCAGGTTTGGCTAGTAGTGTACTTTTTTTTTGTTCTTTCCTCCATTTTTAAAAGAATAAAATTTTTAAAGAAGAAATTTTAAGAATATGTTTAATAAATATGGCAAAAAAATAAAACATGTTGGAGATTAATGAAAATGGCACCTGGAAACAGAGAATTCCCTAATAAAAATAATTATTTATTAAATTATCCAATTTAAAATCCAGAGAAAGTAAGAAAGAAAAAAAAAGAAAGAAGAAAAGAAAGATTATATTTGTATTATTATGTTTGTATATATATGTATACATACATAAATTCAAACACACATATATATGCACATACCTGTGGTTATGTGTGTGTTGTTCAGTCATTTACTCATATCAGTCTCCATTGTATGAAGTTTTCTTGACAAAGATACTAGAGTGTTGTTCCATTTTCTTCTTCAGTAGATTAAGGTAGAGGTTAAATGACTTATCCAGGATTACAAAGTTAGTAAGTAGTAGGTGTCTGAGACTGGTTTTGAACTCAGGTGTTCCTGATATAAAATTAATTAACATGAAAAAAGTAATATTCATTTAAAAGCAAGGCTTGCATTATTTTTATATTTTTGAGACCCATATTTTCAATTTTGCTGGCTGAATTTTTTCTGTTTATCTCTTCTATAAGGTTTTCACTGTACATCATTTTAAAAATACCAAACACTTTTTTGCAAAAGGTGACAAATGTGGAGTCAAAAAGAATGAATTTTTATCCTGGCACTAGGATTGATTGGATGTTTGACCTTACGTAAGACAACATTACAAGTCCTCAGCATCCTCATGTATAAAAAATAAATTTAAACTTAAAAAAAAAACCAACTAGATCATATCTTTGAGGCCTTCTCCAATTCTAGATTTAGGAACATATTACATGTTAATATGCACTTTTGGGACTAAATGTCTAGCTATCGAATCCCAATACATAGTGCTTTCTTTAAAAAATACTCTTTCTGAGGGCAGGTAGGTGGCACAGTAGATAAAACACTGGCCCTGGATTCAGGGGTATCTGTGTCCAAATCAGGTCTCAGACACTTGACACTTACTAGCAGGGTGATGCTGGGCAAGTCACTTAACCCTCATTGCCCTGTCAAAATAATAATACCCTTTCCATGGAAAAAGATTTAACTTTCTCTCCCCCAACCCCTCCAAATTAAGAATAGAAAAAAAATGTTCAAAATGTTAAGTCAAGAAATGACAATATATGAAAAGAAGTTAAAAACAAGGAAAGGAGAACAAATAAAAGAAAATAAAAAGAAAACACATAACAAATATACAGTCAAACAAAATATAAATTCTTGGCCACATTAATAAATGTATGGCTCACCTGGCATATTTTAGAACATTATTGTTCTCACAGGTAGTTAGCAGTCCTCATCATTCATCCTTTGAAAGCATAAGTAATCAATCAGTTGATCAAACTTAATTCCTTCCCAGATCTATTGTAAGTTTTTTTTTTTTTTTTTTTTTTTTTTTGTGATGGTGGTGGTAATGGTGGCAATCATTGTGATTGAGATTGTTGTTTTCATACCATGTTTGTTATTTCATTATTGTAGTGAATTGCAAATAAGGGAAATTCTCTTAGAACATAGATCTGTAAGTACTTAGCATCTTACTGTCACCAGAGTCACTGATAGATTGGTTAACTTGCCCAGGAATCTATGTGAGAACTGAACATAAGACCTACCAATTCTGAGTTCCAGTTTTTGTTGCCTACCTCCTGTTATGTTCATTCATGTCTTTGGACCAGAATTTTTTTGTTACCTAGAAAAGAGTCAATATTATATTGTACCAATGAGTATGAAAAAATCATATTCCTTTTGTGATTGAAGCACAATTAAGATTCTCAATCTTTACTCCATAATATAGGACTTTTCCTGTCAAATAAATACTTATGTGGCATGAAAAATGTAATGGTATTATTTAAGCCAATTTGACCATTTTATTGTTCACCAAATTAATATTTCATCTTCCATGGCTTTGTACAGCCTGAAACATAAAACATATAATGAACTTCCTCTTCATCTCCACCTGCTAGAATCCTTAACTTCCTTCAAAGGCCATATGAAGTTATTGTCTGGTAAAAATAAGCTTTTTCTCATGTTTCTACATCTTAGAGTTTTGCACTCCCTTAAATAATCATACCATTACTTTTGGTGTATGTGTGTGTGTGTGTGTGTGTGTGTGTGTGTGTGTGTGTATTTTAACAAAGACTTTTATCATAAAAGGAAAGTTACAAATTGTCCATCAATGTGTGTTCTAGGTTGAGGGTAGTAAGTTCAAGGGATCTAGGCTATGCTGGCCCCTTCCTTCTCTCTCTCCACTCCTCAAGAGGCACAAAAAAAAAAAAAAAAAAAAAAAAAAAAAGATGAGATGCGGATCTCTGAGAGGCAGGGGTTTATAAGTGTGGAAAGAGGAAAATATAGTGTCATATACAAAGGAGACCAACCCCCCCCCAAACCCCACATTTTCTTTATTGCTTTCTGAAGGGGGCAAGGAATGTGCTACTACACTACTGCTGGGCAGAATGGGGTTTCCCGTGTTCTCTCTACTGGGTTTGGGAGGTAGATGGGAACCTACATCCTAGGTTATATCTTTCTGCCACTTGGATAATTAAGCCCATCAGTGGTGGGGGCTGTCAGGATGAGGGTTTGGGACCCTAGCTAATATTATTCCTAATGGATAAAAAGGGTGAACCCTGGAAATCTTTACCCTCCCTTATCTAATCTCAGGGCTTTCATGCCCAAGTCTTGGAGCCTACTCAATTCAGAATCCTTGTTATACAATAAGAGGAGTGTTGCCCCCTGGAAAACCTGACTCAGCTGCGATAAGTGTGCAGATTTGGGGAAGGGCCTCCTTGCTAGGGTCAATCCAGTTCTATTTAAAGAGCTAGCTCCTAATGAAAGGTATTTGGGATGCAAACATTATTCTTAAAAAGAGTTATAGTTTTCCCCAAGCTGCCAAAAAGGGAGCAGGACACAAAAGATGACTTAGTAAACTTCCCATCATTCTATTAACAGTCTCTATTTCCAGGAAGTCTTCTTTGATCTGCATTCCAACCCCCTTCAAACACACACACACACACACACACACACACACAGACACACACACACAATTGTTATGCCCCCATTGCAGGTAAAGGCAAAACTTAAATATTGACTTTCCATCCTCTTCACCCTATTGTCCATAGCTGTATAAATACAGCTTTGCTCCAAACCCAAATAATTCCACCATGCCTGCTTCATTGCATTATGGAGAAAGGGACTCTAGATTTATAGTCTGAGAATATATGTTCAAATATCACTTCCCATTCAATCCACAGTTAGTACCTTGAATCAAACTCCTAGAATCTTATTCTTTCTTCATAGAAAGCACTAGAACTGTCCATGGTACTAAACTTGAAGTGGTGCTGAGGAGATTCCTACAACTTCCTATCCAGATACTATCATTAGGCTTCATGGAGGAAAAAGGAGAAAACTTTTAAATGTGTTCTTTCAAGTTAGAGGACAAGAGAGTGTCCTACTCTTTCCCTTTACCCCTATCAGGTTAGGACTTCTGAAATTGCCAAGTGTTTCAGATCAGACACACACAGACACACACAGACATATACATGTCTTTATGTGCTTACATATATACACACATTCACATTTATACAAATATGTGTACATTGTATACATATGTAATAGAAGGCCTCCACCAGTCGTGGACAACCATGGATCAGTGCTTGAAGAGCCACAGGCTCTTCACAGGCTGTGCAGTCTGATACAGGAGCCACAGCTCCTGAGTGACTTTTAATCAGTAACTGCCGCATCCCGTGTTGTATCTACCCCATGAGGAGTAGCTGGAGTGTCCTCTCCAGGGCGCTGGCCTGGGCGGATCAATATGGAAAACAAGTTGTTGCCCATGAAGCAGGTTTTCCCTCTCACCGACACTGGTGGATCCAAAGGAGAGGCAGAGCCAATACAGTTTGGCACCAGTGCCACCACAGGAGTTGCCAGAGGCATGTGATGTCCAACATCCAACTGCCTAAGGGACTCCGGCTCCTGATTTTTCCTCAGGGTTAACTCCCGAAGCCTTTCCCATATATGGGTATAGCTACAAGGCAGCTGAGGTTTAAAATCAGGGTTTCCTTCCTCTAGGCGGGTTGTCTGCCAAGGCTAAAGAGCCCCATCTGCCTGAAGTGACTGGTTTTAAGGCGCTTGTGACTCACCTTTGCCCCTTCTCCTGTTAGTGGAAACAGTTCTGCCACATGTACATGTATATATGTAGATGTATGTGCATATATAGTTATGTGTATGTACATATGTATGTTATGTGTGGGTATGCATGTGTTTCTGCATATGAAAGTATATGATCTGAAATTTTGTACCATATGTATAAAATATAAAATTATATATTATACATCACATATAAAGCACCTTATATATTAAATACCTTATGTGCACACTATGTTGCATATACATATAACATGCTATATATTATACTATAAATTATCATGTATTATATACAATACACATATACTACTTCATATATAATACATCATATATAAAATATTATATATGTGTATGTTTATATGTGTGCATTTGTATATGTGTGTGTATATTTCCCCACATGGGAAAGATAAGTATTATTTATTTGTAAAAAAATAGACGCTCTAATTTTGATTTCTTTGTTTGAAAATAGCATGTGATAGGGATGTTTTTTTAAAATGTAGCATTTAACAGGTCACAACCTGACATTCCATGGTATTGTGCTTTATTTGTAAAAGAGAATTTTTGGAAAAAAAAGCATTTCTTCTGAACATAAAGTAACCTGAGTGTAGAATATTGGGCTAGGGAGAAGTATATTATCCTTAAAAAATACAATCATACTTTCATAGAAATGTTGCATTTCTTTAAAAAATGGTCTTTTTCCCACAATGAAGTATGTCCTACCAGAAATAGCATTTTTTCTCCCACCTATGTAATATAGTATGTTGTATATGACATTCTATGTGACATTTCAGAAGGGTGTGAAAAGAAGAGTACAGAAATCTCTGTCCTCAAATACACAAGACATTGAAATGTTTTTATATCAGTGAGAATGAAGTCTGCTAATATCCACTACAGACAATCTGCTTGATGGTGCAAAAATGAAGAAAATAATGTTACTGAAAGGAAGTTCAGAGATGGACAAAGAAAAGCAATGAGTATTGGTATTGTTTTATTAAGTTTATTGTAGTCTTTAAAATAAGATGAATGTAACAGAGAAAAAATCACATACAATCATCTCTTTCTGTTCTTCGTATGTGGTGATGTTTGTCTCTGTCACTCCTAAATTCATGATAGAATGAAAGAAACTAGGAATAAAACAATATCTCATTCCTTTTAACCAGATATATTCCAAATGTACATGATTTAAACATAAATGTAGAAATTCTAAACAAATTAGAGGAATAAGTAAGAAATTACCGTTCAGATCTGTGGGTAAGGGAAGAGTACATGACCAAACTAGAGACAATCACAAAAATAAATGGTTTTAATTACATGAACTCAAATGTTTTTGCACTTATAAACTGATGCAGCTAAAATTTGAAAATTAGGAAAGAACTCAGAAATTCTACTTTCTTTTATAAATATCTCATGTCCAAATTATCTAAGAAGTGATTAAGATTTCCAAGAATAATAGTCATTTTTCAATTGGAATGGGGGAAAGGATATGAAAGGAAAATTTTCAGAAAAAATAAATCGTAGGTATCAATAGCTATATTAAAAATTCTGAATAAAGAGTAATAGATAAATACAAATTAAAGCAAGTCTAAAGTTCACTTACATCCATCATATTAGTTATGTTGACAAAAATTTAAAATGATGAATAATGGAAGTGCTGGAGTAGGTGGAACTATATGTCAATACACTCTTTTTTCCCCCAGGGCAATGAGGGGTAAATGAATTTCTCAGGGTCACACAACTAGTAAGTGTCAAGTGTCTGAGGCCAAATTTGAACTAAGGTCTCCCTGAACTCAGGGCTGGTGCTTTATCCACTGCATCACCTAGCTGCCCCCTGTTAATGTACTTTTGGTGAATTTGTGAACTGGTCCATATATTTTGAGAAGCAATTTGGAACTATGTCTCCAAAGTTATTAAAATGTTTATACCCTTTGCCTTAATGGTATCAGTAATAATTGTATATATCAAATGATTAAAATAAATATATAAAGTAGATTTATGTAAACAAAAATATTCATTACAGCATTTTCGAAACTTAGGGTATATCCATCGATTAGGGAAGGGCCAAAAAGCTATTAATTTATGAATGTAATAGAACACTATTGTTATGTTTTGAAAGCTGAAGTGGGAGGTTTCATAGACCTTTGAAGACTTGTAAGAACTGACACAGGGGGCAGCTAGGTGGTCCAGTGGATAAAGCACTAGCCCTGGATTCAGGAGGACCTGTGTTCAAATCTGGCTTCAGACACTTGACACTTACTAGCTCTAGCTGTGTGACCCTGGGCAAGTCACTTAACCTTCAATGGCCACAAAAAAAAAAAAAGAATTGATACAGAGTGAAGTAGAAGCAGTAAAATAATTTATAATTTAGATCTTATGATGTAAAGTCAAACAACTTCTTTGAAATCTAAGGAATTTTATGAAGACAATGACTGACTTTGATTCCAGAAGATTCATGATAAATCATGCTGCTCACTTACTGACAGAGTGGTAATAGGTTCAGGCAACAGATTGGAAGACATATGTTTTTGAACATGGCCAATGTGGGGATTTGTTTTGTTTGATTATAAATATTTGTTGCAGAGGTTTTGTTTTTACTTTTCACTGTCAGGGGGCTAGACAACAAAGTGAAATGTATAAAATATCTTACAGTGTGTGTGCCTACCACTCTATACACTGTGTCACCTAGCTCTCTCTTAATGGTAAGGGAAGGTAGCTTTGCATTAATTGAAAAAAGTACATTTAATATAACCTAATAAGAGAAACACAAAGATTAAAACTGTCTTAATTTCTCTTCTCATGCTCTGACAATATTTCTGCAGATTTGATTCTCCATTTTTTCTTTGAATTCTCTTCTCCATCAGCTTCAGATCAGGGTTAATTCATGGTTTTAACATTTCTTACCTTGAGTTGGCCTTCCTATCTCCAATTTCATTCCCTTTCATCTTCCACAAAGCTATGAAAGTGATATTACTAAAACTCAAGTATGGTTAAAAGACATTATATACCCATGCTCATTAAAATTCTGTGATCTCCTATAGCACCTTGGATGAAAGCCCTGCTCTTCTGTTATTTACAGCCTTTCATAGTATACCTTCAATGAATTTTTCTGGACTGATGGCACACTATGTCGCCTAATGAATTCAATGGTCATGTCAAAGTGGGCTAGTTGCTGTTTCCCAGA
The DNA here is from genome assembly GCF_019393635.1 of Dromiciops gliroides. Classification (NCBI taxonomy): domain Eukaryota; kingdom Metazoa; phylum Chordata; class Mammalia; order Microbiotheria; family Microbiotheriidae; genus Dromiciops; species Dromiciops gliroides. The sequence goes on from NC_057863.1 coordinate 27,070,504, forward strand.
GAGGACAGCTGATCTCTCATTGTCATACTTTTGTCAAGTTGTCTCTCATGTGCAAAATGTTCTCCTCCCTCAACCAGAGTAGACATAATGTGTGCCTGTTAAATTGTTAAAATGGATGATAATTTCTCTGTTTTCATCCTATCTCATTAACTGCATTGCATATGTCTTTTGTTGGGTCCCTATCCTCTTTTCAATACATTTTTTATTGTTTATTTATTTGTTTGTTTGTTTGTTTATTTATTTATCTATTTATTTACTTATGCATCCATTTATTTATCTATTTATTCATTCATTTATGTATGTATGTATTTGTTTATTCATTTATTCATTCATTTATTTATTCATTTATTTATCTATCTATTTATTTATTTGTTTGTTTATTTATCTATTTATTTCTTTATTTGTTTGTTTGTTTGTTTGTTTATTTATTTATTTATTGGAAGTTGGGGTTAAGTGACTTGCCCAACCAAGGTCACACAGTTAAGTGTCAAGTGTCTGATGCTGGATTTGAGCTCAGGTCCCCCAGAATCCAGTGCCAGTACTCTATCCACTGTGCCACTTAGCTACCCCCTTTCCAATACTTTCACAGGAATGTTGGCCAATGATTGATCACTGGAAATTTTCACTTTCTTTCTATTATTAATTTTATTTTCATTTACAGTCTCAGCTACTGTTTTGTTCAGATGACTCTAGCCTTATCTCTCTCTCTCTCTCTCTCTCTCTCTCTCTCTCTCTCTCTCTCTCTCTCTCTCTCTTTGGCATGGGGCAATGAGGGTTAAGTGACTTGCCCAGGGTCACACAGCTAGTGAGTGTCAAGTGTCTGTGGCCAGATTTGAACTCAGGTCCTCCTGAATCCAGGGCCGGTGCTCCATCCACTGTACCACCTAGCTGCCCCTTTGATCTCTATTTCATAATCTACAACTCTCTATAAGGCCTTGCCTCTATATTCCATTGGAAACCAAAAGATAGCAAGTTTCATCAACAGAGCAGAATCAAGCAAAACTCTTACTTCTATTAGTCAAGACTTAGTTTCCCTAATGTTGAAGTAGCCCTGCATTCCTTGTCATAGCATATGATTTTTGTAACATATTGCCATGACCTCACTTCTTCGGTTTTATTTACAATGTTTCATTAGGGAAATTGGTGTCTAGTTTTGTTTGAGTTTTTAATCTCTCTGATTTAGGTATCAGAACTCTCATCATACCATAGAACAAAATACACAAGGTATAATATAAGCAAAGAAGACATTAAATTTTTTTGAACATGTTCTTTGTTTCTATTGACCATGCAGCCCAGGAAATCTTTTGGATCTTTGTCATACTATGTATTGCCTAGGTATGTCCTCCACCTAGTAACTATGAAATTATTTGTTGAAAAGAGTGATAGAATAATTTTCTCCTACAAAATTCTATATTGACTGAATCAGTCCTAACCTTCTAGTTCATAAAGATTCTTTTGAATTTGAACTCTGCATCAAAATATGTTTGCTAACTATTCAAAGAATAGATCATCTGTATACCATAAATATGTTGTGCCTTTAGTTTTATCTAAGTCATTGAAAAATATTTTTCACAAAAACCCACCCCCTAAAAAAGGAAAAGATCCTTTGGAACTTTCACAAGAAATCATTAAATCAATGAATATTTAGTTTGCACCTAAAGTATAAGTACCTTGTTCTAATTACTGTGGATATAAAGAAAAGCAAAAGACAGGTCCTGTCCTGAATGAACTTAAAATCTAATGAGGTAGATGACATATAAGCAACCCTATTAAAACAAGCTATCTACATATATTTATGCTGTTAATATTTATGTGTTTATATGTATAAATTCATGTTGCTTTCAAAATGTTCTTGCTTGTCTGTTACTTTCTGAATTTTATTTTGTTCTCTTCTAATCAAAATCTTTATATTTATACTCTTTTTGCATCATTACTACTCCCTTCCAATCACCAAATCAATTTCAAAAAGGTAAAAACCAAACCAAACCAAACAAAAACGCCCTTATAACAAATAAACCTAGTCAAGCAGACCAAATCTGCTAAATAAACAAGTACAAAAACATATCCCTTTATACACCTTCAATGCTTCATCCCTCTCTCAGGAGGTGCTTAACATGATTCATCATAGGATTTCTGGAAATATTGTTGGTCATTATTTGTATTAGAATTACATTCTACTAATTGTTCTCCTGGTCATACTCATTTTAGTCTGCATCATTGAATATCCTTCCAGAGTCTCCAAAATCATCTCTTCCTTCAGTACTTTTGACACAATAATATCATATTAAATTAATTTGTCACACTTTGTTCATCTGTTCTCCCATTGCCTTAGAACACTGGCTCAGATTTCTGTTCTCCCCTCCCAATATCCACTATTCATATGCCTCCTTTTGTGATCAAAACTTGTTTTGTTTTGCCATTATTCCTTCTTGGTATTATCCTCATTCTTCAATTGTTCTTCCTTTCCTCTATTATTTAACTGTTGAGTTTTATCTATTTCTAAGTCAATTTTTATGAGTAAATGAGTGTTTTAATGCCTCTTTGTCTGTTGCAAATATGAGTGACATTTATCAAATGCCCTCACAGCTATCTCTTCCTTTTTATTGGATTATAGTTTTAGATCTAAAAACAAAATTCATAGAATATCTATTCGATCTCTTCATTCTAGAGATAAGAAAAAAATGGTCTAGAAAGGGTGATGTCCAACATTACACAAGTAATAAGTGACATAATTGAGACTTGAATGCAAGGCTTCTTACATATTGCATCATTAAGAATGAGAACATGTGGGGCAGCTAGGTGGCACAGTGGATAAAGCACTGGCCCTGGATTCAGGAGGATCTGAGTTCAAATCTGGCTTCAGACACTTGACACTTACTAGCTGTATGACCCTGGGCAAATCACTTAACTCTCATTGCCCCACCAAAAAAAAAATAAAAATCAGAACATATTTTTTTTTCCTGTATTATAATAAAGAATCATAGACTTGGAACCAGAAGATATTTTAGAGGTCATAAAATCTAAAGCCCTTATTTTAAAGATCAGGAAACTGAGACTCAGAAAGGTCAAATCATTTACTTGACCTTACAGAGCTAGTGTCAGAGGGAGATATTTGAATATTGGACTTTCAGGTTTCAAGTGCAGATATCTATCCAACAAAATACTGCTTCTCATATCACCAAAAGAATAGCTACAGTTGAGCTACCTCATTTACAAGGTTTTGCAAACTTTAACTGTTACAGAGGTCAGTTATTTTTAATGAGTTGAGGTCTTTTTCTGGGATTAAGTTTGGTTGCTACACAGTGTGTAACATTATTGGGATTCTGAGTTATTGCTCATGCAGTAAAACCCCATTATAAAGCACCTCACTACACCAGTGATTTGATTACCCTTTAGGTCAATATACCATGGTCGAAATTGTGCCTTTGGGCTGCACTGTAATGTATAGTACATCTGGCTCTTTAAACAATTGAGCAAGTCTAAAACACAGCTGTGTTCCTCATCCCTTGACACACACTTTATCACACGTTGATGCCTTTGTGAGGTGAAGCTGAAAATCTATACATTAATACATTTTGTCAACTTTGGAAGCCAAAAGATCCAGGTAAAATTTCTGGATTGTCAAATTCATTCCAATCATGAGAAATGAAAGAAATTGATTTTGAAATATAGGATAAGGTCACTGCTAAGCATACTCAGGGACCCCTGGCTTTCCCATCTATAAATACTGAAAGTGGCCTTACAGGACACTAGCATGTGCAGACACTAGAACCTTTGGGGAATTTTCAATGGCAAATGAAGTTTCATTGAATTGCAAACCAGCCTATTATTTCCTTCTCCTTGAATTGTTTCCTCAAAAGTTGCTTATGTGTTTTCTTCTGAGTCTTAATGAATACTGGAGTTTCTTTAGTATCTTTGGCAATTTAAATATTTTTACAAAAACAGTTCAATTATCTTTTTTTTTTTTACTTCAGTGAATGGAAATTTTAGTAGCCCATTGAAGATGAAGAAAACCACTGTGTTATTTTAGAAGAACATTGTACTTAAGTTGCTAGAAAGCTGTAACAATAATTTCATTGGTATAGGGAACTAGCAGATGAGGAAATACTATGTAAATCAGCTACTTATAGTCTGAAGGAGCCTATACCACCCAAAAGTTAACTAACTTGCTCAAAATCACACAGCCAGTATGTATAGAAAGAGGCTTAAATCCAGGTCTTTGAAGTTCTAAGTTAGGTCCACTGTCTACCTCTCCAAGACCACTTCCTTGTTATATCATGTATAATTGAAATTAAATTTCTCAAATTGATTGCATACTTTTCTAAGGAAAGTAAGTGTAATTCAAAGAAGCTCAATTATATATTGATGTGTAGATAGATAGATTGTTGATAGATAAATGATAGAAAAATATAGATATCTATATAGAAACATATATTTATATAGATATATATTTCTATCTACGTATCTATACATACACACAAACATACACACATACACACATGTACACATATATTAACCACAACACTTACTGAGAACTGATTCCCCACCCAGTCTCCCCTTCCTGGTAAATGAATTGCCTGGTGCTAACCAATATTTGTCAATTCCAGACTCTGAATTGACTTATGGATCTCCCCTGTGAGATTTAAAATTGGATATTAGATCATAAATCTCCCCTTTTTAACCTTTCCCTTAATTTATCTCCCAGACTAGTAAATGGAAGAAGCTTCTGGTTTTCTAGTTAGAGCTTTTATTGTATGGTAGTCACAAGGTGATGTTGATTAGAAGGATAGGAAAGTAGAAACACAATACAAATTGTCTTAAGTCTAAGCTTAGTCTATATTTCGTATAAAACTCACCAAAAACCGAAGGCCACCTTTGGGGAGAGAGAGACCATGTCAAGCGCGTGCTGCTGCTAACCATGAGCTGGGCCCCATCGAACTCTCATCAGCATCAGCCTGTGCAGCGGAGTCAGGAGACCAGCAGAGCAGGGAAAAAAAAAACAAAAAAACTCCACTTCCGTTCTCTCCTTGCCTTTTAAGCTCACACCCCGGAAGTGGAGTGGTAGCAGGCAGTCTGACGTGGGCAGCAGGCGGACAGGTGTGCGTAGCTCATGCCATTGGTCTCCTCCCTGAATTGGTGGTCCTTAAAAAAAAAAAAAAAACAACTGGCGTCTTTCAGTTATCCTAACCGACTGTTAAAAAACTTTCATATTTTTTTACCACACCCCCAAGAAAACTATCTCCTCCCAGTGATTCCCCACCTGGACTTTTTTATTATGCAAAAAGTCCACCTACATTAAGTAGTTCTATTTAGAGTTAGTAGTGTCTATACTTAACTCAGGAGCAGTTATATATTGTCTTTTTTCAAAGGTTCATTTACATTAATTAGTTGTATGTGAAACTGGAGCAATCTTTTGATTCCCTTCTGTTCTGTTATACTGTAAAAACTCTGTCCTGTCCTGGGTTCCCATCTTTGCATATTCCTAACTTCAGCTTTGTGATACCATGAGCTATAGTTTCTTTGCCCTGATTAAAGACAGCATTTCTCCTATATTGATTGTTTCCTTATTTTTCAGGTTAACAATATAAAATTTATTTATTTATTTATTTATTTATTTATTTATTTATTTATTTATTTATTTATTTATTTATTTATTTATTTATTTTACCCTATATATGTGACTTTATCAGTAAAGGTAACTCCTATAGATGGTACTTCCTCTACCAATTAAGAACAGCAAATCCCCTGAAAATTTTAGCCTCAGAAACTTGCCTGGGGCAAAGAGAGGTTAAATGACTTGTCCCTGTTGCCAGATGATATGTATGTATGGTATGTATGAGCATCAAAACTTGAAGCAAGATATCACTGACTCAGAAGCAGGCACTCCATTGACCATGCCCCATAATCTAGCATTTTAGGGCTCATTTAGACATTGTTTGACCACTTGATGACTCAGAGTAGGTATAAATAGCAACTGTTTCTCTTTTAGTCAGGAACCCTGAGGGTCCTCTCCTCTCTTCCCTCCCCATTTATGCATTTACTTATTTTTGACTGGCAGAGAGAGTCCTTGCCTTGCCTCATTTCTTAACTGCACTCAATCACTGAATGAGCATTACCTCAGGCAAACTGATACCTGTGAAAGGTCTTAGCTTCAAAGGCCAAGGTCTTTCCCTGCATTGAGGGCCATTTCCCATCCTGATATATATCTTGCCACTGGATCCAAATGGATCTAGAGGAGAGAGTGACACTGATGACTTTGCACAGCCCTTCCTCACTCAATTTCAATTCAATGCAAGCCATGACTTCACCTGCACAAGGTCATGGTCTTCTTTGAGAATGAAGGATAGATACCAACATATATGGAAAATAAATACAAGTAAGGATTTTTGTTTAGTTTTTGTTTAAATATATATATCTATATCTCCATATCTCCATATATCTATATATACAAACACATAAAATACACATGCATATACATATGTAGATGTGTGTCTGTACATAAATACATACATATTTATATTGTGCACACATATATGTGTATGTATATGTGTGTACATATATATACGTATATGGTTTTTTGTTTTTGTTTTTTGACTGGAACATAGTGATACATAAACTGCTAAATTGGAACTTAGTAATTATGATCACTGAAAATAATTCAATCAACTAATGTTTAGAGAATGGCTACTCATCAAGTTAGGATAACTAGGTGGAGGAGGTGATAGGGTAACAGGACTGGGGTCAGGAAGACCTGAGATCAAATCCAGCCTCAGACACTTACTAGCTGTGAATGATCCCAAGGAAGCCACATAACCATCTGTGCTTCAATGTCTTTATCCATAAAATTATCTGGTAAAGGAAATGGCAAACCACTCCAGTATCTTTGCCAAGAAAACCCAAAATGAGTCCACAAAGCGATGGTTGTGACTAAAATGAGTGAACAATAATGTTTCATAGTAAATAGTGTCCTGGCCTTGGAGTTAGGAAGGTGATATATACTAGTTGCCTAGTCCTAGATAAGTCATTAATCTATTGGAGCAATGGAAAACTGCAAAACTGTAAATTACAGGGAAATTCTGTTTATGAATGTATAGTATTGAGGAAATGGAAACTTTGATTTGCTTGAGTTCCCTACTTATCCAGGTAATCAGAACAACTTATGAGGACTTAGCTGCATTGGCTAACACAACAGTGACAAAGTCAAAACCTAGCTGGAAAATTAGTAACTCTGAAGCCAATTAAACTGATACCAGCATTGAAACAAATCCTGGACTATTTGGTGATGGTGGTTTATTGACCTTCAAGAGACATTCTTTATAGTCTTATTGATATAGGAGGCAAAAAAGGGTTAATAGAAAAACCTAAGACTCAAGCTCTAATTCAGATATGAACACTAAGAGGTATTCAGATCCCAGTTAAAGGATAACTTACAAGTCAGGATGCTAAGTTCTTTTACCCACATAAATCAGTACCCATAACAGGAACAGAGGGAGAGAGGCCATGAAGACCTTAGAATAAATGACAGGCTATAGAAATTTTGACTAGGAATAAATGATAAGTGAAGATGTTTTAATACTAAGCATGGGAATCAGAAAGACATGTGCAGAAAAGGCCAAATTTGTCCCCAGATTCACCTTATGGTATATAAAACCCCAAAATAAACCTCCACAGAAAAAGGTACCCACATTGGGGGTTGGCTTAGGACCCTAGGAACTCCAAATTAGGATAAGCCCTCACCTGTTCCTCCCCAAGGTGGAGAATATTATGAGTAGGACAGGCCCTTCCCTGTACCTCCCAAAGGTGGAGATTATTATAATGAGACTAATAATCAATTTATCCATACTATAAATATAACTGTCTTTTCTTTCCTTATTTAAGAGATACCTTTCCACTATTTTGGTTCTCTCCCTGTGGTCACCCACAGTATTGCAATAAAACTTGGTAAACTGAGTCACTTCATCTTGTAATTCTTTTGGGACAACTCATGATCAATTTGACCCCAAATTCCAGCCTACATCATTATTGTTTCCAGCTCTTCCCCAACCCTTGTTACAGGACTCTCAGAATTATCCTGTTTTTAGATATATCTCCTTATCCTTATCAAGACATGTCCTAATCAAACCTTGAACAGTGAACTGCTTAGCAGGAATGATGTTTTCAGATTTGTGTATCAAAGATCAGCTCTTTGACCCATGGAATTTCTCCCTCCCCCCTCCCCTTGGGAATGGAACCCATTCCCTCATTTCTAAGTTCAACTTTCCCTCCAAAATGTCTTAACTGTTTTTGTTTAAAATGTATATAAACCAACACAATCTACTACCTGGTGCCCTATTGAGCCTGGGCTGGATGATACCCATACAACATGCAAAATTTTTCTTCTCTGCATAATAAAAAATTTCTTTAATTTTACAAGCATTATCTTTCTCTGGCTTTCCATCCCTTTTGGGAAGAAAAAGATTTAAATCTCAAAAACTAAATTTTATTTTAGAGAGGTTTGTCTACATTTTATAGTATAAGTTCCCTTCATACCTGACCTTATAGTTTTAGAGTCCAAAATAAGAGAATGCATGAACAGATGAATATTTTCAGTATACCAAACTCCACCAAATTACTTGTGAATTTAATTATAAAGGAACCAAAATATTGCTAATGTGTATATAAATATAGTGACTGGGCTGAACAGAACATGAGACATTAGAATCAACCTACTTCTCAGGAATGTGCTGATGCCATGGCGGCATTGGCCCTGAATTCAGGAGGACCTGAGTTCAAATCCAGCCTCAGACACTCGACAGTTAGCTGTGTGACCCTAGGCAAGTTACTTAACCCTCACTGCCCTGCCAAAAAAAAAAGAAAAGACTAGGTTAGAACCTGAGGTCACCTCCAACTTGAAACAGCTATGATTCTTAGGTACTCCTGGATAAGTTAAGGATTTTTCCTTAGTCAAGGTAGATCCCTGCTGATACTGAGAGAATGGAGACATCAAGATTTCTCAGCTTATAAGGCATTAGTTTTCCTAGGTGTCCCCCATTTCTAATGGGGGTCATCCCTCATGTACTCATTGTTCCAGTCAAACTAGTCTTATTTTTCTCAACAAATAGCATTCCTTCTCCCAACTATATACATACACATACATACATAGATACATATATACATGCATGCCCACACATACATACATATCTCAATTGCATGTAACATTTTTACTTCCAAATTCACTCCCTTACTTTTCCCTTCCTCTTCTTTGAGGAAGAAAGCAATTTGATATCATACATGTGAAGGGGACAGCTGGGTGATGCAGCAGATAAAGCACCAACCCTGGATTCAGGAGGACCTGAGTTCCAGTCTGGCTTCAGATACTTGACATTTACTAGGTGTGTCACCCTGGGTAAGTCACTTAATCCTCATTGTCCCACGCAAAAATATTGTACTTGTGAAGTCACACCAAATACATCTTTTTAATCATGTTGCAAAAACAAATAAACAAAAACCAAATTAAAATAAGGAAAGTTTAAAATATTCTTCAATCTGTAATTCATGAGTTCTTTCTGGAGGTGTTTAACATTTTTCATCTTGCTTTCTTTAGAAATATCTTAAATCATTGTCTTGATCATAATAACTAAGTCTTTCATACTAACTTCATTCTTTTGCACAGGGTGAGCCTTACCACTAAATGTTTTCCCTCCTCTCCATTCTGTTCAACTCATAGAATCTATAGAATCTTTTTTCAAAGCATAGTTCTGGTACCAATTATCAAATTATTCAAGGCAACCTTTTCTTGATTACCCCGACTAGATTGTTCCTCTTCCCTTACACCTCAGCATCCCTTTCCTTTCCTTTCCTTTCCTTTCCTTTCCTTTCCTTTCCTTTCCTTTCCTTTCCTTTCCTTTCCTTTCCTTTCCTTTCCTTTCCTTTCCTTTCCTTTCCTTTCCTTTCCTTTCCTTTCCTTTCCTTTCCTTTCCTTTCCTTTCCTTTCCTTTCCTTTCCTTTCCTTTTTATTTTGGAGGGCAATGAGGGTTAAATTACTTTCCCAGGGTCACACAGCTAGTAAGTGTCAGGTGTCTGAGGCTGGATTTGAACTCAGGTCCTCCTGAATCCAGGGCCAGTGCTTTATCCACTGCACCACCTAGCTACCCCTCTGTCCCTTTTTCTCACTTTCTCTCTCTCTCTCTCTCTCTCTCTCTCTCTCTCTCTCTCTCTCTCTCTCTCTCTCTCTCTCTGTCTCTCTCTCTGTCTCTCCTCTTCCCTCTCTATTCTTTCCTATCTACCTATTGATCTATCTATCTATCTGTCTATCTGTCTATCTATCTATTAATGTTTCATCCCTCCAATCCTAAAATGAAGGCTTTTCAAGGGCAGGTAGCATTTTTTATATCTTTAGTATCTGTAACCTAGCATAGCATTTGGAACACAATGGGAAGTGCTCAAGAAGGGTTTATTGAATTGAAGTGAGACCCACTACACCCCTGTGAAGTAGATGTAGAAGTTATACTTACCCATTTGCTACCTGAGGAAATTAATTTTTATCTGGTTCCAGTGGTTGAGACAGCATAGGACAACTGGGACTTGTTTGATAAAAGAGTCAAATCCAAGTACTTATTGACTTCGGGTACATCATGCAGTCCATTCTACCACTCCCCATCCTGAGAACCCCCACCATCTTCAAAAATATTCATTTTTCTCAATTTTGATCACATGGATCCTAGGGGTTTATGAACTATACTGTAGATGATTGAGCTACTCTACTAAGCTGGAAAAAAATATAAACAAGTAAATCCTTTCCAAATAAATATTGACTATTGATTAGAAGACAGAATAATTCTTTATGAATTATAACATCAGATTACTTTTCAAAGGATAAATTTAAAAATCCTGAAGAGCACAAATAACTGATTTTTAATGACACCATAGATTCTTTCTGTGCCTGATTACCTTCTGGCATTACTAATAGCTCTGATTTTTGTGATGGAAACTTACATTATTATCCATGTATCTTTCTGCTTCTGTTGACAAGGCAGTTCCTCCATTACTAAGCCTCTTCCATTCTTATTAAACTTACCTGTAAACCAATTGTGTCAGGACTGACTTATCCCTGATCTCAGTTCTATTGACGAACTGCAAAGGTTAAAATTAAAGTGTGATTTATGTTGTGAGCAGGAACATGATGGTAAAGTGCCAAGTGATCTGTGCAAAATTATCACCATAAATATGTTTCAGTCTTTGCTTTATCACCAGTTGCTAAACAGCTTCTCCTTCCCTTGTTTCCCTTCCTTTCTCAAGAAGCTTCCTTAGGGTAAAAGATACAAGCAGGTTGCTGATAAAAATCAGTAGTCTTTTCAGCTAGATACCTTGGGGAAGATGGCCAGCACCCTCTACCTCTCCTGGTTCTCACTGAAACCTCAGGGTCCCTTTAAGTTTTCAAAGAAATAGCTTTATACGCATGATGAGTATTGTGGGGGCTCCATGGTAGAGAGCGGTGGCAGAATATAAAATCAAAATTCCCTATTTGACTTCATTTCTACTTTTCTGCCCTCTAAAGTTTCTATGATCCAGCTTACATTGACCTTCCTGATGATTATCTCTCTCTCCATCTCTCTCTCTCTCTTATGTATTAATATATATAAAGCATATAAATATAAATTTTAAAATGTATATGTGTACACATGCGCATGTATATACATACAAATACACACACATATATGTGTCATATATAATCCTTCATGAAACACCCTTATCTCCAGGGACTCCCATTTGTTATTATTATTATTATTTTTGGTGGGGCAATAGGGGTTAAGTGACTTGCCCAGGGTCACACAGATAGTAAATGTCATGTCTGAGGCTGGATTTGAACACAGGTCCTCCTGAATCCAGGGCCAGTGCTTTATCCACTGAGCTATCTAGCTGCCCCCAAATCCCATAATTGTTAATTTATGGGGCTCTCAGACACACCCTATTATGCATCCCCTTATCTTATGATCTGTGCTCAAATCTACAATTATGGACAGCTTATCATGAAGAATACATGAAATTCCTCATAGATCAACCCCCTCCCTTAGGGAACAGGGCACAATGACTCATTCCTTTCCAGGATTTCCTACTTTTTCTCCCCATTTCCCTGCCTTCCTTTGTTTGGAAAGCATTTATGTTGATGGCATAGAATCAGAAATTGATACCCATCAATTGGAGAATGGCTGAAAAAGTTTTAGTATATGAATGTAATGAAATACTGCTGTGTTATAAGAAATGATGAGCAGGCAGGTTTCAGAAAAAAAAAAAAACTGTAAAGAATTAAGTAGACTGATGCTAAGTGAATTGGACAGAACCAGGAGAAAATTGTAATCAGTAGCACCAACATTGTGTGGTGTCAGCTGTGATAGACCCAGCTATATAGTTGCTATATCTATGCATCTATTTGAATATCATCTATATCTATCTATCCATCTACCTATCACCCACCCACCCACTCTCCGACCTATCTATCAATGCATCCATGCATCCATCTACCTATCTATATCCCTATCTCTATCTATCTCTCTATCTAAACATGTATATTGAGTTTGCACTCTGCTACTACATTTCTGTGTGATCTTGGACTAAATATGTTCATCCACTTCACTGTATCTTATTTTTTTCTCTTTTGGAAAATGAGTATGGCTTAATAATCTCTAGGTCACCTACAACATTAATATTCTATGATTTCACAAAGGCTTTTTGTTATAATAGGGAATGAAATTGACATGGAGTCAAAAAGACCTAGAATCTAAACCTCTCTCTAAGAAATATTAGATGTGTAACTCATTCCTGATACTACGTGTACAAATTATTGAATTTCTCTGAACCTCAGTTTTCTCAGTTATAAAATTAAGATAGTAGGTTTAGTATCAGAACTCCATCAGACTTCATATGTATCTCCCAATGTGCTTGAGGACAACATGTGAGATAATATGCATGAAACACTTTTAAAATATCATATGTCATTAGATAAAAGTGGGTAATTATTCTAATTTCTACTTTTAGAGTTACATTTACATAAAAATCCTGTAAAAGGAAAAGACTAGACAAAGAGTAAGGCAGAAGAAAGATGACTGATTAAAAAATAAAAGCATTTTTGAAGCTAATGTATATTATTTTATGTTCATATAAAAAGATACCTAGGAAAATTTGTGATAAATTTTCTCAAAAATTGAACATTAGCACAAATAATTATTTTTTAAAATCCTTACTATGATGATTTACCTTCATGAAAGATTATGATATTGAGAATAGGTTCTTAGAGGACAATTTCTCTATAGGAAGATTTTCTTCACTGTGCTCTACTTTTTAAAGTAACTTGGATTTCCTGAAAGAAATAATGGTAGCTTCATCAAACTAAAAATTTATGAGACCTAATAGGGCACTAATGAGGAGTAGAATATTGCCAAAAATAACTTTTTTTTAACTTTAAAGATAATCACCTGATGGTTTCTAGTGAAAAAAATTAATTATTAAGTATAACTAATCTGGGAAAATTAAATATAATTGAATTTATGAAAAATTATAAGTATATGAAAAATGATAGTTTTAGATAAATTACAATTGGGCCATAAGTCCTGCCGTGGTCGCCATTCAAATGTAAGAATATTTTAAATGACTAGCCTAATTTGGGGGCTAAAGCAGACTGGTGGACTGATCTTTCTGGGTGGAGGACAAATCTGGGAACTTTTGACTGTCTGGTTATCTGACTGCTATTAATTTAATGTGGGCCATTTATAAAGTTCCACCACACTGCTCCCAAATTGATAAACTAAATATTAAGAAGCCTCTTAACTAAATAATCAAAGCAGAGTTTATTTATGAGATACTATTTAAAATTAAGAATACAGGGGAAAAAAAAAAGAATACAGGGAAATAAAATCTACAACCTGACTGCATTGTGGGTGAGTCTCTTTCCACTGTCTCTTTCCCACCTGCTGTGCCTCAAACTTTTTTAATACAATAAGGGCCTTAGCCGCGCCTCTCTTCAGGTCACTCAGGTCCTTTATTCTAACTTCAAGCCCCTTTCACTTTGTAAATCCCCCTGCTTCTAACTTTCCTTTCCTTACTGCCACCACTGAACCTTTGTGTTTCTCTCTCGCCGACCTTCTGTCTATCTGCTCCGTCCGTCTGCCCTTTGGCCTCTCTTTTCTCTGCTCCTAGTCCTTCTTGTCTTCTCCTGTGTCCTTATAGCCCTAGTCTCTAGTCTGCCACACTCCAGCCTTTCTAATCTCATCAGCAGCCTCTCTGGTCAGTCCGAACTGCTCTGTCCTTGTCCGCCCCCCTGAGTCTAACCCCCAGGTCTATATATACCTTTTCTTCTCTCCACTCAAATCTCAGGGCTTCTTGCACCCACACACCAAGATAATGTGCCAGTCAGGGCAGAGGCTGGGGCTGGGGGCGGGGGGGGTGCACTTGAGCCTCATGTCCCTCAGCCCAGGCTACACAGAGCCCAGCATCTCTCAGATACCTCCGCTCAGGGCGGAGGGAGCTTTTGTTTTTTTTTCCCCAGCTGTCTGACCTGGCATCTTGTATAGCCCATGGGGCTTTTTTGCTCAGCTGAAGCAGAGGAGGAGGGGCACCAGCTCCTCCCACACAGAAGAGACCCTGAGGGCCTGAGGCTTTCTAATCTCAGCCTAAAGGTAGGGTCCCCAAATCAAAATAAATTTCCACACTAGCAATACAATATATTCATTTTTTTTCTCTTTCAAATACTAAATTTTAAAATGCTTATTTCATCCTTTCCCTCACAACTTTGAACATGGGAATCAATGAAATTTATTTCACCAGGCATCTTTGTACAAATATGTGTGTATGTGTATATACATATATATATATATATATATGCATAAATACACATGCATATATGTATGAAAGGGATTAAAGTCTAATGTATGTACATATGCAGAGACAGTCTGTCACTGTTTGGTGCAAGTGAATATTTGGAAATTTTTTATAATGATTCTCAGACAATGTAACTCCTGCATAAAAAATCCCAAATGTATCAAAAAGGCTGGGAAAAGAAACCATTCTACAAAAGTATTGAATTAAATAGCAATTTCCTTGGTCTTGGTCTAGTTTGTAAATGCTTTTTTGTTTGTTTGTTTGTTTTAATAACCAGGACTGAAAAAAAAAAACAACAATTAGGGATAAATTAATTCCTGTTGTAAAGCAATTTAATCTACGCCACTGAAGAAAGCTTATACTAGAAAGCAACCTAGATATTAACCATAGGTTTACCCTGATTATGTTATAGGAAGAAACATAAAATTGCATAAGGGGGAGTGAGCTTAGATTTGCCTTACTTTAAGTCCCTCAACTTACCAATGAAGAAGCTTAAACTAAAGAAATTAAGTAATTGTAATGTGTTACAGTAAGAGAAAAACTAGGGTTTGAAACTACACACTTTAAATCATCAGATCTTTCTGCTACAACTTGCAATCTTTTCCTGTAACAAAAGACTAAAAGGCTTCTGTTTCTGAATCTTGAAAACAACAACAACAACAACAATAATGCTCGGTATATAAGTACTGCTATTAGAAGTATTAAAGGCAACAATGACAAGGTTCATTTTTGAGTGAACCATCAAATTAAATGGATTCGCAACAAGGGGACAAGTATGATTGGATAGGAGGAATGAAGAGGACTAGCAATCCTAATGTAATTTCTCAGTAAGTTATGATTTTAAGCTTTACATATGATTTTTTTCAGAAAATAACAAGATTTTTAAATGCTTAGTGAAATAGAAAGGATATTAAATGCACTCTGATTATGATTTCTAAACACAATCATGTTCTACAGAGTTTTAATTGTTTAACATAGTTACATTGGTAACAGAATATTTTACAGAAAATATTTTAAATAGTTGTTGACAATAGAAATCTTTGAAATGTTTTCAATAAGAGACCAGAAAGATTATTATAAAAATACAAAGGAGCATCCCCCACTTAATATTGCACCCAGACATACAAGGAAACTCGATTTATCTCTCAGAGGTTGTGCTATGTGTTATGGAATATAAAAGAAAGATATAAAATTATTCTAATCCAGAAGAAACTTATAACATTGTTGCATAGATAATAAACACATGAAACAGTGGAGATAACAACTCATATTCTTTCTTTCTATCTATCTATCTATCTATCTATCTATCTATCTATCTATCTATCTATCTATCTATCTATAATTTTAAGGTTTCTGAATATCTTTCCTCATAATAGCCTTGTGAGCTAAGTAAGACAACTATTGTCTGTTATTCATTAGATGAAGAAAATGTGGCTTATCAAGTTCAAGTGGCATATTCATTATCATACAGGAAGACACTGAATGTGCATGATGAGATCCATAATCTCAGGCTATATTGAGAAACATAATGCTCAGAACTAAGATTATAAATTTCCTCAACACTGGCCAGACTTGGGGCAGCTAGGTGGTACAGTGGATAGAGCACCGGCGCTCCTGGAGTCAGGATTACCTGAGTTCAAATCCAGCCTCAGATACTTAACACTTACTAGCTGTGTGACCCTGGGCACGTCACTTAACCCAAATTGCCTCCCTAAAAAAAAAAAATACTGGCCAGACCAAACACCTAGAAAATTCAGTTCATGATCCTGAGTGAGATGAGCAGAACCAGGAGAACATTGAATACATAAACAACCTTATGTGTTGATCCACTATGATAGGTTTGATTCTTCCCAGAAATACAACGGTACAAGATAGTTCCAAGGGACTCATGATGGAAAATGCTCTCCAGATCCAGAGGAAAAAAAAAAAAAAGAACTGTCAAATATGGATGCAGATTGAAACATACCATTTCTTTTCATTTTGTGCTGCTGTTTTTCTTTTTTGAGGTTTTTCACTTTTCCTCTGATTCTTATTTCACAGCCTGACTAATGCAGAATTATGTTTAATGTGATTGTACATATATAACCTATATCAGATTACTTGCTGTCTTGGGGAGGGGGGAGGGAGAAGAAGGAGGGAGAAAAATTTTAAACTATAAATCTTATAAAAAGCAAATGTTGAAAACTATCTCTACATGTAACTGAACAATAATAAAATTATTTTATAATTTAAAAAGAAATCAGTTAAATTTGATATTTGATAGTTTTTGAAGGAAAACAGTTAGATCATGATATAATTCAAAGAAGTATAACTGTGATCCTGAAAGACCTTCTGATTGTCATCTAAGAACTTGATGAAGAAACTGGAAAGTTTTAGCTTGGAAAAAAAGACAATTTCTCTGGGAATTGGGCATGATGACTCTTTACAAGTATTTGAGTAACTGTTAAAAATGGGTAAAATGTAGATGCATGAAAGATTGGTTAAGGACAGTTTAGAGAGCAGGAAGCTGCAGGAGCAAAAACAATGAAATTCAAATGAATATGTCATATTCTTTATAGCCCTAGGATAAGGGTTTAAAAGTAAACCACCATGGCTACTGGTATAGAGGATCTGAATAATTCAGCAGTTCTTGCTAGTGTTCATGGAACCAGGGTAAGGGGAAAAGGGGTAAAGGAGGTAAATACAAGTATTTAGATTAACTGTATTCATCAAACATATTTCAACCATATATTTATAAAGCAATTTATATATTAGCTCCTCTAAAGAAATTATAATCTAAAGGAATCCTATCATGAAAGAAATAAAAATCAATGAGATTTATTAGCCTTTACATAAGGATTCATGAGTTGTCGTGAATACTATTGTAAAGCTAATAAATTCCACTGATTTTTATTTCTTTAAACATAAATCTGAACTTTCATATTTTCAGTTTGGTAAAATCAAGAGACATTTGTATCCAAGAAATATTTTTAATTTGTTATCCCAGTACTTGTGGAAGCTGCATTAAATCTATAAAAAGAAAACAAGAAAAAATGGAATAAATATTTCCTTGGCAATTCACTGACCAAGCAGCACTCTTTTTCTACTGAAAAGCTTCTTAAACTGTGGGTCACAACCCCATAGTGGGTCACATAACTGAATGTGTGGTTGTGAAAATGTTGGCAACAATAATAAGTTATGTATACCTATTTTATATACCTATAGACCTAGGGTCACATAAACATTTGTCAATTGAAAAGGGATTGCAGGTGGAAAAAGTTGAAGAAGCCATGGTCTACTGTACTCCAGTTTCCCTTAACTATGTGACCCTGAAATGTGTCCCAGGCTCAAAGTATGCTGTATATCAGCATCTATTCATAATTGTACTTCCTTAGGCCCAGCAGTAATTCTTTTTTGTTTGTTTGTTTGTTTTTGCAGGGCAATGGGAGTTAAGTGACTTGCCCAGGGTCACACAGCTAGTGTCAAGTGTCTGAGGCCAGATTTGAACTCAGGTCTTTCTGAATCCAGGGCCGGTGTTTTATCCACTGCACCATCTAGCTGCCCCCAGTAATTCTTTTTTAATGGTTCACATTAATTCAAAGAAAAGACATTTGATTGAACAGAATTACAAGATAAATAACAAGGAGTAACACTCCATATTTACATATTCACATCCTCAGCAGATCCCTTATTCACAATAAAGAATGTGAAAATGTAATAATAATATTAAGAAGGTTAATGTTATTAACAGGTAGCATTTATATGCTACTATGTGTCAGGTATTGTGACAAACATTTTACATAAAATATCTAATTTTATCTTCACAGCATTTCTGGGAGGTAGGTTCTGTTATCTTCATTTTACATTCAAGGGAACTGAGGTATGTTTGACAATACATTAAGTCAGAAAACAGAGATGGGATTGGGAACACATTAGAGGGAATAGACTGAGTGAGGGCAACTGTAGGTGCCCATATCATCATCCCTAATGGACAATTACTGACATTTAACAAAGTATTTAGCCTCACTCTACCTTCTTTTTGCCATCTATAAAAAAGTAATATTAATATCTCATCCAGAAGGATCTTGTAAACCTAAAAGAAACAGTAGCATTATTATAGTAATATTTTATACCTTGATCCATTATAATGTGTTAAGCTTTGGGTTAGTCTTTTTTTAATATATACATTATTATAATAATACATATTGTTCTACTGATTCTGTTTATATTATTCTCCATTAATTTTGACTAAAATACTTTTCTTTAAATATAGTTGCTTAAACTTCTGCCCTGGAAAAGAAATACTACTCTCCCATGGAGGAAGAAAAAAAAATGAATGAAGGCAGTCCCTTTTTAGCTATATGAATGACTGTTCATTACTGACATATAAATAAAACTTATATTAACAAGAAGAAGTGAACAATAGGATGCTCTGATTTTTTTTTCTTTGGTTAGCTGGTGGTTAACCAGTTAAGTCACTTTTCTATAGGAATTTAACATTTACAAAATGGTCTCCAAAGAATAATTTTGCAAGGTAAGTTATAACCCCCATTTTGTAGATAAAGAACCAATGATTTACAGAGGTTGTGATTTGCTCAATTTCACAGAATCATTGAGTATTGGGGTTAAGGCTGGACCTCAGAATGCAGTTATTGGGCCCCAATATATATTCTTTCCACCATAATACTGTTTGAGCTTTGAAAATACATATTAGTTCCTTCAAAGAGCAACGAAGTGATGATGGCTTGGGATTCTTTTTTTAATAAATCAAAATTTTATCATAATGTTGAGTCATAATTGTGAACATAAATGATAATTCTACATTTTCCACATAAATGCAAAGGTGACTGGCCCTTGGCAAAGTATGAAAGCACATCAAGATATTCTTAAAGGGGCAGCTAGGTGGTGCAGTGCAGTGGATAAAGCCCTGGCCCTGGATTCAGGAGTACCTGAATTCAAATCTGGCCTCAGACACTTAACACTTACTAGCTGTGTGACCCTGGGCAAGTCACTTAACCCCAATTGCCTTACAAAAAAAAAAGATATTCTTAAATTCCTCTGTACCCAATTTCTTTTTCTGAGATATTTCCTGATCTTTGCAAAACTCTTCCTTGAGGTACCCAGTACTCTGATCTTATGACTTTTTCCTCCAGGGAAAAAAATTATGAAGGATATTTCCTCACTTTTTGAAAAGCTTATTTCAAAAATTGGGCTAACGTACAAGGACACTTGAGCCTGTGAAACACCTTCTTCTACCAATGTGAATGTGACACTTATCGACAACTTTTTTTTTTTCTACCAGATGTATCACTTAGAATAGTTAGTTGTTGTAGGATACCCAATTTGCATCAGCTAAAAGGTGATGCTCACTGGAAGAAATACATCGGGACAAGCTCTAGCTAAAAAGAACATATGATGTCACTAGCTCCTAGCATCTGACACCACATTATTTTGCTTGGGTCCTGTATTCTAATTTAACATCATCCATTGACTGTGTTACTCCAGATCTAATTAAAATGGTTCATATTACTCCCATCCACTTTAGGTATATACATTTTATTTTCTCAGCAAAGTGGAAATGTATTTACAAAGGTGAAAGGAATTTCTAATGTGAAAAATTAACTAAGGTATCAACTAGGTAATGTATTGCCCATGTTGAAGCTGCTTTTTGTTCCTCCTTTCTCCTGAATTTTCTGAAATTTTAGTGGCCAAATGGAGCTGGAATAGCAACAGGAGCTTTAGAAAGAATCTAGCACAAAACAGCATCAATTTTAGTTACCTTTTTTTTTAATATTAGAAAAAAAAGGCCAGATATAGTAAAGTGCTTTTCACTTATTGCTCTGGGTTGCTTTTTCCTCATCTATAAGATAAAATTGGGGGACTGACCCCACATATAGAGATAGAGATAGATAGATAGATAGAGCTGGAGATAAAGAGGTAGATAAAGATAAAGATGTAGATAGATAGATTATAGATAGACAGGCAGACAGACGGACAGACAGACAGATAGATAGATAGATAGATAGATAGATAGATAGATAGATAGATAGATAGATAGATAGATAGATAGATGATAGATAGTTATTAGATGATCAGTAAGACCCTGTGGGCTCAAAATTTCTTTAGTTTAAGGAAGGAAAGGAGAAATGGGGAAGGAAAATTAACCTTGTTACCATATGTAATTTATATCACTTAGGTATTTTGTCAAAATCTGTCTATTATTCACAGACTAGTGTGGTACAACTTATTTGTGGTAAAAAAAAAAATTATTGGAGTTTTAGCTGACTCATTTGGGAGGGGCCACCCCTGGCCCACCCTGAAGTTACATATGCTACTGAGGTCAGAAGGGAAAAATCTCCATAGGCAGTTTTTGAAGTACCTCCCCTTTTGGGGGAGGAAGATTGAACTCTCCCTGAGGGGAGGCTAAGGTGCTTCTGGGATGCTAGCTCGCTTCTCTCTCTCTCTCTCTCTCTCTCTCTCTCTCTCTCTCTCTCTCTCTCTCTCTCTCTCCCTCTCCCCTGCCTTTCTGGTGGTGCGAGCAACTGCAGAAATCCCAAGTGTGGTGAATGGACACAAATTCCTTTGAATTAGTTTAATTGGAACTGAACTGGGGATTGCATAGACTTAGTTTAGAATTAAGAGAATTTATCTGTATTTCTTTTTTCCTACTTCCTTATCTTTGATTTTCATTAATTTCACCTTTGTTGTTTAATTAATTCCCAAGTAATAAAATCTGATCCTTTTGTGGAAAAAAAGCTGTAAGGCTCCTGTCTTATTGGCCTGGGAGAAATATCTAAAAGAGCAGTTCAGAGGGGAGGGAGCTTTGAACCTAAAAGTCCCTCATTATTTCCGGGTCCCTAATATTTCGGCAAATCACCCAATTAATGCTCTGTATATTCAATTTTGGCCTAAACACTAGGATAAATGCATCCTGATACTAAGATATAATGTAGAAGTTGATTATACATTTATTTACATAATTAATTTCTTTTCTTGTCATTTGTCTATTCTAAAATACAAAAAGGCAACAGAAACTGATCACTGGGTGTGGATCATTTCATATACTGCTCAGTTAATACATTTGATTTGTATCTTTTATCTTTTTTATTCTTTCTTACAAGGCTTTGTTTGATGGAAGCAAGGGAATGGTAATTAAAAATAAAATATATCAATAAAAATTAAAATAGTAAAGGAAAATGAGTCTGTAGATACATGTTCATAGTAGGATCTAGTTAATCAACCTTGAAATTATTATACTTGTGAAAGAATGAATGAAATATTTTCTTATTTTCACATAGGTTGTCCTCTCACAAATGGAAGAGCCACTATATATATATATATATATATATTTTAAATAATAAACATTTTATTTACATTTTTGATAAAGTTTTGTCCCTCCTTTCCTCCCTCCCCTCGCTCCTCTCTGAGGCAGTGAGCAATCAAATATGGGTTATACATGTAGAATTATGTAAAACATTACCATATTAGTCATCATTTACAAGATGTCTTAAATAAAAGAAAAAAAATTAAGGAAAGTAAAATTTAGCATGCTTCAGTCTGTGTTTAATCAATGTCAGTTCTTTCTTTGGAGGTAGATTTGTCCTTAAAGATTGTAATGGGTTGTTGTGGTGTTGAGAATGGTTGTCATTCACTGTTCTTCATCAAACAATATTGCTGTCACTGAACACAACGTTCTTTTGTTTTTTTCACTTCCCTATACATCAGTTAATAAAACTCTTTCCACACCTTTCTGAAATTATCCTGCTTGTCATTTCTTACAGCACAATAATATTCCATCATCATCATATACCAAAGCTTGTTTAGCCATTCCCCAATTGATGGGCTTTCCTTTGATTTCCAATTCTTAGCCACCACAAAAAGAGTGGCTATAAATATTTTTGTACAAATAGGTCTTTTTTCTCTTTGTGGAGATGCCTTTGGGATATAAACCTAGTAGTGTCATTTCTGGATCGAAGGGAATGCACAGTTTTATAGCCCTTTGGTCATGGTTCCAAATTATTCTCCAGAAGAGTTGGATCTGTTCACAACTGCACCAAGTGTAGATTAGTGTCCCAATTTCCCACATCCCCTCCAGCATTCAACCTTTTTCTTTTTGGTAATATTTACCTCCCTGATAACTATGAGGTGATAGCTCAGAGTTATTTTAATTTGTATTTTCTCTGATCAATAGTGGTCTATTGGTCTAGAGAATTTTTTTCATATGACTATACATAGATTTGATTTCTTTATCTGAAAAATGCCTACTTATATCCTTTGACCACTTATAAATTGGGAAATGATATATTTTTGTAAATTTTACTCAGTTCTCCATATATTTGAGAAATGAGGCCTTTATCAGAAATACTTGTTTCAAAACTTCTTTTCCAGTTTTCTACTTCCCTTCTAATCTTGGTAGCATTAGTTTTGTACGTGTAAAAATCTTTTTAATTTTATATAATTAGAATGATCTCTTTTACAAATTGTATTGCTCTCTATATCTTCTGTGGTCCTAAATTCTTCCTCTGTCCATAAATATGACAGATAAACTATTACATGCTATCTTTAGTAAGAATCATTATATTTCAAAATCAATCCTTTTGTTCCCCTCATGTAGACTTAGGTCACCTTTGTGAATTGTCAGTTAAATCTGCTTACAAATTGTTATTTTCCCAATATTTTTAGTCATTTAATTTCTAGTATCATACTTTATCATTTTGCCCACAAATTTGTTGTCTTTAATTATCTAAAAATGAATATCATTTTTTCAAGAAAATTATGCGAAAATATTTCATATAGGTTCTAAAGTATGCTGAGTTAATTGGATAATATAAGATGGAATATACAACAAAACTGATCAGCAAGGGAACAGCAGAGGGGACATCTTTTATTATTTTCTTCCAATATTTTTAGCTGATCAGAAAAGCTAAGTCTGTAAAATACTGGACAGTAAGAAACAGTGATATGGTTCCTTTGCCCTCAAAGATGAAGTTATAATAAGAAATCATGCTTTTAGGAGTTTGAAGAATTGGAGTGACTTGAAATATAGGCCTGTATAATTCTGAAATCTTCTGTTGGAAATTCTTTTTTGAGTCTAATTCTCATGATTCTCATCATTAGGTTCTGACAAAAAATAAATGCAACTCTAGCAATGGACAGGGTAGCAATTTCTGTTACTCAGAGGTTAAAGCAGGAGAGATTCTGTCTGAAATCAAAGCTGAGATCATAGAATTTCTTCTGCCTTCACTATTCTTTATTATTATGGGAATATATATATATATATATATATATATATATATATATATATATATATATATATGTAGTGAAAGGAGAGTTAAGGTATGTCCTCAACCTTCTTCATATCTGCAAGAAAGAAAATCTCCTCAAATATTATTCCACTTTAGTCACATCTCTCTTCAGGACTACCACAAATAGAGGGAGAAGTTTTTGGAACAGAATAGTTTTCTCCAATCTCATGCCAAGGGGAAAGGCAGAATGATACCAAATTTGACTAACTGCCTATCATGAATAAGAGTTTTTGTTTCTCAATGCTGTCCCTGGAGCAACAGATGGATCAACTTTTTCAAGCAAAATAATAGCTAATTCAAGCTTTTACTTATTCTGGGAACTTAAGCTTCAGGAAACATTTTTCAAATCATCTTTCCTCTCTACTCCTCCACACTTCTTATAATACCAAGTTTCTTTCCCCTTCACTAGTATGTGCAAATTTTCAATGAGGAGAGCAAGAAGATATATCACTTTGTCTTTTTCAATAGCCAAGGTGGATACTCAGGGTGAAGATAAATATATGACTTTCCTTGGGAGGTACATTGTCTTATGTAGGGAGCTTGATGACTGACTGACCTCCTATTCTGGAAGCAATGCAGATGGTACCATGCTTTGAGATCTGTTTTAGAATATTCATGTAGATTTAGTATATGTATACACCTGTGAGTGTAAACTTTTCCAGTATGATAACGTCCTGAAATCAAGGACAGATGCAGTGTAATCTCCACTCATCTCTGTTGGTATACAGTTCTAAAATATATCTATGTACATATAACCTTCCATATCTCTCTTGCCGATAGAGAAATATACTCTAGTATGAATGAGTTCTGCCGCCCCAAATGGAAAACTTTGGCTTGTTGTGACATTAAATGGGAGAGGGACTGAGTCTTAAAGAAAAGCTGTTTTCCTCTCACCAGGGAGGCTAAAAAGGGAAAGGATTGTAATGAACTGAAGGAGTATAGTAAATTTTATAAAGAAGTGTGTCTGCATCAGCCTAGGTTGGTCAGTTTCATTTCTCTTTTGGCTAATTAAGACAATAGAAATGGTGCTTGATGACCTGGATGATGTTTTGAGCAGGTACGTTCAAAGAGAGTGACTGTAGAGGAACTAGATATGGAGACCAATATGGAAGCATGCCAAGCATGGCTGCATTTTGACTAGCTACCTGCTTTCTTTAAAATGCTTCCAGCTCTATTTGTGGTAGTCCTGAGGAGAGATGTGGCTGAAGTGGAATAATATTTGAGGAGATTTTCTCTCTTGCAGATATGAAGAAGATTGAGGACATACCTTAACTCTCCTTCCCCCATCCTTTCCCTTGTTTCTGAGGTAGGGAAAGAAGGAAGGAAAAAGGAAAGTTTGAATCTAAAGCTTCTATCTTCTTTAAAATTACATTTGTAATTTTTCTTTAATTAATACTGATGGTGGCTTAATCTAAATAATGATTTATTTCATCATAACTGCTTTAATTTGTTTGCTTCATTATTTGTGCATAGTTAATGAAAAAGAGGGTATCAGTGAATAGTCTTGTTATGCAGAGCAAAGAAATAAGAGGAAGACAGCAAGCATTCTTTTCTACCCTTTCTCTCAAGAGTTATAAGAGGGAGAATTTTATTTCTTGTTATGTTACACAAACTTATCAAAATCAGAATAATATCAAGTTATGTGGTTCACAGCCTTTGTCCTTGCTAAACTAAAACTTTGAGATTGAATATTAGCAGTTTGACAATCTGGTGGACGATAGGGTAGCACGTAATTCAAATCACCTTTTCCCAGTTTTACCTTCCCATATATATTCACGAAGATACTTATACAAATGGTGGAAGGGAAACTATGCATAATGAATAGAGAATAAATCAAAACTTGTGGGAAGAGAAAGTGTGGAATTGGAAAAGATGAGTAATACCCACTTTCCAATATTGGGGATCACTTAGGAGGGAATAATAAATTTTCCTCTTAATGTTATACTAACATCTTCAAAGGTACTCTGCTATATATAAGGAACATTTTAGTACTCAAAAGTTCAATTTTGAGACAGTTGAGAAAAAGAGAAAGAAGGTTCTAGAGAAAAGATAACATGTAATTCTCATCCATCATTGTTAAAGACATGATAGCCTGTTCAGACAGAAACTTTTATACATTGTACATTTTATGTAATATTTTTGTTTATTTCTTATTTGTCACTGATGAGTTTAGTCTGGGATAGGGTTGCAGTTGATATGAATGAAATAAAAACAAAATAATTAACATTGTGTGTTAGTGAATTGTATAACTTCATTCATTGTGTGACAATGGTGAAGTAATTAAAACTTTTTAAGTTTCTTTTGTAACCATATGGAAGAAAGATTTACATGCAAATCCACCCTCAAAGAGTAGCTATGTGACACTGTGCAAGTCATTTGACCGCTGTTTGCCTCAGTTCTTCTTCTATAAAATGAAAACAATAATGGCACCTATATCTATGAGTTGTTAAAAGGATAAAATGATGAAATAATATTTGAAAAGTGTTTCATAAAAATAATGGACAAGATAATTCCTTTTGCAATTATTTTATTATTAGAAATTTTAGTTGTAGTAACAAAAGCAGCCAGGGGTACATACAGTTACAATTTTGTAAAATAATCTGTTATGGTGGTTTCATAAAATAATATATAATATCATGTTTCTTATATGCTCTTTGAGAGGTTGGGAAGAAAATTTCATTATGTCCTCTATAGGAATTTTCTCATTTTTTCAATTACTCAAAATTCAATTTCTTTTTAGGTATATTTCCATATACATTTTTATGGTTATTGTGTGTATTGGCCTCTTGGTTCTTTGTTTTTTACTCTTCAGCCATTCATAGAATTCTTCCTATCATTCTTTAGATTCCTGTTGTCATTTCTTATTCCATACTAATTTTCCATTATATTTATAAACCACATTTTTTGTTTGTTTGATTTTAAACAGTCTCTTAGTTGCTCAACTTTTATTTTGTTTTCAGTTCTTTACTGCCAGAAAGACCTGTTTTATGCATGGTTTACTATATATTAGACTATATCAGTTTTGTGTAGTGGATGGATAATTGACTTCAAAATGAAGAAGCCAAGCATTCAAGATGTCATTCTAAAATGTACTTACTGAGACCCTGGACAAATCACTTAATTGCTCAACACTCTGGAGCAACTTTCTTCAGACATAATTTGCAAGTATGTCAGTCTGTGTTAACAGATGGAATTTCCTTATCAGATGTCACTGAAATAACAGGTCATGTCCAAAATTAAAAAGTACATTTGTTTCTGTCTTTGACTTTGTTATGGTATAAGTCCAATTAATACTCTTCTTGGTACTTGCTAGAATAAATTTCAAACACATACATACTACTAAGTATATGAGTAATTTGATATCTTATATTATCTATCTCTAAGTCATTTTGGAGTACATTTGATATGCTTTTAACTAGCCAATGGATACTCCATTGAATAATGGACTGAAGTGCTCAGAATGAGGTTGTTCTAAAGAGTCAGATGGTTCCAGGACTGTATCCTCTGGCCTCTTAGAAGAACAAAATATAGAATGAAGCATACACTGGAAAAATGCATATATGGGGAAGAAACATTCATTTAATATAGTCTTAAACATATTTTTTTTTGGTTAAGATGATGAACTGATAAATTCACCCTTAAACTTTATTATCTTCTGCTGTTTCCTTATGGACCCAGAGTTGCTCTAAAACGTAGTTTAAAATAACTATTTTTATATTATAAAGTTTCATCAA
Source organism: Dromiciops gliroides (assembly GCF_019393635.1). NCBI lineage: Eukaryota > Metazoa > Chordata > Mammalia > Microbiotheria > Microbiotheriidae > Dromiciops > Dromiciops gliroides. Next base: position 27,098,375 of record NC_057863.1, read on the forward strand.
GGGGGCAGCTAGGTGGCACAGTGGATAAAGCTCTGGCCCTGCATTCAGGAGGACCTGAGTTCAAATCCAGCCTCAAACACTTGACACTTACTAGCTCTGCAACACTGGGCAAGTCACAACCCTCATTGCCCCACAAAAGAAACAAACAAACAAACAAAGTTTCCCCTAGTACTTTCCTGTGACATTACCTTATAACCTTACGTTATTTAACATCACCAGGACTCATTTTGTTCATCTCTAAACATAGGCATAGGACTAGATGGCATCTGAAGTCCTTTCCAACTCATTTTCAATGGTTATTTTATCTGATGATTTCATGATACTCAGTATGGATCGGGTGACCAATTCCCTTTTGCCTAATATGTAGGAGATTGAAAGAAAGCAGTTTCAGTGGCTGATAATAACATCACTGTAGTCCCTTTCTCTAAAGGAATTATACTAATCTTTGAATTTTTTCTTATGTATCCTACTTAAGACTGGCACATTTGTAAAAGAATATAGATCATGTTTTGTGCTCAAGTTTAAAACAACTCAGACCTAAAAACCTTGGGGTGGCAGAAGCTGGGCTATTATGTTCTTATACTCGACTTCCCTGAGTACAGTGAGCTTTTCAGCTTTTATCTTTTCATCTTGGAATAAAAACAGGGGATATAACAGCTGGCAGGAAACTGGTCTGAGAAGGTCTTCTTGAATCCTTCATGTATGAATATAAATGCTGTGTATCTCACTTAATTTCTTAGGAAATATGTAGAACATGGCTAATTCTCAGGTTCACACGTACATTTAGAAAATCATGATAACTGGAGATCATAGGATTATGGATCTGTAGCTAGATGAAACTTAAGAGACATTCTATTCCAACTTACTCATCTCACAGAGGCCTAGAAATGTTGTTTTTTGTTCAATATCACACAGGTTGTAAATATAAGATGTGATTTTTTTCCTGCAACACACAGAGAGGAAACACTTGTTTAATGATGTGAACTTCATCATTACCCTAATTATTCTACCTTTTAATTCTTTTAAAATTTCTAGTTTATTTTTATAATAAAAAGGAAAACATTTTGAGTTCCAAATTCTCTTTTTCCTTATGACCACTCCCATGCCCATTGAGAAGGCAAAGAATATGATGAGCTGTAAAATTTGAACCCAGATCTCTGAACTCTAGTGTTTTTCTTACTATACCACACTGCAACTTATAAGAATGATTGTTTAACAATTCTATTTAGCAAAAGTTTGAGATCCTAGGGACATAGTATATGATAGATAATGATTTTTACATTATCTAAGAAGAATAATTAACAAATCACAAGTGAACCAAAACTCACATGACATTTTCTGACATTTAATTATGTTTAAGGTCTGAAATAATGTGGTACACTCTGTTGACAATAAAAAAGAATAGATTTGAAAAGGTTGCATGCATCATTGCAACTTATTACAGTGTAGAAAATTAATAATATTGAGAAGCAAAAAAGGAATGGGTTCAATGGAGAACAGGAATAAATTCTATCTAGTTATCTCTCTCTTGGTTTAACTAGGATGCAGGATGTTAGATGGGAGTGTTCTGTTTAACATCCATGTGATTTTCAGGCAGGTCCCTTCTTCTCTCTAAACATCAGTGTCCTTATATGAAAAATAAGGGGACTGGAGTAGATTTTCTTTGAGTTCCCTTCTATTTCTAACTTTAAGATCTCATAATATTAAGGGGAATGTTTAATGCCTGTGGCTCATGCCTGGTCCCTCTGGATCCTTGAGTCAGAGAGCTAAATATAACTCATTTTTTGTTCCTAGATAGAAACTATAACTTATTCCCTCCTCCTAGTTCCCATAGTACTTCATACTTCAAGAATGCAGATTTGGGTATTGTGGTTCATTACAATGAAAACAAAGAACAAAGGACAGTTTCTAGAAAATTGTCTATTTCCCATTTCTCTTCTGATTTGTTTTATTAGCAGAGCTGACCTAGTTCACCATCTAAGTAAGACTAATTTTTAAAATTAAAACTCTCTGTCAAAATAACCATAACTGATATTTTCAAAGCCCTTTAATGTTTATAAAGTACTTTGTGGACCTCATGTCATCTCATCCTCACAACAGATCTGTGAGGAACCATTAGTTATTCCAATCTCCGATATGTAAATGTTGAACCCAAAGATAGCAGAGCTTTAGTTATTTGCCCATATTGACACAGGCACTAGACATATAAGTCAGGATTCGTTCTTTCCACATCACATTGCTCAATGTTTCATGAGAGTAGAATCAATCTTAACTTGGAAATGACCTCAAAGAACATCTAGTCCAACAACCTCATTTTATGGATAAGTCAGTTAAATGCCAGGGAGGTTGAGACTTGTCTGTTATAACACTGGAGTGTGAAAGGTGAAATTTGAACCAGTGGCAATTCTCTTTCCACTGCACTACACTGCCAGGGGAAGCCTCATAACTGTAGCAGGTAGCAGCTTATGCATTTAATTTTAATATATGTAGCAAAAGGTTGTCACATTCCCAAATATTAATCCCTGGCATTGCTTTTACATTACTGCTTCCAATTCCTCTATTCCTTATCTCTTTGCCATTTAGACAGGGAAGCATCAGTTTAGAAACAAAATGTGTATTATGCTAGGGAGTTGACTATAATGCATTCTTGCCGGATGCAAACTATCCCTCATTCCCTTCTCTGAACTCACACAGTACTCCACTCCATAGCTCTTTTACAGATAGCCTTAGACTATAAGTTTCTCAGTACATATATACCACCCCCCTGCTTCAACCACATTGTTCTTTCTTGAGCAGAGGGAGTCTGTTGCATTCATCTTTGTATGCTCCCCAGTGCCTTAGACATTGAAAGGACTCAATAAAACATTGTTGAATTGAGTTGAATTAGTCCCTGTTAGGCTAATAATTTAAATGAGGTTTATCAGCCAAAATTAATTCATCACATTTGCTACTCAGGATTCTAAATACTCATGGGAATTGGAACCAGGTTAGGCATATATTGATGGGGACAATAATAAGGAAAGGCCCGCTGTGTGTGGGAACACTGCAGCAACTGCTTTATAGCCAAGTTGCTCTTGGGGCACCTAGGTAGCACAGTAGATAGTGTGGTAGATCTGGACTCTGCAATTTAGTCCTGCCTCAGTTAGTTATTATGTGATCCATGGAAAGTCACTTAACCACCAGTGAGGAGAATTTTGGGTGATGGTGTTTTGAGATGAGTTTAAAGACAAGAAGAAGACAAAGGCATAAATAGTGTATGTATGTTATTGTCTTTATATATACTCTTTCACTGATTCTGTTACCTAGAAGAAATAATTTGATTTCTCTAAACCTCTTTTCTATCTCTGTGTCTCTGGGCAAGTCGCTCAACCACTCTCAACCTCAGTTTCCTCATGTGTGAAATCAGGATAATAAAAACACCTATCTCACAGGGTTCTTGTGAAAGTCCAAGGAAGTAGCATATATAAAAAGCTTTCCAAACCTGTTCAGCAGTGAGATCGAACCCCATTAGTGATTATTGCACTTCCAGCCCAGGAAAGGTAAACTTATACTTGATAATGATGAGGATGATGAAAGTGATGGTAATGATCACTGGTATCTATAACACTTTAAAATTCCTAAAGAACTATGAAACATTGGTTCATTTTTTTCCTCACCATGCACTTAAAGGTCGTTGCAATAATTGTTATGTACATTTCACAGCTGAAGAGATTGAATCTCAGTGACTTGTCTTAGATCTCATAACTAGTAAATGTGGCATTCATAGATGATTTTGTCAGAAAGACTACTGAGGGACATAAAATAGGAGGACAAAAGTGAACATTTCTCTTGTAATACATTTTTATTATCATCAGTGATAGTGAAACAACCTCCACTGGACCTTATATTCCAGTTCCCCATGTGTTAAATGATAAAGAAGAAATGACACTTAACAGGGGAAAAGGTTTGCATAACTGGACCAGGTCAAATAGAAACAAAGGAAATCTTTAGTATTCTTAATGAGTATTTGAAAAGAGAATATATGTATGTATGAACATATGTATATATGTATGTATTTATATAAATTGTATATGTTTCTATATAAAAATAAACATAAAGTATATTCATATGTATATGTATGTGCATGTTTATATGTGTGTATATATGCATATATGTGTATATGTACATTTTTAATAAACAATTTTCTATCGCAGAACCCTTCCTATATTTGTTGGAATTCAACAAAGAGAGAATATGTGATGCCATTCTATTTCTGTGTTGATTGTTGCCCAATTTATGCCAACAAATCAGAATTAAACTTTTGAATGTAAATAAAAATGCAAACTTGAGATATTTCTTCTCAGGGGAGTTTCCCTTTTGCTGTGTTAGAATCCTACGTGACTCCTTGATAAATGCAATCCTGGAAAGAACTATTTTGAACAAGGTTCTTATGAGAGAAGGATCCAAGATATTGAGGACTTAGAAGTCACTGTGTATTATAGGCTCTGGAACTACTCTTTGAACCTTTCTCTCCTGACCAGATTGAGTCCTAGAGGATGATGGCCATGTCTCCTCAAGCTACTGTGCCACTGAGATCCTTATAATACTACCTGCCATACAAATGTTTCTATTATTTCTTTCAAGCAGTGCTTTACATACAATATTCCCTTTGATCTTCATGACAACCATGTGAGGTATATACTATATGTGAAAATACCATTTTGTGTAGGAATAAAAACCTGCAGGGGGTCAACTGGCTTGTCCGTGGTCACACAGCTACTAAGGACAGAACCTGGCTTTTGAATCCAAATGTCTGTTTCTTTTTTTTATTATTTTTTTTCAAATGTCTGTTTCTACTATAGCTCATGTCACTAAATTACACAGCCTTAACCTGGAGCCTATGCATTTGTTTTTAAATAATATTTTTATATCTATATTGCTATAAAATTGATTTCCTTTGCAATCCTATGTACTTTGGCTTATCCCTTTAAATATTTGATTCTTAGAAGGGGTTTATAAATTTTATCAGATCTCCAAAGGGATCAGTAATACATACACAGAAATACATACATATACTTTTTCTAATTAAAAAAAAGGATTTTATCATATGAATGTTGTTAAGATCCAGGTAAAAGTGTCTATGAATGAAGAAACATTTTATACTATGCAAATTCAATTATAGTTTTAAAAACTCAAGTATGAAGATATCAACACTATACAGATGTAAAATATATTTATAAATGTTTATTCAGAATAATTAAATAACAGCAGGTAATTGCCTTGAAAAATTCTCACATTTAACTTTAATGATAGGATACAACTATCTGTAAAGTATTTAAGTTATTGATGTGTATTTATAGGGAGAAAAATATAATTTAAAATATTAGCTAGTTTCCTCCAGTAATTTTATTGATGTACAATTCATCAATCTATTGAAAATTCAATATTAACTCAATTGTAGTGTTTTGTTTTACTTTGTGATCAATTTCAAAGGGCTATCCATGCCCTAATCTTAAGTAATAGCCCTGTTGATGATGTTCTGTCAGATACAAATTGACTGATTTATTACAACATTATACATGTTTCATTTACCACTGTGACAATTTGTTTATAAAAAAGCTATGGGATTGAAATCAAATGAACATTTTTTTTTTCCTTTTGCTGAAAGTATAAGCCTATTTAACTGGATTCAGTCAGGCATGGAACTGAACTAGAATTTAGAGATTATTAATCTGAGTCTAAAACCTAGGTTTCTGATATTGATAATTAAAATTTACCAGAGAGGGGCAGCTAGGTGGTGCAGTGGATAGAGCACTGGCCCTGGAGTCAGTAGTACCTGAGTTCAAATCCAGTCTCAGACACTTAACATTTACTAGCTGTGTGACCCTGGGCAAGTCACTTAACCCCAACTGCCTTACTAAAAACAAAAAAACAAACAAACAAAAATTACCAGAGAGTTATAACCCGCTCAATAACCTTAAAGATGGGAGAGATAGCTTATACATTAGAAGAGAGACAGGGGGGCAGCTAGGTGGTGCAGTGGACAGAACACTGGCCCTGGAGTCAGGAGGACCTGAGTTCAAATCTGACCTCAGTCACTTAACACTTATTAGCTGTGTGACCCTAAGTAACCCAACTCCAATTGCCTCACCAAAAGAAGAAGAAGAAGAAGAAGAAGAAGAAGAAGAAGAAGAAGAAGAAGAAGAAGAAGAAGAAGAAAAAGAGGAAGAGGAGGAGGAGGAGGAAGAAGAAGAGGAAGAGGAGGAGGAGGAAGAAGAAGAGGAAGAGAAAGAGGAAGAGGAGGAAGAAGAGGAAGAAGAGGAAGAAGAAGAAGACAAAGGAGAAGAAGGAGAAGGAGAAGAAGAAGGAGAAGAAGAAGAGGAAGAGGAAGAGGAGGAGGAGGAGAAGGAGGAAGAGGAAGAAGAAGAGGAAGAAGAAGAAGAGGAAGAGGAAGAAGAAGAGGAAGAAGAAGAGGAAGAAGAAGAAGAAGAGGAAGAAGAGGAAGAAGAGGAAGAAGAAGAAGAAGAAGAGAGACAGAACTATGGGCATACGATTGTCTACAATGCTAGAATGAACATAACAATATGAAGTTTAATTTCATAAATATAAGATTTCACACAGCTTCAAAAATTAAACGTAGTAATAATTAGAGGTCATAAAGACAGAAATTCATCTGGAAAATGAATGTGGATGGAAAGAATTTCTGGGTAGTAAGATTAATGACAGACAACATTGTATTATGGAAGCCATATAGTTAATTCAATCTAAAGTTATATTAAAGAAGGAGGAATTCAAGCATTTCATGTCTACTATGTGCCATACATTATGTAAAGCATTTTTCAAGGATTATCGTATTTTATAATCCCAGGAGACCTGGGAGGTAGGCATTATTATAATTCTCATTTTATAGTCAAAGAAACTAAGGCAAACAGAGGTTGTGAATGGCCCAGCGAAATTCATCCAGCAAGTGTATGAGGTAAGATTTGAACTCATTTCCTTCTGATTCCAGGATCAGGACTCTATCTATTTCACCTGGATGTTTCTATTTAGAGAGGAATAGTGCCCAGGACTAGAGAGGTGGTAATCCTGGTTTACTCTTCCTTGGTTAAATCATATTTGGTGCATCATGTTAATTTTCTGAATGCCAGATTTTAAAAAAAGATATTGATAATCTGGAAATTAGTATCATCATTTTGTGAATGAGGAAACTGAATTTCCAAGTAGTAAAATGATATGCCCAAAGTCACATAGTAAAGTATGGAAAATAATTATGGGCTCAGAGTTCTATGTACTCATCGAAACAGTCTAGTTTTGTTTCAGTACCTGTCCTTCTACAGGGAAAAAATAAAGCATACAAAAACAAACAAAAAAACAGATCCGAGAACTACTAGGGAAAAACATATTACCAGTTTATTTGTCATAAGAATAAGCAAGCATGGATCATGTGGAGACCCCTTCCAAAGAAGGAGCTTGAAAACTCCCTCTTTCTGATAGTATATAAGGTTTCTTTGCTCACTGGTTACAGGGAACTATCAATTTTATTAGTATGACACAAAGTAACCTAAAAGCAAATACCATAACAAGAATGGATATAATGCAAATCAATTTAACAATTTTAGTTACAACAAGAATGTAGGAAATACCAATCACTTTGGCAGTCCAACTTAATGGAAATACTATGATAAGATTATACGATTGCAAAAAATGGATTTGGCAAGGAGGAAGATTCCCAAAGATATATATATATATATATATATATATATATATATATATATATATATATATATATATATATATATATATATATATATATATATATATATATATATATATATATATATATATATATATATATATATACACACATACATATGCATGTATATGTATATATATATACATACATGTATATGTGTATGTATATATGTATATGTGTGTATATATACATACATGCATATGTGTATGTATATATGTATATATATACATATATATCTTTATATATATATATAAAAAGATATATATATGTGTATATATATATATATATATATATATATATATATATATATATATATTTATATATATATATATATATATATATAAAGATAGGGGAAAAGAAGACAGCAGATAGGGACATATCTGCTAGTTATCCAGGTCCACTTTGAAGTTCAGTCCAAGGGTATTTTGCTCCTATTAATTCAGGGTTTCATAAAATACTTTGAGATAATAAGGCAGCTCCTTCACATCCAGGTGATCCATACATTCATCAGAACAAAACCGAGAGTCTAAATGATCCAAAAATCAACTTCAGGCAACATGAGGAAATGGAAGCCTGGTAAAGAGCAGATGTATCTGAGGTATGGTGCCTACTGAGTAATTTCCTGTGTAAAAAGGAATAGACTTGTTCTGATAGACTGCAAAGGGGAGGACAAGGAGTAATTTATCAATGCAACAAAGGGGCTCACTTAGACTTCACTCAATTACTAAATAATTATCAAATACTTACATTGTGCCAGTGCCTGTACTAATTACTGGGGATAGAAAAAGAGGAAAAGACACTCCCTGATTTCAAGGAACTTACAATTTTAAAGGGAGAGATAACATTGAAACCAAAATATGCAAAACATTTTTCATACAGGATGAATAGAAAATGATTAATGGAGGGAAATCACTGGAATTAAGAGAGGTTAGGGAAGGCTTCCTGTGGAAGGTAGGATTTTATTTGAAACTTAAAGGAAGCCAAGGAGCTCAGCAGTAGAACAGATAAGGGATGAATTCTAGGAATAGGACATAGCCAAGAAAATGTCCAGAGCTAAGAGATAGAGTATCTTGTTTATGGAACAGTCAGGAGGTCAGTGCCACTAAATCGAAGAATACTTTTCAGGGAGTAAGATGTAATAAGATTGGAAAGATAGGAAGGGGCTAGGTTATGAAAGACTTTGAACTCCAAACAGAACATTTTGTCTTTGCTCCTGAAGGCAACAGAGAGCCAATGGAATTTAGTTGGAAGATAACATGATTGGACCTGCAATTTAGGAAAAGCACTTTGGTGTTTGGAGGATGGATTAAAGTGGGGAGAGAGCTGAGGCAGGCAGACCCACCAGTAGGCTCTTGCAATAATCTAAGGGTGAGGTGATGAGGGCCTGCTTCAGGGGGTTTGCAGTTTCAGAAAAAGAGAAGAAGACATATTTGAGAGACGTTGCAAAGGTGAAATCAACAGCCTTGGCAATTCCTTGGATATGAGAGTTAGTGAGTTTATCCAGGATGACTCCTAGGTTTTAAGCCTGAGGAACTGAGATGATGATGTTTCCCTGCATGGTAATGGGGAAGGTAAGAGGTAGGGGAAGTTTAAGGGAAAATATAATGCATTACGTTTTGTACATGTTGAATTAAAAATGCCTACTGGACATATTAACGTGATGGTGAAAAAAAATAATTCATTTGGACCCCTACTCTGTTCCAATCAGTATTAATCAGACTTTGTACAACCCTCCCTCACTTAAACTGAATTCAATGCAAGTTATTACATCTCCTCCTGACGTTATGGTCCTCTTTGAGAAGATGGTTAAATACCAAACACACAACCAACAGCAACAACCAATTCCGTGTGATTCCATAAGGGGGAAATGGTTATTAACAATTATTAGTAACATACTCAGCTAGTAATATCCACTTAGTTATATAATGATGGTACTAGAATAAACATGTACTAATAATCTTCTACATAAATCATAAAAGGATAATTAGATAAGATAGATTCTTATAATAGTCCTTTCTAGTAGGCCTCAAACTTTAATCCAATGCTCATCACTTGTTTACTAGTTAGGAAACTTACTTTTTCAACTACAAGATGTAGGCAAAGGTGTCTTCATCCTGTTTTGCTCAAATTCCATGCTCAAACCAGCACTAGATCAAAGAATACTTTTCAGGGAATACGATTTAATAAGACTGGAAAGGTAGGAAGGGGCTAAGTTATGGAAGACCCTCACATGATCAATTACTCCCTAACAATGAGAACTACAGTATATTGAAATGACCTGCTTTGGAAAGTGATGGACTTCATTTCAGTAAGCAAAATTACATAATTACTGCTAACGTTTGCTATAAAGGAGGGTATTTTTCAAGAAGCAACATGTTGTGGTAGATAACAATTTTAACTCAGAAAAAAACCTGGCTTTAAATCTTGTCTCCCACACTTCAAAACTGTGTGATTGTAAGAAAATCACTTTGACTTCCTATACCTCATCTCTAAAATGAGTGGGTTGTACTTGATACCTCTAAGATCTCTTCCAACTCTGAATCCATGATCCATTGAAAGTATAGTCTGGCCTGGAAGTGCTCTGACATTCTGTTCAAATCTGATCCTGTCATCCTCTGTCCATTTCCATATTGATTCTATACATTGGTCAATAATGATGTCATAGGTTTTGAACGTAAGAGTCACTCTGTGGTGACTCCAGGAAGCTTCTTTTAAAACATGATGTTCAATCACAAACACCACGGAGGAAGTCATTCTCATCTATTAAAAATTCCATACAAGTTATTTTAACTGATGATTTCACTAATTCTACAGCCAATTACCAAGGCAGAATTTCTTATCCTTTTCTTCTGGCATGGCCCCATTTGGCAGTCTGGGGAAGCCTATGAATACCTTTTCAGAAAAATGGCCTTGTGTGAATATAATAATATACATAGCATTATAAAAAATGTCAACTAAATTCAAATGATGTGGGGGCAGCTAAGTGGCACAGTGGATAATGCACTGGCCCTGGATTCAGGAAGATCTGGGTTCAAATCTGGTCTTAGACACTTGACATTTCCTAACTATGTGACCCTGGGCAAGTTACTTAACCCTCATTGTCCTGCAAAAATGAATAAATAAATAAACAAATAAACAAACAAATAAATATATAAATGATCTTTATAGTAAGTGAAAAACAAACAAATAAACAAACAAATTAACAACAACAAAAATAGAAGTTCACAGACCTCAAGCTAAGAATGTCCATCTAAAGGAAAGGAGACATGACTAAGGATCAATAAGATTTTGTATTTCAATGGGATTGGAGTGGGGGGATAAATACAGATCTGGTGAATAAGACAATGTAAAGTGAAAAACTATGAGGAAACAACTTGAAACAGTAGACACCAGGAGAAGACTGGGTTATCAAAGGAGTCAAGCAATTAAAAATGGAGATGATGATGTTTTTTTAATTAAAAATTCCCTTAAAAGATTTGTCTAATGGGTCAGAATATATCCTTCAGAAAGAGACACCTGCAAGTCATGTTAATCAATAATCTAGTGGAGAAGTCTGTTGGGAGAACCTATGCTCAGAGCAGTTTGGGATTTCATCTGAGTAATGATTATCCATATATTTGTCTTGTTTCTAATCAATTAGACCTGATTGGTTAGGATAGACCCCTCTCAGTGGGACTAGAAAGATAGCCTGTCATGAGTCAGAGTACGACTTTCTAATATTGGCCCATCAAGTTGAAATGATAATTTGGGTATTTCAATGCATCCCTAGATCTGGAAACTTGGATATGGCTCCTCTCCTATAATTCTTCTCCCAAACTATCTATGCCCATTCCTCCTATGCAACTTTTGTCCACGGCTTCCCCAGTCTTTGTTGCAGGGCATTCATATACATACTGGGGATCCTTTTGGCTTTCTTTTCAAATTGAGTGTATACTGAGGTAGAATGGCAGCTGTGCCCCTTGACTAGAATATCTTGTTCACTGATACGTATGTTTAATTTTTCACATCCATTACACCACATACTCATAATTACATTTTGCAATCAAAGATACAGCCTGCTTACACTTACTACATACCTCCAATAATGCCTTGCATTTTGAGTAATCTTGAATTATAATTCCTTGGGGACTTTATTATTCCATGACTCATAACATATGATGCATATTTCTATAAAATTTCAAAGCTAAGGAGATAATTTAAGAAAGTATTCTTTTTAATTTAGGGTAAAATACTTCCCTTGGTCAGATATCTCATGGCGAAAAAACTAAAAATTTGAAATGAAAAATGGAATATTCAAGGAGTCTTTTGATTTAAACATCATGATAATTTTGCCTACTTCTTGTTTTCCTTGGGGTTTAAAAATAGACACAGAAAGTCACTGCATCAGAAATCTAATCCATTGTGATAACCAAATTATATTTCATGCTATAACTTTTGAAATAGTTACATTTTCACCTGTAATTTTGATGATTCACAAATTAGCAAGAGATGACCCTGGAAACCCAATGGAAAAACCATTCAGTCATGTTCCTTAGGTGAAATTAGGTTCATTACTAAGGAAATTGGGTTGAAACTAGTTCACACTCTCTTCTAAGTGATTTGTCCAACCTATTTAGAACGATTTTCCAATTGATTTAAAAACTGCAACTGGGATTTGTTGAGAAGCTTTCTAAAATATTAAACCATTAGAACATACATCTTTGTTAACTATTCTCTATAAAGGTAGTCTCAGGATATTACCCTAATTACTAAGGATGGGGTATTCTAATGCAAGAGTTTAAATACTTTTTTATTTCATAAATATTTTCATCATCTTCAAGTCTTGCCACTTCCTGAGCACTTGAAAATATACTCTAAAGATCATCACATAATTCAAGAGAGTTGTTATGGCAACAAAACTCACTGAAATGAGTTGCTAATTATCTATAAGTGTACAAAGGTCAGAAAAGACGCTAACACATATCTGTTCAAAAGTATCATCATTCTCATTTTAACCCTTGAGTAAAAGGGAAGAGTTGTAGTCAAAATAATACATTCAAAATAACATTTATAGAATCCCATCACATTTTCAAAACAGCTCCCTATACATTTTCTCTGCAGATTATTAGAAAAATCATGCAAGACCATTGTATTACATTCTGCCATCTTAAATCTCACTCTCTCTCTCTCTCTCTCTCTCTCTCTCTCTCTCTCTCTCTCTCTCTCTCTCTCTCTCTAATATATGGTTATTTAGAACAGAAATTTTATTATTCTTTGTATCCTGAGCTTCCATAGTGCCTGGAAAATAATAGTTACTTCATAAATACTTGTTGATTTTCAGTTTCCTGAAAGTTTGAAATTATAGGAATCTTTTGAAAGAAGAGAATAACTTCATGTTGTTGGTGGTGGTGGTGATAGTGGTGTTGGTGTTATTGTTGGTATTGTCGTTGTTATTTTTTCTCCAGTAATCTCTTGGTGAACTGCTGACATCTATTGTTGGAGGAAAAAGAATCATATATTAGATAACAAAAATGGATATGTAACTAAGGGTAAGGTGTAAGGGCTTACTTTGAAGTGTTGCCCTGTGGAAGAAGAAGAAAGATTACTTTTCCTGGCCCTAGAGGGTAGAAGGAGGTTCACTGTTGTAAAGAGAAAAATGTAGCCTTTTATATTAGGAAAAAGAATAAATGTATTGAAAAAATACATAACCTTCCCACTGATCAGAGCTACCCCAAAGGGTAATAGGCTGCTAGGAATTGGAGGTCTTCAAGCAAAGTCTGAAGGACTACTTTGCAGATATGGTATAAACATACTGTTGTTGGTTTTTTTCAGATACAGGTTGAAGCATTTGGCCTCCAAGGTCCATTTCACTCTAAGATTTTTTGAAAGTAATACTTTCTAGGATCAGACAGCTAGGCTGGGAAAGTTATGTGGTATTGTGGATAAGTGACTAGGTGTGGAGTCAGGAAGGCCTGAGTTCAAATCAAGTTTCAGAAATGTATTAGCTATGTGACCTTGGGCCAGTCACACTTAAATTCTGTTTGCTTCAGTTTCCACATCTGTAAAATGGTAATGATAATAACACTAACACCACAGGAATATCATGTGGAAATAGATACCTTGCTTTGCTTGAGTCTCCCACCACAGCCCCCCCTTCAAATTATAATTATTCAGACAACCAGATGAACCATATGAGGACTAGCTGTATTGGCTTGACATCCCAACAATCCTTTGTCGTGACAGAGTAAGCCTAGCTGGAAGTACAGAAAATCAGGCAACTATGAAATCAATCAAGCTGATACCATCTTTGAAATAGTCACTAAATCATTTGGCAGCTTATGGTCCTTCAAGAGACATCCTTATTTCCAGGGACTCCCCTAGTTGTTGCACATGGTCTCTTGGAATATCCTGTTTTGGGAAACATCTCCTTATCAAATTTTGAACTTGCTTATCACCAAGAATGCCTTCTGTTTTGTGTCTCAACAAGTCACAGCTAATTAATTTCTCACACCAACACACTCTCAGCCCTTTGCATGTGGGGCTCATTGATGCATTCCTTTCAAAGTGTACCTTTCTTCCTAAAATTCTTTAACTCCCTTTGTTTAAAAGTTATATAAACCCTTCCTATCCATTGTCTGATACCCTATTCAGCACAGGCTGGAGAGTACCCATGTACGTTATTTTTTTCTTCCCTGCCTAATAAAAAATGTTTTAATTTCACAGGCATTATTTTCCTCTGGTTTTCTTCTCTTCAGGAAAAAAGGGAATTTAAACCTGGAGAACTGGCCTTTGCTTTCTCCAGGTGTCTTCCCCTTTGTGGGAGAGAGATCTAAATTCCCTCAAGAAAGCATTTACCGTTTTTTTTTTTTTTTTACAGTTGTGAGAATCAAATGAACTAATGTTTTTAAAGTGCTTAGTGTAGTGCACATATTAAGTGCTGTAGAAATGTTAAGTATTGTTATTAGCAGTAATTCCATCAGTGTTGGTCATTGACTATCAGCACATGCTATTACTCCTCCATGCCAAAAGATTTAAATGATAGGATGGACCTTAGAGATAATCTCATTCAACCATTGGTGACTTAAGGTTACAAAAGTAAGTAATTGACAAGATTCAAAAACAGCTTCTCAGATACTTAAACCCAATATCCCTTCTAATGAATCAGAGTTTTCCTAATTAGGCAGGTTGGTGACTCAGTGGTTAGAGTACTGGTCCCAGAGTTGGGAAAACTTGAGTTCAAATCCAGCCTCAGATACTTACTATGTGACCCTGTGCAAGTCACTTCACCTCTGTTTGCCTCACTTTTCTCAACTGCCAAATGTGGATAATGAATACATACCTCCTATTGTTGTGGTGAGAAAAAACAAATGAGATATTTGTAATGTGACTGGTGCATAGTAGGTACTTAATATATTCTTGTTTCCTTCATTCTTATTCTGATTTATTTTTTAAAGCTCTCTCCGGTGTGACTAATGAGTAGAGCATTAGCTCTGACTAGAAATTCCAGTTCCTTAAGGCACATACTGGTTGTATAATATAACCCTGGGCAAATCATTTAGCATCTACTTTAGTTTCCTCATCTGTAAAATGGGGAATATTAATATTCCTTTTTCTCAATGGTGTTGTGAAGCTGAAAGGAAAGGGTCTACATTATATAATACATTACAAACCTTGAAGGCCTTGAAGCCTTCATAAAAATGAGTGTTATTATAACTTTTCTATTTCCTTCATTACTGTTTGTCAACTGCCAAATCTTTCTGTTGGTTGCCTCTAACCATAAAATCTGAGTTTTATTTTATGTCAGACTCTCTTTTTTTGTCAGTACACTCTTAACCTGACTTGAGAATGGAAAATATCCTTGAAAAATGTATTTTTTCTTAGTTATTCATGGTCATAATTATGAATGATAACTACTATATCACAGTGTTGTGTTTAGGGGATATTTTAGATACTTAGAGCTATTTTCTTTAACTCTAATGGGATTAGATTGTGTTTTCTAAACAAATGTGGAATAAAACCTGGGCAGTATGGCACCAATGGAATGCAGAATGAAGGTCTTTTGAATTTTGGATATATGGACTGCTGAGGGCAGGGAGGTGTCACTGTGGATAGGGTGCCAAGCCTAAATTGAGGAAGACTAATCTTCTTGAACTCAAATCTGCCCTCAGATACTTACTAGATGTGCCGCCTGGGCTAGTCACTTTACCCTGTTTGCCTTGGTTCCCTCATCTATATAATGAGCTGGAGAAGGAAATGGCATACCAGTTTAGTGTCTTTGCTAAGAAAACCCCACATGTAGTCATGAAGAGCCTGAAGCAACTGAATCAAAAATTTCTTGCCTCCATGAGATCCAGCGCTCTGACCCCTGTGAAAAGCAACTGCCTCAAATGAAGAAATGCATAGAGACATGGCTGGGAAACCAGAAAGACATCAATTCAAATCTTGCCATCGGCATATCTTGGCTATGTGACCCTATAAAATAACAGACAAAGCACCAATCTGTATGTGATAGTTTCTTTACCTAAGTGTTCTCCACAGTAAAGGAATCACATGACAAATTCCGTATAACTATTATGTTCACAGTCATTTTTTTTTTTAGTTATTAACTTGTATGTTCTTTCAATATAGGTACTATTCTTATAATTTTTGGATCCTTAACACTTGACAACTTGCAAGTGTTTAATAAAGGTCTATTGATACAGTCCACACCTGGGCCTCCGTACCCAACTGGGGTGTCTACTCTATTGGTATAAGCTTTGGGATCACCAGGATGATCCACACAGCCTCTACTTGCTAATCTGCTTCAGGTCTCTATCATTTTGTATTCATGCTGGTCATGGGAGGAGAAGAATATCGTTATATTTAAATCTATTTTTGTTTGCACTTATATTATTTTATGAATTTTTAATGGCATAAAGAATTCAAAATTGAATGAAAATGACTCATTAATTCAGAGAGGGGGGATTAGAAATGTAATTCCCAGCTATGAAAGAAAGTGTTTTCCTAATTGTGAGATAGCATCATCCACTCAGGCTTAATTTTGGTTATTGTGCACTTGTATGTGTGAATGAGAGGGGAGATGCCGAAGATAAATCCAATAAAGAGCTAGTGTTATTGTGATTAGGTAATTAGAAAATACAAATTAGTTACACATTTGAAATATAGAGAATATTTCCAATTCTAAATTAGCACTCTAAATCATATTTTCTCCCTATAAAGTACTGTTTTTCTTTTTAATTACTTCATTCAACACAGAGTCTTTTTGTAAGTCTTTTTGAAATCACTATCATCCCTTAAGACACAGAAACCTGAGGACCTACTGGCCCTCCCAGATCTTCGTTCTCTCTTCCTATTGAGATTATTTGCGTTTATTTTTTTATAAATTTACTCATAGACAGGGTATGTCCTTAAAGTAAAACGCAAACTAGGAGAGGTCAGATTTTTTTTTTTTGCTCACCTTGTAGCTTATCACAGTGCCATGTATATAGAAGCTATTTAACAAATAAGATGGTGGTGGTGGTGGTGGTGGTGTCTGAGACAGCAATGATGATGGTAGTGGTGGTGGGCATGATGACAGAATAAGGGATTGATTCTGACCTTATCTATGCGAGGAACTCAATCAAGGGAACTTTCCTTTATGAATGCAGGTGGATAAAATCCCTAAATGTTTGTGTCTAGTTTCCTAGAGCACTGAGAGATTAAATAACTTCTGTAGGGTGCATACCAGCACTGTCAGAGGTGAGACTTTAACCTAGTCCTTCTTGCTTTTAAGTGATGGTCTCAGGAGTTTGCTACAGGGTTTCTTAACTAGGTGTGCATGTTTGTGTTTCTGTGTGTGTGTGTGTGTGTGTGTGTGTGTGAGTGATAGGGAATGATTTGGTAGTCTATTGAAGCTTGTGAATTCCATCTCTCTCTCTCTCTCTCTCTCTCTCTCTCCCCACACATATAGTTACATATGTGTATGTACATATGTATATATATATATATATATATATATATATATATATATATATATATATATATATATATATATATATATATATATATAAACATTATACATATATAATACATAGAATTTTAAAGGAAATCAAACATAATGAAATAGTTATATCTAAACTATTTCTATATTTTTAAAATCCTTCGAACTTCTTTTAATAATACCTGGGCTACTACACTGTACACTGTTCTCCCTCAATGGTGATAATATATGTACTTATATGTGTCTATACTGAGGCAGCTAGTTCAATGGGTAGACTACTGGGCCTGGAGTCTGGAATACCTGAGTTCAAATCTAGCCTCAGATTCATTCTAGTCATGTGAACCTAAACAAGTTATTTAACCTATGTTTTCTGCAGTTTCTTTTACTGTAAAATGGGGGTAATAAAAGTAGATTCCTGACAGGGTTTTTGTGATAATCAAATGATATAATATTTATAAAAAGTGCTGAACACAGTGCCTGACACTATATATAAGCACTATATTAAAGTGTTTGCTCTTCCCTCTGATTGTTGTAAACTTTATTGTCCTATTGTAGTAAACCTTAAAACATACAAATATGACTTATTATTTTTATCAGGTGACTTGAATACAGAAGTGAAGCTAGTAGTGATGACAGTTAGGTGTCTCAGTGTATGGAATGCTATAAAAGGAGCAATAAAAAACCTGAGTTCAAATTGAGCCTTAAATATATGCTAGCTGTGTGACCCTGGCCAAGTCCCTTAACTTTTTTCCTTCCTCAATTTCCCTATGTATAAAATGCAGATAAAATTTCCTACTTTTCAGGATTTTTGTATCAAATGCAACAAGATTTATAACATGCTATATGTTAAACACTACATAAATGTGCCTGTAGTTGTTGTTGTTGCTGCTGTTGTCATTTTTGTTGTCATCCTCCTCCTCTTCCTTATTGTTTTTGTTTGTTAGTTTGTTTTTTGTGGGGCAATGAGGGTTAAGTGACTTCCCCAGGGTCACACAGCTAGTAAGTGTCAAGTGTCTCCGGCCAGATCTGAACCCCTCAGATATTGTAGCTCCTCCTAGTGAAATCACACTTGGACTGTGAATGCCTCTTCAGAAATGATGACTAACCTAACCCATGTGAAGGGGTATTAAACAACAACAACATCAACTCTTAGTAGTTCTAAATGTGCTACCCAGCTACCTCCATACATGTGTATGAATGTGTGCAAATATTTACAAACCTATATCTATGAGAAATATATATATATATATACATACATACATACTCACATACACATATAAATTCATAACTGTATATTTGGTCTATCTATAGATACATATATATTGATAGGTATATATATCTCTAGATATATTAAATATAAATATATACTTATATCATTGTTTCTGAAACATGCCCATTACCTCTCATAATTTTACAAACCAGTTAGGTTGCATGAAGTTTATTGATTAATGATACACAAATGTAAAATTATCACATTGCTTTTAGCAATTCATAAAAAATAGAGGCCAAGTAAAATTTAGGTGAAAATTAAATGGGTGATATAAACATTGTACAGAGTGTAGAATTATTTGAAAATATTTGACAATTAAAAAAAAAGATAAATATTTTGGTAGCCAGAGAGTAATAGTTAGAAGGTTAAGTGTCAAGTCAACCCAGTCCTTCCCCTAACAAGGGAAGACTCATTTCATTATGTTTGGATATTAAGGTAAACTGAGAGACACAGGTCTGAGTCAGTTTATTTGTTAGACTACCATTATCCAAGAAATTGGGTCAATGGTTTCTCTCAATGACCAAAGAGCCTGAGGTAGGGCTCACCAGCCTTTATATAATTTGGGGGATTCTAGACTTGGGTAGGTAAGGAAGATAATATTATTGGTTACAGGATGGACAGAATTGTGGTGTTAGGGCAAGATGATTGGTTATTTTAAAGAAAGTAGGACAGAATATCCATGCGGAGCTACTGAACACCCTCCACTGAAAATTAACTGTTGTTAATTATTTTATATGACCGATCAGCTTCTTGTAGACCTTGTTAATAGACCTGAGTTAGAAGACTCTTGGTGCCAAGGAGGATTTGTTAGGGAGAAAAGAGCCTCCTTAATTGTGCAAGGTCAGGCAAGGATGGAAAATCTACCTTTGCAGATGATAACAGGTTAGCCTGTAACTTTAAATCAAGGGTAAAAGCTGATTAAATTATGAAATTAATACAGCATAAAATCAGTTAAACTCAAGCAGTAGAAATGAAAGGAAAGATTAATGTTGATATTTTCATTTGAAAGCAGCAGAAAACAATAATTCTAATCACCTGATAAAGCAGGAAGGCAATAAGTATGTATAGAATGCCTACTTCAATGCCAAACACTGTGCTAAGTACTTATAAATATTATCAGAGAAAGATCAATTTTGATGTTTTTGGAAAGGGAAGGGATAAACATCACAGCAAGGACTTTCAGTATGAATCTAATAACTAATACTCATTCCCTTATATATGTTGACATTATTAAAAATACTTTGTCTACTGTTGGATGTAGTTTTCACCCATTTTCGTGATTGATGACCTCTAAATTCATTCCTAACTGTAATGTTCTTTTGTATGAGATAGTTGGTTGGTCTGATTTGCCAGAGTCTGACAAAAAATAAAACTCAGAAACACTTGCACATCAATTCCCCATCACTGGCAAAAAACTCCTTCCTAGAATTTGTTCTTCCTTGTTCTTCAGTGTTCATCTTAGATGTTGTTTCTTATGTGAAGCTTTTTTGATCTACCTCACCCTTCTCCACCAACTGTCTCCAGTTTTGTTTTCTTTTCCTCAAATTTCTCTAGGGTACTTTGCATTGAACTCATTTGGTTCCATCTCATTTTATTGATTATGTGTACTCAAGTTTTATTTCATCCCCTTTCAGTAGAATATAAAGTCCTTAAAGGCAGGAATTAAGTAATTTTTCATATTTGGATTCTCAACATGGAACACACTTCTTTATTGATGGTAGGCAGTTAATCACAAGATTGTAAGCTTAAAGATGGAGAAAACCTTTGTTGATCATTGAATCCAATCTAATCAATTGAAAGAAGAGAAATTGAAAGGTTAAGTGACTTGTCCAAAGTTGCACAGATGGTAATCAGCAGAGCTGAGATGCAAACCAAGGTCCCCCAACCCTATATCCAAGAGTATTTTTTTCCTATAGTACCATTCTGACAGTTGTCTAATGCTTAGTGAATTAACAAGGACATCTATGATCAACTATTATGATTGATCAAATATTTGAAGTTCATATGAATTGATTGCAATACATTTTTTGCATTATCCTATGTTCCCAGAAGTCCCTCAAACTTTGACTTTAATAAATGTTCTCTGCATTAGACAATGCAAATATACCTGGTAAAAAAAAAATGTTAGGCAAAGGCAGACTGCAATAAAGGCCCCGGGATCAATCAATTTTAAAAAGAAGACTCAGGATTCTTGATTCTTGAATCTTACTAATTTGATGGCTGAGAAGTAGTTATCATCTGGTCAAGAGGCTAATTTAATCATTTGAAGCCGAATGTCCCTATGGTGAAAGCTATTTCAATATTGGCATGTATTTAGCTTTCAATCCATAATTAATCTTTTACAGACCATTTTTTGCATAATGTAAATCTGTTTCTTGCTTTACTAATTGCCTATCTAATTTACTGTGAATAGAAGAAACTAATATTACATCTGCTAAAGTAACTAAAACATAGAAAGAAGGAAAACATTCTCCATTAATATCTTGCATGCCTGAGCTTTTCTTTTTCCTTCTTTTACCCTTTTGATAACTCCTGGTACTCTGCAGAGTTGACTTGTCCACACAGTATTGGTTACATCTCAATTTTTCAAAGGGCTTTATTTCATTCCTGGCAGGAATATTTCTCTAGTCACTATCGCTTGGATGCCACATATTCTATCTTAACATTCCAGGACTTAATGGTTTGGAAGGATGCACAATATTTTGAAACCCATGATGATAACAGGAACAAGTACCTACTTAATAGAGCATTAACCACTAAGCCAAGAAAATTTACTGAATAAAGTAGACCCTAAAGGGATTGATCTGACCCTGAGCCTTCTTTTCCTCTTCTGATCTGTTAAGTGTGAGTACTCTATTCTTCTTTACCTTCCCCTGAAGAGTGTCATTTCCACTTAGGCACAACTGAGAACCTGTTCACATATGGCAGCCCTAAAATGGTCTATCCTAGGAGAGGCACTAGAAGTCCTACCTGGCTTTTCCATTTTGTGTTTTTTGTTTGTTTGTTTCCTGAGCATAGATTACATTTACATTTCTAGCATTGGAAATAACATTCTAAATTCAAATTAGTATCTTTAGGATTCTTCAGTTGATGTTGGATGTGCTTGGTGTGATGGTCTCATCAGCTACCACATTGTTTCTTAGAGGCAACCATGACTGCGCATGGGAGAAGGACCTCAGATCATGACCCACAGCGTCAAGAGACATAAATGTTGGAAGAAAGAGCCCAGAGCCAAGTTAAAGTTCATATTTTTATTCCACAGTCTGACAAAATATATCATCTTCTTATATTTTCAATATTAATTTACCATAATACTATCATTATTGCCTTAAGGTAGTTAAGCATGCATAAATTTCCACTAAGCCTTCTTGTGAGTCTTTCATGTTAATACTTTGTATTGTGTGAAGAAAACAAATAAATACCCTATATCTGAATTACATTGTATATTTAGTACTGTCTTACTGTTCCCTGATATTGGGAATACTTAAGCCAACTCTAAACCTTTAGAAAGCACTGCAATATGGGCATTTTGAGGCAGAGGATGTGGTTTAAAAATACAATAACAAACAAAAAAAGCCTTGACCCTCTCTATCATGGGAGCAATCCCTCCACTCCCCACCCACAACTGAAACTGAGACTCCCGTATGGTTCCAGTGCTGGGGTCTTTTTAAAAAGGAGACAATGAATAAGCCCAGTATCCCAGTATCCTTGATCTAGTGCTGGTTATATGTAGTGCTGTGCTAGGAACTTGACAATTTTTTCTCCCATTTGAACTTCAAAGAATCATACACATACACACACCACACACACACACACACACACACACACACACACACACACATATATATATATGTATATATATATATATATATATGTTAGAAAATCAAATGAGAGAAAAAATTGTAAAGTTCCTAGCACAGTGCCTAGCATGCAGTAAGTGCTATAAAAATACTAAATAATATGGTTATTTTATTTTTAAAAATATTATCCCTAATTTACAGATGAAGAAATTGAGATTTGGGGCAGTTAAATAATATGTGTATGGTGTGAGAAAATAATGGGGTTTTGGGACTCCCCAGAGGCCATTGAGAGAGCTGGGCCTGACCTTTCTTAAGGTCAGCCCAGAGTCAGAAAGTTAGCTCACTCAAAACCACACCTATCTGAAAGCCTTGTTCTTGCCAGAGGATCTGTTCTCTGACCTTAGTATGACTACACATCTAGTGAACCAATAGATTTGAGTGATGCTAGCCAATTAGCTTTCAATAATGTTTACAGGTGGACTCTGCTAGTGCCCCCAGAAAGCTTGCAGAGAGACTAGCTCTCTTTGGCATGGGAACTGGTTGACAGCAGATGCAACCCTCTAGAGTTCCCCATTTTCTCTCTTCTCTAGTCTTTCCAATCTTTCAGAGCCATGTGTGCTCTCTTTACTAATATTTAATAAACTTTAATAAATGCTTAATGCCCCAAAACTGGTGTAGTAGCCTCTCATCTCTAAGTTACAAATATATGATAAACCCCAGATAAAATTCCCTACACTTGTGACAGAAATAGGGCAACCACATATAGTTTACTCATCACAATGGTCACATGAGAAATGAGTATTTGAAAACAAATGTGCTCCCAGGTCTTCTTGACTCCAAATCCAGTGTTCTTTCCACAATATAATGTTGTCTTTCTTCCCTTCTAACTTTAGCTAAACTGATCCAGTAAATCTTAGAAGAAAAAAAGGAAGGAAACATTAATTTTGTGCTTACTGTGTACCAGGCACTGTGCTAAACACTAGGGATACAATATATAAGGACAGAGTCAATCCCTGTTCTTAAGAACATTAAAATATAATGGAGAATGACCACACTCAGAAGTGAGATGAAATGAGAGCACAGGGGATGTATTTATAAACAGAGGGTCATTGTTCTGAAGAGTCAATTTGAGAGGGAAATGAGGATTGGTTAGCTGGGGCCTCTACAAAATTGAGGCCCAAACAGAACTTACCAATGGGCAATAAGAAAAGAAGATACTCCTTGGAGTTATACCCCAGGGTGAAAAGGCTTTTGGAATGATTGGATGTTCCAGAGTGAGGACTCCATAGGCACTGATGGAAATCCTAGGAAGAGACAGTAGCTGAAGCATTAAGACTAGAAAATCAGGAGCAAAGCTGGAAGGAAATGGAGTTTGGTTGGCGTTCCCCCATCCTCAGAACAAAGTCCCCAGGATTTGGGGTATTTAACAGATTCTCTTCATATTAGATCTTGAATAATTGCATATTTTCTCAGATAGAACATTTGCCAGATCAAATTGTTTATCCTTTATATTCACTTGTATTTTTCCCTACTGAGCTCTCTTAATATTCTCTGGAAAGCCCATGGATATTGCTACATTTATAGATATTGTTCTGTAGTTAATGTTTTGCTTGAATTTTCTCTGGAGAGCTCATGCTTGGAATGTGACGATGTGTGGGTGGAGGTCCAATGTTTTAGTTTCAGGTCAAGACCAAAATTAGACAGTCTTCTCCTTAATAGGGCACAGTGAGAATCCTCAAGATTTTCATAATGTTTGCTATTGGGTTGTCCCCTTATTTATATGCCCTCTTTCTGGAATTTAGCTCCAAATTCAGTGTTTATAGGGGCTTTTCTATTTCTCATTTGGTTAAATTCAGTTATTTTTCAATTTCACATTTGAATTAATTTTCTTCAGGCTTTAGAAGTGGGTGCCCTTTAAGGAGGACCCATCTTTGATTGGGGACAAGGCAGGCATTTCATCTCCTTGTCAATGCAAGATGTTCAGTGATCAATCATGGGGCCTTTTATACTGTCATATCATTTTCTACTTCATTAGCTTCAAACTGGATATTTTTCAAGTTCAATATGTTTTTTCTAATAAATTCTTTTTTTCTTTCAACAAACATAATATAATCTTAACTAGCACTTGTAATGCTTCTGTTATGTTTAAAGAAAGAGTCAACAAGGAATAATGCATAGGGAAGTGGTGACAGAACCAGGAAGACCTAGCTAATCCCATCTCTGGAACATCCTGGCTCTGTGACCGTGGGCAATCATTTAACCTCTCATGGTTATGGACCAGTTGCTCTCAAACTGTCATTTAGTGAATCTTAGGGAAACCTTTTTATTTGGGGGGGGCGTTGTCTGGTAGGTCAAAAGTATTTTCATACAATAATAAGACATATTAATTAATAGATATAACCCACATTAACCACAAATCTTTGGGGTCTTCAATTATTTTTAAGAATGTGGGTGCGGGGTCCCAAGACCAGTGAAGGTGATCACTGCTGTTCTATGCCCTTATTAACCCTAGAAGTTTTAGAGCAGGTGCCAAGCTGAATTAGTAGTGGTGGTTTTACATTAAAGAGCTCCCTTTACCAAGGAAATCAATGTTTCAGGCCCTAAACCTGTTTATAGCAGAATAGTAGCCACTGGAGAATCCAGACATGAATACAATTTGGATTTTATTTCTTGTAGAGATTAGTCTAGTAAGGCAAATAAAAGAATGCATTATTTTCTTAACCCATTTCAACAAACATTTATTAAACATCAATGCTATTTAAGACAGTGTGCTATCCACTGAGTGTACAAAGATGAATAATTGCTTTATTTTTTCCCTTTCTGGAGCTTAAAATACAATAAGGAAAATTGAGGAAATTATATTAATTCTCAACTAAAAATTGTTACTATTAAGTTATTTTGAGTCATGTTTGATTTTTCATGACTCATGTGTGATTTTCTTTGCAGAGCTACTGGAGTGATTTGCCATTTCCTTTTCAAGCTCATTTTATAGATAAGGA
This sequence comes from Dromiciops gliroides, assembly GCF_019393635.1. Classification (NCBI taxonomy): domain Eukaryota; kingdom Metazoa; phylum Chordata; class Mammalia; order Microbiotheria; family Microbiotheriidae; genus Dromiciops; species Dromiciops gliroides. The sequence continues at coordinate 27,124,134 of NC_057863.1, forward strand.
AACTGAGGCAAACAGAGACACAGAGAAAGTGTGTCTGAATTCAGATTTGAATTCAGGAAGATGAATCTTCCCAACTCCACAGCAAGCACTCTATAGACCATGCTACCTCAGATACTTACTACTTATATGACCTTGTACAGGTCATTTACCATTGTTTGCTTCAGTTTTTATTTTTCATCAGTAAAGTGAGCTCGAGAAGAATATGACAAACCACTTCCATATCTTTGTCAAGAAAATCCCAAATGGTGTCATGTAGCCTTACACAACTGAAAATCAATATGCAAACTTCATACCAGTCACTGTACTAGAGCTAGGAATACAGACAAAAATTAAAACAATATTGCCATCAAGGAACTTCCATTTTATTGGAGGTATATACTATATAAATACATAAATATATACATGATATTTTGAGAAGGAAGGGAAAATTACTAAAGTATAGTGGGACTTCACTGATTATCCCCGCCACATAAAAATGATTACCTTTCTAGGTAAAAAATGTAAAAAGAAAACAAATAAAAGAAAAAAAAACCCTTCTTTTTCTCCCCAAATATTTATTCACTTTGTAAATAATTTTTCTTAAGAAACAATTTAATCTTACCTGTAAGCAAATTTTAAAAATTACTCACTGCATATTTATATAGTATGATAAAACAAATTCCCATATTAGCCATATCTGAAAGGGTATTTTCTTTCTGCATATTAAACGAGTCACCTTTCTGGCAGGAGGAATTCTTTTGTACTCAGATTTATCATTACATTGCTTAGACTTCTAAAGTCTTTCTAAATTGTTTTTCTCTAAAAATAACTCTAATTTTACTCACTTTCTCTACATCAATTCATAAAAATCTTCCAAGTTTCCTCTGATATTGTACATTTTATCATTCTTTATAGCAAAACAACATTCTATTATATTCATATAACACAATCTGTTTAGTTACTGTGCAATAGAGGGAAAGCCTTTTAGGTTTTTGTTTGTCTGTTTGTTTGTTTTGTTTTGTTTTGTTGAGGTAATTGGGGTTAAGTGACTTGCCGAGGGTCACACAGCTAGTAAGTATTAAATTTTTGAGGCCAGATTTGAACTCAGGTCCTCCTGAATCCAGGGCCAGTGCTCTATCGACTGCGCCACCTAGCTGCCCTAGCCTCTTAGTTTTGAAATTTTGGCTATGATGGTAAGAGACACTTAAAATTCCTGTTTATATAAAGAAGTTTCCTCTTTACATTATGTCTTTGGGGGTATAATCTTAGTATTGGAATCAGCATTGGTTCAAAGCATATCAAGGAATAAGTCCAATTCTCACACCCACCAAAATAGCTATAATGTATCTATTTCCCCCAATTTTTTTCTTTTCTAATTTTCATCTTTGTCTAATTGTCATCTTTATCCGAACTATAAGAGAAGACATTATAAATTTGGTGTAGTTTTCATTTCTCTAATTAATAGTGTTTTGGAGTATGTATTTTTGTAAGATTGTTGATAGTTTCTATTTCTTCCTTTGAAAACTACCTGTTCTGAGCAGGTAGGTGGTGCAGTGGATAGAGCAGCGGCCCTGGATTTAGGAGGACCTAAATGAAAATCTGGCCTCAGACACAACACTTACTAGCTGTGTGACCCTGGGAAAGTCACTTAACCCTCATTGCCCTCCAAAATCAAAAACAAACAAAAAACCAAACAAACAAACAAACAAACAAAACCTACCTGTTCATTTTCTTTTGTCATTTAGTTTTGAGGGAGTGGCTGTAAGAAAACTTTTTTGCAAATATATACATCAACCAATATTACCTATGGTATATGGCACCATGATTTGAGGAATAACAGATATTAAGTCTTCTAAAGTAAAAGAAAGAAGCCCAATTTGGGGAATATTTAATAGGCCAGATTTGGTGGTGGGGGGGAAGTGGTTATGAAAGGGAGAAATTTGAAATAGATCTGGAAAGGTAGTTAGGAAATAGAACATGGATGACTTCAAATGCTAAGATAAGTATTTTAAATTTCCTCTTCAAGGTAATACAGAGATTCTAAACATTCTTGAACATAGAGTTTCCATGCTTAAAACTGTATGTTAGTAATATAACTTTAGCAGATGTGCAGAATACATATTTCAGTGGGGAAAGAATGGAATACAAGAAACTAAACTGGCAGATAATTGTAACATTTCAGGTGAGCCTTCAACTACAGTGGTGGCCATATGAGGGAAAAGAAGGAAGAAGGTACAAAAGATATCTTGGACATAGATTAGATGACTTAACAACTGAGAAATGTGGTTATTAAATATTATCCACTTTCCAGTTAAAGCTAATCTCACCTTTGTCTAATTTAAACCAACAAAATATTCAAAGTATCACTATCGACTGGAAAAATGTATATTCTATAATGTAAAATTGACTCATAAAGTTGAAAAAAATTTAAATGTTAAGACAGGACTTAAGGGTGAGTTGGTATTACCAACTTATACCAGCAATATTGCATTTCTCAGCTATGCTGAAGTCTTTGTTGTTCACCATGTATTACATGTTAGGAAAAGAGGAAAATAATATAATTTTGAAAAAGTCATTATTATTCAACCTATTTATACATATTTCACATATTTATACATATCTATGTGTATATATACACACACATATATCCACAAACATACACATAGATATGTATATACGTATTATAAACTGTCCACTTTTATGCTTTCAAAGCATGTCACATTATTTCACTTTAGCACACATCAAACTTCAGTTCACAGTGCTCTACTAACGTTAAGAATATCAAATGCATTTAGTATCTAAGGAACTTTTTTCCTCCACGTGTAAACAAAAAAAGGCAGCAGGAATGGAAAATTAATATATCCTTCATTGTTCAAATAGTTCTTTGGTCCCTTTTCTTGCCTTTCTCTAACACTTTTTAAAATGTCAAAAAACACTAAGCAATGAAACTTAGCAGATCCCTCAAACAGAAGCATGCAGGCTTAAAGTACTCCACTAATCTATGCTTAAACTACAGGGGTGAGGAGGGAAAACACTAAACCTAATGAACATTTTATTTGCACGCATGGTCTCTTTCTTCTTCAAAACTTCCAAATGAGGAAAGGAACAGAACATGTCAGTAGAACTATATGTGTTAATGAAAATAGTTATTTTATAATATAATTTAATTGCAAGAAAGAAATGAGAGGTAGACATAAATGCTCCCCTTTTCACCTTCAAACCCACTTCAGACTGTTGAGGGACTACATAGTGTCCTAATTTGATATGAGAGTCTAGATCTTGTTTTTCTAGCTCATTGCCTCATCCCAGAAATCCTTTCTCTTCACTATTTGAAAAAACAACAACAACAAAAAACAAAACAAACAAACAAACAAAAAAACAACACACACACACCACAAACACAAAATCAGAATGTCATCATCAACTCTCCTTGCAAGCAAATGATTGAAAAGCCTCAAAAATTTAAGGGATTTGATACATTTAAAGGAAAACATACAAGGCACACTAAAAGTTCATGCTAAATAATGATGCTCTTTTCAGAGATATCTCTATCCTCTATTATATACACTTATATTCAAAGAAAAGTCTCACAAGTAAGTACTGACTAAGGCACAGCTTCTTCCCATGTATTCACCTCCTTCTTTTGCTCTTGTGCCTGTCCCCAGCTACATTCCCTCATCAATTTCCCCCTACCTGACAATTCTGGGTAGTTTTCTGATTTATCTACAATTCTCTATAACTTCCCATAGTTGTTACTAATCCTGCTCTGTCAACATCCAGTCAGTAGTGTCATATTCAGAGGATAAGGCATTAGCTATCAGACATCCTGCAGAATTCTCTAATTGTAGGGGCCACCATTGGTCTCTCTTCACTGTGCATCTCCAGAGTGACAAAGATATGGTCCTAATCTATTTTTTTTCTTCCTCTTGCATTATGGTTTTCTCAACCTTTATATTCATACCTAATAGTCAAAAACACTGCTAGTACTGTAGAGCTCTCAAGCATATTTTATTTTCCAACGTCAGATTTCTATGCTCCTTGAATGTAGGAGGTCTTAATAAATACAATTTTAATTAATTAAACCAGGTTAGGAAAGGTGAACCCATCATTTGATGCATTTTTATCTCAATTAAATGGGCTGAAAATAAGAATAATGAGACTTTAGGCTCAAGTGAATTTTATGGTCCTTCAAAGCAAAGTACACTACACACTTTCATTAGCCCTTTCCAGAAATGGAGGTTAGCCAGGGTGCTCACTTAACTTACCCAATTGTCAGTAGAGGTCCTTGAATTTCTCATTGGAAAATGAATGCTTATACAAATTAATATGCTTTTTCTGCCTTTAATAAGAAAGTGTGGGGTGGGGAATGAGATACAATTGCTCCTATATTCGTATGTCAAGGGAAGATGGAACATTGGGAAATAGAGAAAAGGGGAGTGTAATTCTATGAACCTGATAATCTTAATGCTATAAGACCTGAATGCCTATTGCATGTGACCATGATATCCTTGCACACATGCACTGATATTAGTACTGGTACCATAACTGTGGTTTGAAGAAAATGATATATGTTTTGTGTGTGTGTTTGCTTCCTATACATCATTTTTCCTCAAAGAGAAGAATCAAATTTATTGCATATGATGCATATTTGAAAAGTACATTTGTAATTAACTACTTAGGAATCAATTATGTTGAATTTATACATAAATCATTTTAAAATCACAGGGTCATAAATTTAAATTAGATGAACTTTTTTGCAATTGCCTAATCTTCTCTTCTCAATTTATCATACAGGAAACTGTAGGACAAAGAGGTGGTCATTTGCAATCAATTACACAGATAAGAAAGGGCAGAGGCAGGATTTGAATCCAAGATTATCTACTCTAAATCCCCTTTTTTTTCCTACCAAGTAACCTCAATTGCATATATTTTGTGGAGTAGTAGGCACTAGACTAAGCATGGCATGGATTTGAATCTCATTTAGGTGCATAGCTGAGCAAGGCACTTAACCTCTCTTCCCCTCAGTTTCCTCATCTGCCATATGGTTATAATATAAACACTTACCATAAAGAGCTCTTTGGGGCATTAAATGACGTAACAGAAAGATTTGAAAAATTTAGATGAAATTGTGAAGCAATATAAACATGAAAATAAAACAATATAAAAATTAAAATGCATAAATTTTAAAGCAATATAAAAGTTTATCTTTCATTTATATATCCTTTATTCCTTCTTATTTTTCTGTTATTTCAGATGGGAATAGTTTTAAGACACTTTCCCATTTTATTATTTTAAGTTAAATGTCAGACACTTTCCCATTTTGTTATTTTAAGTTAAATGTCAGATAGGATATGATATAATAACTTTTTATAATTGAAGGAAAGTGTTGGGATGGATGTTCTTTTCCTATAGAGTCAATGAAGACTCATTTTCATGAAAGTACAAGTGATATACAGAATCACAAGACTTACATATAGTTCCTGTCCCCAGTTGGTTTTAGTGTTCCCTACAATTTTGAGAGATTCTTTTTCCATATAGTTTATGCTATTAATTCACTTTGGCTATATATATATATATATATGAAATAAAATATAGACTCTATACCTAATAGAGCATTAAATGCTTGTTAGTGGGGACTGCTTTATTTTCATTGTTATTTCTAAATAGCTGTTCACTGTCTTGCACTTAATAAGAGGTAAATAAAGGCTTATTAAAATTAGCTGTATTGAATAAGAGTATGTCACACTTCTACAGGAATGTCTTATTTTATTCACCATAAAAAGTTATTGATTCAGGGAAGCTAGATGGCACAGTGGATAAAGTACTGGCCCTGGATTCAGGAGTAACTGAGTTCAAATCTGGCCTCAGACACTTAACACTTACTAGCTGTATGACCCTGGGCAAGTCACTTAATCCCAATTGCCTCACAAAAAAAAAAGTTATGGATTATTAACTTTTAATTTATTCTATTTTTAAAGTAGTATTAAACATTTTCCTTTTAAGTTTTAAGTTTCAAATTCTATCACTCCTTCTCTCCCTCTCCTCCCCCCTCTCTGAGACAGTAAAATATTATTGCATTTAATGGAAATATTTTAAAATGAAAGAAATTCCATTTAAAAGACACCCAATGAAACTTTTAGGTGACTACAATAGTGCTATTGTGCTGCTTTAGGGATTCAGGGCACATTGGACTATATTTTCCTTCTGGACACATTTTGGTCTCAAGAGAACTTTAGGGTATTATTTATTTTTGTATTAAATTAAATATAATTATCCTGCTTCATAACTAAGGGTTTGGAGACAGACTTATTCCTATTTCAGTGAATGGTAATTTAATTCTTTACTCTCAAAAATGTGATTCCAGAATAGAGTCAAGTTTTGCTCAGTTAGAGAGATCTTTTGTAAAATGTTCACTTTATCCCAAACAGGAAACAAAGAAGTGCACTACTGGCTAATCCCATTCCTAAAATATAGCCTTATCTCCCACCCACCCCCCTTTCAACAAAGTGACTATGGCATTTCCTTTCATTGGAAGCAGATTGAATGTAGTAGACTAAAAATGTATAAGCATGGATGTGCATGGGTGTAGGGAGAGGAAGACTTCCATTTCTTGAACAGAGTCACTGACTTATTGCCTCCCCTAGAATTTGGTGTTATAAAGTCTTTTCCAAAATCTTTCTGATTTGATCTATTTGGAGTGAAGTAAGGTGCTACTTTGGCTTTCAATCTTTTTTAGAAATTGTGTTTTTATGTTTGTGAATTTTTTCAAGTCTTTTGAAAGATACTATAAATGCTTTCATGTTATCATTTTAATTAGGGTATAATAACATGAGAATAGGATAATAAGCTTAGAGCTGGAAAAATAAACTGGAAATAAATCTGATACCCATAATATAAAAGTAAGGAAATTCATTCCCAGAGATATGTGATTTGCCTGAAGAGACAATAAGATAACCAACATCCAAACTAGTATTCACATACAAAATCTAGACCCAGATAAAGAGTACTATGTAGCCTCTAAATAAATATATGCATCCTAGTACACATATTTTAACATAAGTAGTAAATTTGCATGTGGGGGAGAAGGAAAGAAGAGTTTAATTTTAAATTTGATATAGTAGAGGAAAACACTATCAGAAGTCCCTGGAATTCAGATCAATGCACTGACCAGGCTTGATTCCATAAGACTAATGACAAAACCTTTTGAAATGAAGTAGTAGACTACAAGTACTGCAAGTGGCATATGCTGTCAGATATGCTTACTTTGCATAACTATTTCTTTACTATAAAAGAGTTCTATTAAAGAGAAGGATGATACAAGGAAATAGCTATGCTATAAATAATATCAATGAAATATTTGTAATTTGCTTTAATACTAAAGATGAACCTGTATATATCATAGAAGGTAAAATTCCAAGGGAATTACATCAGTTGGAAGGGGTACACTCTTTGTAATACAGTCTGTATAGTAATTTTAAAAATCTGTATAGTAATCATAACAGTATTTATGATTATATTGAATTTTAGATAGTAAAAACTAATCCTTCATTTAATGGCATTCCTCTATATCTTGCTTTTTTAAAACCTCCATTTTTTAAAGAGTAAAGTTGGGGCATCTAGGTGGTGCAGTGGATAGAGCATCAGCCCTGGAGTCAGGAGTACCTGAGTTCAAATCCAGCCTCAGAAACTTAACACTTACTAGCTGTGTGACCCTGGGCAAGTCACTTAACCAAAATTGCCTCAATAAAAAAAAAAGAGTAAAGTTAGCCTTCAAAGAGGTGACCCAATGTCCACTGAATACCTTTCTCAAAATGATGTAAGGTTTAGCATCACTTGAACTAGATCAATGCTGTGGAAGAGTGTATTAACCCTGAAACATTTATCAAGTTTTTTCTTGCTCTTGTCACCTCCACCAGGAGCAACTCCAGTAAAACGGCTAAAACAGAGGCCATATCTAGCTTCCCCAACAAGTGGGTGATAGTATCCTTCCTTTTAATGGTACTCAATGTACAATATGTTTATCAGTCACTTGAATAAATATTAAGTGGGGCAACTACGTAATTCAGTAGACAGAACACTGGCCCTGGAGTCAAAGGACCTGAGTTCAATTCTTATTTCAGATACTATGTGAGGATTCTGGGCAATTCACTTAATCCCAATTGCCTTAAACATCTGGGACCATTTCTAGTCATCCTGAGATATATAGAGAGATAGAGATAGAGATAGAGATAGAGATAGAGATAGAGATAGAGATAGAGATAGAGATAGAGATAGAGATAGAGATAGAGATAGAGATAGAGATAGAGATAGAGATAGAGAGATCTTGCCACTGGACACAGATGTCTCTGGAAGAGAAAGGAAAGTCCACGACAGTCATGACATCACCACAATTTCATAGACCTCTTTGAAAAGTAAGGACCTCCAACAACACATATCAAGTGTCTGTTATAATGCTAGGCACTACGCTAAGTACTGGAAATAAAGAGGGTAAAAAATATATCCCCTGTCCTCAAGTAGCTTACATTTTATTGATGGAGAAAGCATGCAAACAATTATGTCAAAACATGCTACATACAGATTAAATCAAAAGTAGTCAAAAAACACCAACACATTAGATTTAAGGGGTGAAAGAATTAAGAATTTAGCTGGGGCTTTCAGGAAGCCAGGGAAGTTAGGAAGCCATTATGAGGAGGGAGAACATTATAGGCATGGGAGAAAATCTGGAGAAATACCCACAGTCAGGAAAAGGAGAGTCTTATTTAATGAATAGTAGGCAGATCACTGTCGCTCGATTGGACAGTACATGGATGGGACCAATAAAGAAGATTGGAAAGGTAAAAGTTGTCAGGTTAAGAAGGGCTTGAATCCCAGAGGATTTTATATTTTCCCCTGAGGTGATAGGAAGTCCCTAAGTTTATCTAGTAAGTATTGACATTGTCAGACCCAAACTTTAAGGAGATCACTTTGAGAGAATAAAGGATGGACTTGAGTTGAGAGGCAGGAAGACACACCACAAGGCTGTGAGAATAGCAACAGGAAGTGGCTTATATTTATGTATTTACATATGTATTTATTTGTTTGTTTGTTTATTTATTTATTTTTTGAAAATTCTTGATCCCCCATTAGGTTTATATCCCAAAGACTTCCCCAAAAGAAAAAAAAAAGACCTATATGTACAAAAATATTTATAGCAGCTCTTTATATGGTGGCTAAGAATTGGAAATCAAAGGAATGTCCATCAATTGGGGAATGGCTAAGCAAACTGTGGTTTATGATGATGATGGAATATTATTGTGATATAAGAAATGACAAGCAGGATGATTTCAGAAAGGCTTGGAAAGACTTGTATAAATTGATTTATAGTAAAATGAGCAGAACCACGATAATATTTTGCAGAAAGACACCAATGGTTTTTGATGAAGAATTGTGAATGACTTGACTATTCTCAACAATCCAATGATCCAAGAGAATCCCAAAGAAATATTGATGAAACATACTATCTACTTCCAAAGACAGAACTCTTATCAATAGAACAGACTGAAGCATGCTATTTTCCACTTTCATTTTTTTCCTTTAATCAAGGTTTCTTGTACAAAATGACAAATATGCTAATGGTTTAAATAATCATACATGTGTAACCCATATCTGAAGGTTTGTCTCCTCAGAGTGTGGGTAGGGGAGGGAGGGAGGGAAAGAGGGATAAAAATTCAAACCCATAACTTTAAATAAAAATGTTTATTATTTCTAAAAAAGAAAGTAAGTTTTTAATTGCCAAAAGATATAAGTGCACAGGAACAAATATAGAAACACGGATAATAAATTATGGCACACATATTTTCCCCTGAAAGACAAATCCGCGCAACTGTCAAAATAAACATTTCACTTTTATTTCTAGCCTATATTGTTGGAAACAAATCAGGTCTTAAACTCTTAGCCACACAGGGTGAACCTTGGTCATTTTAAGTTCTTTCAACTCCACCATCTTCCTAGAAATTGTGTTGTTTTGTTTCTTATGAAAAGTAGCACTTATTTGGTGATCAGCCCTCTCAAGGCCCTTGTCAGAAGGATGTGTTTAAATGCATAAAATAATATGCATAGGGTAAGAAGGGAAACAAATTTTTAGATCTTTTAAAAATTTCCATTCAGGGGCAGATAGGTGGCGCAGTGGATAGAGCACCGGCCCTGGAGTCAGGAGTACCTGAGTTCAAATCCGGCCTCAGACACTTAACACTTACTAGCTGTGTGACCCTGGGCAAGTCACTTAACCCCAATTGCCTCACTAAAAAAAAAAAAAAATTCCATTCAAATTCACACATGCCATTAATATTTTCAACAAAGATAAGTCCATTGACCTGTGGTTAAGATTGCCTTCATTAAAGCCTTGTATCACATTATTTCTCTTTGTACTCTCTTTGCTTCAACCAAGACACTGTTCATTGGTTTTGTGCTAATGCCAACTGTGTGTGTGTGTGTGTGTGTGTGTGTGTGTGTGTGTGTGTGTGTGTGTGTGTCCCAAGGCACCTACTGTTTTGTCGGTGATGGATGTTTCACAAATGATTACTTTCTTAAATTCATCCATTCAACTAATAGTAAATGTTTTCTGTCCCTTTGGTGGAAGACAGGGGTCTGGCCTACCAGATTTATCAGAGGTCTCATTGTAATGCTTATACTGCCAAAGGCTCAAAGATAACTGATGTTATTAACCTCTTGCCTAACCTCCAAATCACTAAGAAGTGATTTTCCTTCTTTTACTACTACCTCCTCTGTTCATGTCATGGTGAGAGGCTAGTCTTTAAACATAGAGATAAAACTGAAAACCCACAATGCTTCTTAGAGTATTGAGAGTAACTCCTAGTTATAACAATGGTGAAATGATTGAGGCTTATGAAGAGTGTCATCTTATTCCACCTGGGAGTGGATATAGTAGATATCAGGGCACATTGGGCTATATTTTCCACCTGGGAGTGAATAAAGTTCCTTCAACCAAATTCCTTAGAAGGTTCCTACTACATACAGAAATTGGCTCATCTTTTTCTGGATTCTGAAAGAGTGTCCTGGGGAAGGAGGGGAAGGGCTAAGGAGAAGAAAGGATGTATAGTAATTAGCCCAAGACATGCAGGATTATGGAGACTAGGCTAAAACATAAGCCAGTTTGTCATCTTAACGAGTATAACAAAATTGAGATTCAGTATGCTGTTGTGGAAAGAATAATAGACATTAAGTGAATAGAGTAGTTTTCTTCCTTGAAACTCAGTTTCCTCATATTCAAAATAAGAATAAGAATGCCTGTAGCAACAGACCAATAGGATACGATAACCTATAATATTTGAAGTAGAATCTAAACCTTACATCCCTCTCGAAGTTTCACTTATGATCATCATGTTTGTATATCCAGGATATAAAAGCAGCTTGGATTCTAATAGAGCAAGGCACAAATGGATGTGGCCTCTAATCATAAAAAGCAGAGAGGGAGACTGAAAACTTTCAAGTGAGATGTATTACCATCTGAATAGGGCAAATCAAGCATAAGCCCCTCTGAGGCACTAAAGTGAAGATCATGTATGCTGAATTGGTAAAATATGACAATGCCAGTGAACTATTAATGGGATGGAAAGGCAATCCTGAGGAATGAGACCAGAATCTAAAAATTATCATAAGAGGTTGGGGGTGGGGGAGTGGGGGAGTTGTCCTTCATTATCATTTTTAGATTCTTGATTCAAAAGCAACTCAATAGCAGGAGGACAGCAAACAATTTTAAATTAAAAAAAAAATCAATGCTAGATGCTGTTTATTCCTTGAAAATGAAGCCAGGTACTTATATCCAAAAGGCCAAAAAATACCTATTCCCCAGAATTTGTATTTGGCCCAAATATCCATCCTCTACTGCCTCTATGCCTTTGTCTCTCATGCCTGATTGACTGAATCAAATGGTCAGTCTTTTGAAAAGTGTACTAGGGGCAGCTAGATGGCGCAGTGGATAGAGCACCGGCCCTGGAGTCAGGAGTACCTGAGTTCAAATCCGGTCTCAGACACTTAACACTTACTAGCTGTGTGAATCTGGGCAAGTCACTTAACCCCAGTTGCCTCACTAAAAAAAAAAAAAAAAAGAAAAAAAAAAAGTGTACTAGCCAGGTGTGTCCCTGAGGTTAGTAGGTATTATATTGTTTTCATGTAAATAAAAAAACTGACAAAAACTGTTTGGGGCCAAATAAATAAAGTTCATTTACTATGTGGAGTTGTAAATGTAAGGAGTTTGTGACATGAAAGGGTTCTGTGATATGGAAAATAAGAAAAATTCTTTAAGAGGATGTTAGCCAGGTAACAAAATGAAAAGAAAACTGAGCCTAAAGTCAAGAAGACTTGATTTCTTATTTGGCCTCAGGTACGTAATATTTGTGTGATTCTGGACAAGTCATTAACCTCTGCCTGCCTTAGTTTCTTAACTGCAAAATGGGGACCCTTATAGCACCTACCTTGCAAGGCTAGTACTAAAATCCAATAAGATATTTATAAAGTTTTTAACACAGTGCCTGACACATAGTAGGAGCTTAATAAATATTTGTTTCCCCTCCATCTAGGATTTAGGTAAAGAAAGAAAAAAAAGGTAGAACTATGATCACTTGCTGGGTTAGAGAAGTAGAATTAACTATCTACTACCATGCTCCCTAATTGTCCTTTTCTATTCTGCAGGCAGTGTCAAAGGGCCAGTTCATGAGGGACCACCCCTCTGGACAAAATTTCCTCTGTCTTCTTTTCCTATATTGTTATTTACATATTGTTTCTTAGCATAGGGTGTGTTTCATCAAGGAACACCCTGTTCCTTGAAGAAACAAAGTGGGGAATGTATTGAGATAATAGAATGTGGTAGATTTAGCAGATACTCAAGGGCCCACCTGTAGATTGATCAAAACTGATTGAATTGGGTGACAGTGACAGACTGTGACTGGCTTACTTCCGGTTAACTAGATTGTAAGCACACCTGGCTGGTACTTACGAGGGTACTTAAGAAGGTATTGTTCAAAGAAGCTAAAAACTGAACTTTACATCGAGACTACCTTTGGGTCCAGTGAACCAATGAATTTGAATGATGCTAGCCAAACAGCTTGAAGAACCTCCCGTTTCTGGGAGAGGAACATGGAGGAGGAAGTGGATGCTGGCGAGAGGGTTCTTCCCCTTTTGCTGTGAGAGATTGGCGTGGTGGCAGAGGACTTCAGAAGTGAGAGGTTTAGGAAGGCTAGGATTGCCAGGTTATAAGAAATCTGTTCTCAATCTTTTTCTTTTACTATCTTTTAATAAACCCTTAAAAACCTAAATTCATTTATCAGTGATTTTAGTCAGTTTCACCCCAAAACTAGGGGGACAGATTAGAACCCACATTTAGAATTTTAAAATATACACTATTCACTCTCAGAGGTTAAAAGAATTGGACCAACACACTACAGCATTGTTTTTAATTACATGATCTAATGCTAGGAATCTCAACATAATTGACAGTGAAGCAAGTAAATTTAGGAATAACCAGATTTTGTCAATAGAATAGGAACAATAGGAGGGCACCAAGGTGGTGCAGTGGATATAGCACTGGTCCTGGATTCAGGAGGACCTGAGTTCAAATCTGGCCTCAGACACTTGACACTTACTAGCTGTGTGACCCTGGGCAAGTCACTTAACCCTCATTGTCCCACCAAAAAAAAAAATAGAATAGGCACAATAATAGCACCTTACTTATAAGGTATGATATTGGTAGGATCAAATATATACAAAGTGATTTACAACTTTTAACATTTTATATAAGTAACAATGCTTTTGATAAAGAAGTGAAAAGCGTGTTTGGCAGAAGAATCACCATCCTAATCAAGAGACCTTTCATTGAACCAAGATCGGTTAACTCCTTAGCTACTGCTCTTTAACTACAGTTACACGGTGGGCAGCCCCAGGGCCTGGAGTCAGCAGAAGCTTAGTTAAAATGTGGTCTCAGATACTTACTAGCTTTGTGACCCTGGGAAATTAAATTTATCCTTTTTACCTTGGTTTCCATAGATTAGTATGTTAAATGATCTTGAGAAAGTAATGACACACCACTCTATATCTCTGCTAAGAAAACTCCAAGTGTGGTCACAGAGAATTGGACACAGCTGAAAAACAACTAAACAACAGATCTAAGAAAAGGGGGTGGGGTAGAAGACATTGAATTTTTAAATAGATTTTGAATGTTTTGATACTTCTTTGACTAGTGGTTTATTGATGCTGTTCTTTCCCTCTACAGATGAAGACTGTAATAAATACCTATCTTTTCATATGATTCAGCTCTTATTGTTACGTGATTGTATTTGGAACAGGGTCCACCCATTGTGCTAGAGGACTTAGAAATTTGTTGCTGTTACATTCACTCTAAATTGGGATCAAGTTAAAAGAAAATGAGGGCTTGGACTTTCTGCACTATTGGCATTAGCGGATTTCATTTTATGTGTATGCCAGTCCAATTCTCTTAATCAGTGCTAAAATTACTACAAAGCAGTTGATTGTTTTCTTTTTTACTACTGTTCTTAACTCATTTCTGAGGTACTAAATGTAATGGAAAGGTGAAAAATACAGTGAGTAGAACTATCTTCTTTTGTCTAACAAAGTAATTAACACAAATATGGCTTGTGAATATTTAAATAATCGTTGGACCTTCCCTGTCACAGAAATATATGATGTTACAGTAGTAAATCATGCCTGAGGTCTTGTTGTTGTTCAATTGTTTCCTTATTATTTTAATGTGTGTGCGTGTATGTGTGTGTGTGTGTGTGTGTGTGTGTGTTTAGCCATCTGTTGTGGCTGTTTCATCTAGTGATAAAAGTAAACCCAAAGGAGGAGTAAAATTGGATGGGATGTGACTCTAACCATTGCATCTACTACCTATCTTGTGAATTGCCCCACTGATATATTGCACTTATCATCATTTGTGGGAAGATGGCACTAATAAAATACAAGTCAGAAATCTGAACCCTCTTTAGGGCTCCTTATCTCTAAGGAAGAGATTTTCAAGAAGTTGAGCCATACTCTATTTACTTTTCTATATGTGTTTTTAGTTGTTTCAGGGTCCAGATGGGAGAATATGTTTATTTTTTAATCAGTTTCCATTAACATTGTTCAAAAAAACAAAACTACAAAACAAAACAAAACAAAAACACTTCTTGCGGTCATATGTCCACCCTGTCCATATCTTATGGATGCTGGATCTTTAAAACATCGCCTTCTTCCTCTTTTATGTTTTTAATCTTTCTGCATCCCTACTGACTTCAAATCAGCCCTTAAATATCTTCCTTTAAAAATCCCTCCTTAACTGCTGCCATCATCTCAAATTACCATCTAAGATTGCACCTCATTTTCACTGACAAACTCCTAGACCAAGTTGTCTACTCTTGTTGCTTCCACTTTTACACCTCACATTCAATTCTCATCCCTTAAAGTCTGGCTACTTACAATGGCAGTCCCCTGCTATTACTCTATAAAAACTTACCAGAACATCTCAAAATTGCTAAATTCAAAGGTCTTTTCTTACCCTTCAGCCATTTTGGCCTTTCTTCATGAATGGATATGGTTGAACAACCTCTGATATTGGATAGCCTTTGTTCCCTGTGTTTTGTGTCATTATTCTTTCTCCTGAATTTTTTCCTACCAACCTGACCACCACTCCTCCATTTCCTTTGCTAGATCATCATCCATTGCCTGCCCTAATGAATAGGTGTATACATGAGGGGTATCCTGGGTTTGTGTATTTCTCTATGTACTCTGCCTTGGCAATCTCATCACTTTCAGGTGTTCACTCATCTTTTCTAATAAGATGATTCTCAAATCTACAAAGCCATCACTTATTGCTTTTTGAGCTATAGTAGTATAGGAAAAATGAATGTGCCAAAACAAAACATGTTATAATCCCATTAAAACTGACTCTTCCTAATTTCCTTATTACTACCAAAGATTACAAGATCCCTGCAGTCGCCCAGAATAACAACCTGACATCTTCATTCTTTAATTTTGCCTATACAACCTTCTTATCCATCTCTTTCTCTCTTGTTTCATAGCAATCACCATAGTTGAGTCTTTCATTGTCTCTCAATTATATGAATAAAACTTCCGTATTACTGATCTCAGTATATCCAGTCTGTCACCTCCCCAATCCATCCTTCTACCTAAAAGTAGCCTCACTGGTGTTCCCAGGGTAATAATATGGCCATTTCATTGCCCTACATAAGGAGATTCACTGACACCAAATGGCGTCTAGAATATGATTAATCTGTTGAGCATTGGAAGGTGTCCACAACCTGTATCCAATCTACTTTAATAGACATTCCTTATTATTAACTGGAAGCATTGTCATGTTGTATCCATACTGTCCTGCTAGCTGTTTCTCAAATCAATATGCCTTTTCCTATCTTCACTTCCGTCTGTAGATTCCATTATTCCTTCTCCCTTGAATTGGATATTTCTCTACCTTTTACTAACCTTTGATTACTTTAAGTATCAGCTCAGGTATCATCTATTATATAAATGTTGCTTGCCCTTCATAGTTCTTATTTTTTTCTTAAGATATAAAGTTCTGGGGAAGCCAGGTGGCGCAGTGGATAGAGCACCAGCCCTGGATTCAGGAACACCTGAGTTCAAATCCGGCCTCAGACATTTAACACTTACTAGCTATGTGACCCTGGGCAAGTCACTTAACCCCAATTGCCCTGCCAAGAAACAAAAAAAGATATTAAGTTCTTCCCTAATATTTGGCATTCTCTATCCTTCCAGTACAATGCTTTGTTTTTGTTTGTTTGTTTGTTTGTTTGTTTGTTTTTGCAGGGCAATGAGGGTTAAGTGACTTGCCCAGGGTCACACAGCTAGTAAGTGTCAAGTGTCTGAGGCTGGATTTAAACTCAGGTCCTCCTGAATCCAGGGCTGGTGCTCTATCCACTTTGCCACGTAGCTGCCCCCTTCCAGTAGAATGTAAGCTCATTGAGGGTAAGTTCTATTTTATTTTTGCTGTGCTCTTCTGCACTTAGCCGAATTATTATACAAACTAAGTGTTACATAAATAATTTAATTGGTGGTACAATTTCATTATATTTTTAAAAGAAATATATAATCTTCCACATACAACTCCAATATAGTTGTGTTTTCATAGTCATGCTAACTCTATTCATATTAAATATGTATAAGATAAGCAATTTATAGAATATATAGAGGTAATGTTACGATAGCATTAAATATTAAGAGAATTTTGAAATGCAAACATTTTAGATTTATAGGACAAGATGTATGATGAAATCAAGTAAAGTGAATATAAAGACTATGAAAACAAGTCCTAGAGTGTTGTTTGAAGTGCATAAAAGTAAAATGATGTACCTGAAACAAAAAAAAGGTTAATGTTGGCAGATTTGAATACATGTCTTTCTGACACCTAGTGCAGAGATCAATTTATCATACAAAAAAACCTCATTTAATACAAACTCCATATAACCATTCAGACTTTTTTTTTCACTTTAACGCACACATTTTGAATTATTCTATAGTGAAGATAGGGGACAGAGGAAACAAAACAAAACAAAAATAATTTATAAGGCCACAGATAGGATGAGAAGTCATTTGTGGGATGTGATTTTCATCAAAAGAGCACATTGATAGCATAAAACTCCATCATATTACTCAAGTACATGGGTTGTTTGTAAACACTAGCCATGATAAAATAGATGTTTACAAAGTCAGATCAAATCAAATCCAATATAATAAACATTCATGTGCCAGGCACTGTGCTCAGTGATGCAATTTTGGGTTAAGCTCTTTTTTTTCCTATAAAAACAAAACATGATTTAAATGATTTATCCTAAAATATCTATTTGCCTGAAAAATTCTTAAAATGCATTTTTAAAAAAGAAATACCCTTTTAAATAATTACTCATGGGACAGCTAACTGGTGCAGTGGATAAAGCACCAGACCTGGATTCAGGAGGACCTGAGTTCAAATCTGTCCTGAGATACTTGACACTTACTAGCTGTGTTACCTTGGGCAAGTCACTTAACCCTCATTGCCCCGCAAAATAAAATAAAATAAAATAATTATCCATTGAAATGAGATCTAGTTTTAGAATTACATAAAGCACCTCTATGAATCTTTCTTTTATCCCCACCATCCCCACAATGGGAATAACCTTTTTTTCCCATAAAAGTTATACAACTTTCGTTCTGTATCCTTTATTTACTAACCATGTATATTTTTGCATTATTTTATGTCCATTTATTTAGACCCCTCCACAATAAGTTTCACCTGTACCATTTTTAGAATAATATGATATTAATACCTTCAAAAAACCTCAAGTTTCATCTAAGGTGACTAGCTGATCCAGAACTCAGCAGATTCGTGTGATGTAAGAAAATTTGGCTTTTCATGTGAGAAGAGCAGGAGCATGAGGTAGATGGCTAGAATGCTCCAAAACTCCAAAGAAGGCCTCCTGTATATTGGGTGAAATCCTTCTAAGGAACTTCTGAGAAGATGTGGACAAGATTCACAGAGGTTACATAATTGATGATAGTTAAAACCTGTAGTGGTAGAGGCAACTCTTGAATCATCAAGATCACAGATTCTTTTGAACATAGAATGTTTGAGATTGCATATGGGATAATAGAAATTACAATTGAAAATGATGACAAATTGTCGCCATCTTGCTTTACACATCATAAGACTCAGAAACTAGAGAAGAATAATGCTAACTAGCATTTATACAATATTTTAAGTTTTGCAAAGTCCTTTATAAATATCATTGTAAATTCATGATAGCCCTAGTAGAAGGATTCTATTATACCATTTTATAGACAAGGAAACTGAAATAAAAATGATACCTGCCCAAGATTTCATGGCTAAATGTGTGAAGCAGGATTTGTACTCACATCTCACATTATAGGTTTAGCATTCCATATCCTATGCCACCACCTAACAGGTAGATTAATAATTTCTCCCTGCTAGACTTTAAGATTGCTATGGGATAAAGCTAGCATTGGGTCCTTTGCAGCACTCAATATTTTATCCTACTTACTAGTCCTTTAGAAAGTATATATTCAATTTTGTATGTTTATTCATTGCTATGTAATCCAAATTTTAATTGTTCTGAATTTCTCACTGCCTTCCTTATGGACTGATATTGTGTCATATAGGGCCCTAATCATACTAAAATATTGCCCCAGTTGAGATTGAAAAGGCAAGTCTACTTAAACCCTAAATTATTTACTATATAGAAAGCGAGATTAAAAAATAAATTCTTGTATCTATTATGGTCCTTTTCCACTGGCATAGTTGCAAAGGGACATTTTTTTTCATCTTCAGACCACAGACTCTCTTTTGTTAAATAATCAAAGGAGGTTACTGGAAATTGAAGGACACATGTGACATAATCCAATGTCACAGTTTCACTTGCAGCATATATTATCATAAACTGATAGAATTAATGATGTAAGGGATTTTGACTCCAAGAATTAAGGGAACAAGTATTTATGTAGCACCTACTATATGCTAAGTGTATTACAGAATATTATCTTGTTTGTAATTTATTACCATAAGAGGTAGGTGGTATGATATTTATTTATTTTTACAGTTGGGGAAACAGAGGCAGAGAGAAGTAAAATGATTTGCCCAGGATCATACAGTGTAAAGTTGATGTACTATTTGTACTATACTTTCATCTCACTCATTTTACAGATGAGGAAACAGATCTAGAGAGGGGCAAGTCACTTGCCTAATATTATACGGGTAGAAATTATAAGACAGGAGCTTTGAAATTAGGTCTTATATTTCCAAATTAACACTTTTAACTCTATGCCCATATCTCTTAGCATGAATCCAGTTATCCCAAAACATTCTGGGCCACTATTCATAAAATATTATTATTATTATTATTATTATTATTATTATTATTATTATTATTATTATTTTCGTGAGGCAATTGGGGTTAAGTGACTTGCACATGGTCACCCAGCTAGTTAATGTCAAGTGTCTCAGGCTGGATTTGAACTCAGGTCCTCCTGACTCCAGGGCCAGAGTTCTATCTACCATGCCACCTAGCTGCACCCATAAAATAAATTCTTAATTAGATCTTTTGTTCACTATATCAGAATTAAGGGTTAACTCTTTCTTTACTTGGAATTTCACTTGCAGAGGCTCACAGTCAAGGCCAATGATTCATTCCAGGTTTGTTCATAAACTGCTAGGTTATCATTTATCCTGGCCAAAGGTAGGCAACATTGCCTTGATACCCAGGTCACTAATTACAGTCTTGGTGACAAAGTAAGTGAGGCTAGAGAGGAAAAAATGTCAATACTGGATTTAGAAAGTATTGATTTCATCCAAGTCTCAGTCTTTAAAGCTGCCAGCTTCAAAGATCCAGGTGTGCATATAAAAATGGGGTTTAATACTGTTGTCAAAGGGATGAGACCTGTCAAGAAGAAGATGTAAATAAAAAAAAGCTACAGGGGTCCAGTATATTTCTAGAGATTTTTCAGTTTCTATTCGAGATAGAGATGAAGGAAATTGAAGTTTTTTTAGTGAACCCTATATATTTCCAATGTATTAGTAAATTTTGTAAATAAGGTTCAATCAGCTTAAGGATTAGAGATTTTCCAAGATAAAAGAAGTGATATAGAAAAACGTTTGTAATGGGAGTCATCTTATGTTCATGAATAAAATATTGAAGAAGAAGAAAAAGAAACAAAATAAAGCATGACTGGATGATTTTTCCTGTGATAAAATACATTTTGTGTGTCAGATACTTCCAATGAGTTATCAAATCCTTGGACACATAACTGCCTGGGTTTATGAGACTAGAAAAGATTACAACATTAATAAAAAATCTTGGAGTCCATACCATGGCTCATAGCATACTAGTTGAGCATCAAGGCTAAAAACTTTTAGGGTCTTTAGGTTGTAAGATTCTATATCCAGAAGTGGAAGGGACTTGGGAGGCCTCATGCAGCCTAGTGATTTCATAGATGAAGAAAATTTGATGCCAAGAGGCTTAATAACTTGCTAATGTTTCCAAAGGTAGTAAATTTCAGATGTTGGATTTGAACTCAGTTTCTCTCTTACTCCAGAGGCAGAGTTCTTTCTATTATACTAAGCTATCAGCTAAGATTGCCATGGAAAGACAATGTAAAGTTACTGGGAAACTATGAGGTGCTAAGTCTAACTAGCTCTAGTTGAATGGGGCTTTGTAAAAGTGTCATAGAATTCTAGAGGAAGGTTGGGCTTCCTTCCATAAGCACCTGTCATCTCTTTACCTTCCAACCTTCTGTGAGGATATTCCATAATGTTTGTACCTGTCTTTCATTCACTACTCTGAGTCCTAATCAATAAGTCAATCAGCAAGCATTTATTAGATATCTATTTAGGAACAGGAACTGCACTAGGTGTGGGGAATAAAAAGACAAAATTCAAAGACAAAAATGGGGAAGTTTGTGTTTTACAGAGGGAAACATGAAAATAAGTATATTCAAAATGTATAAAATCATAAATGCAATTATTTGTGGGGGGCAGAGACACTAGTATCGTTATATGTAAAAAGAGAGATGGCGATACTTGCATGACCTCCTCCAAATGTTTGATGAAACAAAAATGTGATATAAAGATATTTATGAAAAGAGATTTAAAGCCCTATGTAAAAGCCCATTTTCTTACAGTGGAATCAATATGACTATCACCTGTCATGATGCAAATTGTGACACATTCTTGTCTCCCTCACATCTGTGACATGTCCAAATCTTATCATAAATCAACCATGGGTGTTCCTGCCAAAGTGCCAAGCAATTCTCTAATTAGAGAATGTGCACTAAAATCTGCTTTCAAATTTTTTTAACTTTCAAACGTAACTAGTGGAGGATTTTTTTTTGTTTTTGGAGTGGGGAAATGAGGATTAAGTGACTTGCCTATGGTCACAAAGCTGGTAAGTGTCACATGTCTGAGCATTTGAACTCAGGTCTTCTTGAATCCAGGGCCAGGGCTTTATCCACTTCCCCGCCTAGCTGCCCCCAGAGTAATTTCTTGCTGTAGGACTTTGTTAATGTCTAACGTTTCATTCTTCATAGTTTATTTATGTATATATTTTCCATATATTTCCATATAATTATATATGTAATTATTGTTATGTCCAATTTATATATAAATAGTGTGTATATTATTCTTTGTGGGCAGGGGATTTTTTTTAGTTTTAGTTTTATCCTTTTACAAATTTAGAACCAGGTTCAATTTCTTCCATGTAGTTAGGTTTTTTTGTTTGTTTGTTTGTTTTGTTTTGTTTTAGTGAGGCAATTGGGGTTAAGTGCCTTGCCTAGGGTCACACAGCTAGTAAGCATTAAGTGTCTGAGCACGGATTTGAACTCAGGTCCTCCATGCCGGTGCTTTATCCACTGCGCCACCTAGCCGCCCCCTACTTAGGTTTTAATAAATAAAATATTTACTGCTTGATTTATTGGCTTCAAGAGGCATTTCAAATCAACTCAAATATATTGTTTGATGAATATAGAAAAAAACTTTTATTCCTACAAATCAACAATAAAGGAAGAATCCAAGAAGCATTTCAGAGATTGATTTAATCAACAAGAGCTTATTCTATGACAAATTTTGGAACAGCACTCCAAACTTCTTTCTAACCAATTCTCTTGAACCCTCAGACCCCGGCCATATTTCATGGGTCTGGTGGCTTGTTATATTTGCCCTGTGCAGGCAATAACACAAGACCTGGAGATCTCAATGAAAACTCTATGGTAGCATTGTAATATTGCATGAGGGCAGTGATATTGAACTTAGAAAACTTGTGTTTGAATACTGACTCTATCATTTACAAACTGGGTGACTGAATTTTTCTTTGCTCTTGACTTCATTCACCATTGAATATAAGTTGATGATTACCCAAAGAGAAATAGAGAAGTGCTTAATTGGTGTGACAGACAAGATAATAAGTAGGAAATGTCATGCCAAATATGAAACTTTTTAAAAAGGTCTGGTCACCTAGAATGTAAGAATGAGGGCTCACTGATGGACAGAATATAAAAAATGTATAATAATACAATTTGAACTTATATAGTACCTACTATATACTACACACTACAAATATCTCATTCAGTACTCACAAAACTGCTGAAAGATAGGTTATAGATATCCTTATTTTACAAATGAAGAAATTGAGGCATAAACAGGTTAAGATACTTGCATTACACAATTAATAACTCTCTGAGGCTAGATGTTGATTCAGGTCTTCGTGACTCTAGACCAGTGATCTATACATTGTGCCACCTAGATGTCAGAGCCTCTAAAAGAGAGCTCTTGGCACCTTGGTTAGACCTCATGTAGAAGAGATATTGGAAGATGTGGACAAGGGTAACATAACATTAGTCAGTATAGATGAGAACATATCCACTGCATTGGTTGAAGTATCCAAAATGATAAAATTTTGTGTCCATTGAAGTTTCTATATATTTTAAAATATGAATAGGTGGAACACCTGCAGAAAAGGAAAACTAGAATGGTGAAGAGAAAGGGCACTGTTTTCTGTGAGGGTAGTTTAAAAGAACTGATACATTTCTCTAAGAGAAGACTGAGGGGAAACACAGCTAATCAAAAAAAAATGTTGTTGTGTTGTAATGTGTAAACATTGACACACTTGTTCTTTAGTCCCCAGAGGGGAGAAGAGGGAAAATGCATATAGGTTTCAATGAACTTGATTTCTACTTGATTAAGTTTTTAAAAAAATCCCTGTTAGAGCTGCCCAAATGTTGACTCTGTTAGCTCACAAAATGTTTTCTAGCAGAGCTGAATGAATATGTGTAATCAACTGTGTCATTTTCTTATATGGGCAAGATTATATGTCTGAGGACTTTTTTAAAAAAATTAAGAATGAGAAGGGATTTTAGAGGGCATTGATGTGAATCCTACCATTTTACTGATGTGGAAATGAAGGCCAAGGATTTTAAGCATCGTGCTCAAAATCAGCCTATTTGTTAAGAGTGGGATTTGAACCCAGTTCCTTTTAAATCTAATTTTCTACATGTTGGACAAAGACAAACTCAAAGTTGAGAACCAATTCATTGAGTCATCAAAATAACAACTTAGGCCTAAAAATAAAATCTATAGTTTCTTGAAAGAGACTAAGATAATTGCCTTAATTTATTATTTTTAAAAGATCTATTTTCTCATAAATATTTTATCGGGGGTGGGGGGGTTAGTACTACATAACAAGTACATGTGATGGGTCCAAATGACAATGCCAGCTAGTTTCTTCTTCTATATGGGAAATATTTGAGTTAATCTGGCCTTGACACAATATTTTAATTGTTTCCCAGGCATATCAATAGTGTATTTCCCATCTCTCATATACTGAAAGATTTTTTTCATACTTATTGAAAACATGTCTTATTCAGTGTGTTTTTTTTTATTCTGTGGCTATTTCAGGGCTTTTCTATCCTTTATGACCTTATGCTATAACCATAAATTCAGATCACTTAACGATTTATAAAGCTTGCACTCAAAACACCCAAGTAAAAGACAGAACATTGCATCCTGAGATAATTATATTAGAAACAAAATATCATCAAACTTTTAAGAATTCAATTTTTTGCTGTATATTTTATTATTCTGTCACTTCTTAGAGATGTTATTTAATCTAAGTTTTAAAAAGTACTTTGAGCTCTAACAAAAGTTGTTTATCTGTATAAGGCTTCATCTTATGTTATAGCATTATAGAATAAGAGATTGAAGATAAGAATATAAAGTCTTACACTTGGGTTCAAAAAATAAAACTTTTAATTAAAAGAGAGGAGAGATACATTTATACTGAAATTTTTCTGGAAAAAAATGGGGGTTTCTGTGGACTACAGTTTCAACATGGCATTAACCCAATAGACTAATGCTATCATCACTTCCTTGGAAGACAGCATCCAACAAAAGGAAGGTGATAGTCCATTTGTACCATTCTCTTTGTGGATCACATTTAAAGTATCATGCTCTGTTCTGAGGATATAAGAAAGTAAACTGATGAGTGAGAAAAATGCTAAAAGGAGACAGTCAGGATGTTGTGGGAACTTGAATTAATTCTATGTGGGGATCATTCAAAGGAACTCAGAATCTTTAGCCTAGATAACAGAAGGCTTGGGCCATGATACTCTCCTTAATTATTTGAAAGGATTTCCCACAGGAGAGGGGTTAGATTTGAATTGTCTGTCCAGGGAACAATGTATAGAAGTTACTAACAATTAGTTTTAGGTATAACATCAGGGGGAAAACCCTAACCATTGCCAGAATCCAAAAATTTAAGGGTTTTGTTTTTTGTTTTTTTGGCGGGGCAATGAGGGTTAAGTGACTTGCCCAGTGTCACACAGCTAATAAGTGTCAAGTGCCTGAAGCCGGATTTGAATGCAGGTCCTCCTGAATCTAGGGCTGGTGCTTTATCCACTGTGCCACCTAGCTGCCCCAGTTAAAGGGTTTCATCAGAGACTTTGGTTTCTTTCTTTTGAGGTCTTCACGCAAAGCCTGTATGACCACTGGTCAGGATGCTGTAGAAAGGGTTATGGGGTTCATTTAAATAGATTCAGGTTCTTTCTAACATTGAAGTTCTGTAAGGAAGAAACTTCTTATTCTGCTTCAAAGGTAATTATTTATTAAGAAGGAAAATGTAGATTTTAAAGCATCTTTACTAACTCATTCATGTTGCTCAAAGTTCTTTGTCAAGTCTGAAAATGGGATCTACATTTTGGAAATTTTGTCATGTTAGCCCCCATCTACTGAAATCCTGCTCAACTACCTTATTGTGACGTGAAGGTGAGAGGGTATACGTTAAGCCAACCAAGTTGGATAGGCTGGAAATATTGATAGTTACACAGTGTAACTATCTGCAGAGTGGTAGAAGCAAGTGGAGGACAGTGGAAAGAAGACTGAATTTGGAGATTGGTGATTTAAGGAGGCAGGGATTAAATCCTAGCTCTGCCTCTTCTTGCAGAGGAATGTTGGGCAACTTCTTTCAATGGTTTCAGTGTACATTTCCTCACCTATACAATGAGTGGGGTAGAGTAGAATGTCTCTAAAATGTCTTCCAAGGCTAAATCTTATGATCCAAAAGAGAACATGAATAAAGTTATGCAAACTAATTTGGCTGGCATTATGGTGCCATATTGAATATTACTTTGACTTAAACTTGGATAAGTATTCTAGAACCAGCTGAAAAATTCAGATAACACCATCACTGTGAAAAATTATAAGAGTAATAAATCTTTGTTTCCAAATGGGAAGCAGCTGTGTCCTAGCTGGCAATGGACATAGTATTTTAATTTATACATAGACATTTTGTAGGTGAATATTTTTTTACAAAGCTCAGAAATAGATATTGTATTTTCCAAGCTGGATACTAGATCAATCCAACATGTCTTATGCCTATGAAAACTTTTCAAAATGAGTATAGAGTAATCCCCTCCTTTATTGTGCATAACTACATGGACATGCATCTCATGAAAAACCTCTGGGCTCAATGATCAGCCTGGACACAGATCAATCAAGAAACAATCCCCAATTCATCTATACACATATAATAAATACTTGAAATCTCTGTCCCTCATCTGTAAAATGAACTGGAGGAAGAAATGGAAAATTACTCCAGGACTTTTTTGCAAATAAAACCATAATAGGGTAACAGTCAGACATAAATGTAAGAGCTGCCCAGTCATATATATGACAGAAAGTTATGCTAAGAATAAGGAATATAAAGAAAAGAAATAATTATTGCCTTTAATGAGCTTATATTATATTTCAACTTGAGGAGCAAACATATAAGGTACATGCAAAGTTAATATAAAGCAATTATCCAGTTTATTTCTATAAAATACTTAAAGATCTAAGTTGCTATCCAAATTACTTGACTGAAAACAGGTTAAGTTTTAGTTCTGGAAATTCAGACACTTGGATTTACATTATATACATACACACAGAAATGCATATGTGTGTAAGCATCTGCATATATTTATACATATGTGTGTCAGTATAAATGTATATGTGTATATGCATTATATATGTGTGTGCATGTGTACATGGACACGTGTATATACATGCATATGTATCTGCATATATATGTACACTTATATCTGTTTTTTTTTCCCCTAGTATATGTGTGAACTTTAAAAGGTCATTAAACTGGGGGCAGCTAGGAGGTGCAGTGGATAAAGCACTGGCCCTGGAGTCAGGAGGACCTGAGTTCAAATCCAGCCTGACACTTGACACTTACTAGCTGTGTGACACTGGGTAAGTCACTTAACCCCAATTGCCTAACCAAAAAACAAAACAAAACAAAACTAAAAAGGTCATTAAACTTCTTAACCCTAGGTTTTGTGCTTCACTTGTAAAAAAGAACTATGAAAAACAGACATTTTAATATACCTAAGCTCAATAAATCCTCAATACAACCATGAGAGTTTGGTTTACACACATATACATACACACATACAGATATAGTATATTTATCATTATATATCTATGTGCATAAATATATTAATTATATACAAATATATACATATGCGTATGCATATATTACGTGTTACACACATATATTACATATATGTAAGCATGTACATGTGTGTATGCCTCATTTTACAGATGGGGAAAATTTTTATTATTTTTTTTTTCCTGAAGCAATTGGGGTCAAGTGACTTGCCCAGGGTGACACAGCTAGTAAGTGTCAAGTGTCTGAGGACGAATTTAACTTCAGGTACTCCTGAATCCAGGGCCAGTGCTTTATTCACTGTGCCACCTAGCTGCCCCAGTGGTATACTTTTACACAACACTGAATCTTATATTATTTCACCTACCTAGAGGCAGGAGGATTTACTTCTTATATATTTCTATGAATGTCTAGTTCATGAAACTTTATGTGTTGAATTTATGCTGAGAGTTCACAACCTGGGAGACTATAGAATAATCTTTTTTTTTTCCTCATTATATCTTTTATGCAACTAAGGTCAGAATGAAAACAGGGATTTTTGAAATACATGAAAAGCAGATATTATACAAAATCACCCCAACATCAAAGGCCTACAATTGAATAATAAGAGCAAAAAAATGCAAAAAGATTAATTGTCTCCCATTTTGTTGTTGTTGTAGTTACTCAAGGGTAACCTGAAACTTTTTTCTTATGTAATAAATGAAATTAGGCCAGAGAGAAGCTCTGGTCCTAAGAATTGAAGACAGAATTCAGAAACAGAAAGAATCCATATTAAACAAAGGGGGCTTTTAAATGCCTACCTTAGTAGATGCATGAAGGTTACCAACAGTTGAGAAACACTGGAGCAGATCAATATAATAATATGCTGTTCACTGGAAATAGCGCTGAGGCTATATCATTGCAGTAGTAGAAGAAAGGAATGAAAGCCCTTGGAATGGGGTCTAGGTAAAACGAAACATTTCCCTTAATGCCATATTTCTCCTTGAGATATAGTAAATGATCGTAAAGTTGTGGTATAATATATTAAGGACTGAAATGATCTGCTATCCTCACACTCTAGGAGAAATCAATATTCATTTGAAAAACTTCCTGAAAGTATTAATTAAACTTTTTACTACTCTTTTATAACACTTTCTTTAGTAAAATCTTTTGTATTGAAGGACTCTTCAAGGAGTAATTAAGTTCTAAGATACAAAAAGCTTCAATATTTAATATTTAGTTGGTCCTTCATTGAAATCTCATGATATCCAATGTTGGGATAGAGGAGACCTAGGTTTCAGGAAGCCATGTCATCAGGGTTCAAGCTTCACAAGGAGCTACCAAATTGGCATGAAGCAGGTGAAGGATAATTTCCATGGTTCAAGGAGCCATCCTTCTGGAAGCCAAATTATAAGAAGGTTTCAGTGATATGATAAAGTGCCTGAGCTTCTGGAAATACTCATTTGTCAATGACTAAAGTTACACATAAGGACAATGTTTTGATTCTTCAATTAATGGTTCCTCTCAGGGAAAAATGAGCAACCAGGCTTCAGGAATGGGAAAGAAAACAGCATGGGTATTTCAAAACTCAGATTCCTAATTTTATCTTCCTCTACTGCTTAGCTACCATAGGAACTTGGGCAAGATTCCTGTCTTCTCTAGACCCACCTTAATTGATCAATTTACAAGCAAGTAAAATAACACTACCTAAAGCTAACAGGGCAGTAACAACAAATTCTAATAAAAATGCACTTTTCAAAATGGCTACACAAATGTTAAATTGAACAAAATAGAATGCTAAATATAATAACCCCTGTCTGTCTTTCCTTCAATTTATGTGGGTAGCTTCTGTGGCTATTGCTTTAATGATGCAAAGCTCTCTGAGCTCAAATAACTTACTCAAATACCACAGAGGCAAGACCTTTTTATACAAATTCACAGAATATTTAGATATTTTAGCTCCTGTAACAGAAATGCACATAGACCTCTCAATTTACATTTTTTTAAGTGGGGCAATTGGGGTTAAGTGACTTGCCAAGGGTCACACAGCTAGTAAGTGAGTGTTAAGTGTCTGAGGTCAGATTTGAACTCAGGTCCTCCTGACTCCAGGGCCGGTATTCTATCCACTGCCCTACCTAGCTGCCCCTCAATTTACATTTTGAGGGACTCTGAGATTTCCTCCTAGTAGTTACTCTGACCCCAAATGCAGATTGCCACATCTCCACTTCTTGGTCTTGATGATTTATTATTGTCAAGAAAAGGTATCCACTTGTAGTTAATAGAGTGACAATTTGTTCTAAAGTTAGCTAGACTGGACACAGATATGCAGCCTGTCAGGAGAGAAGTCCTTGAAATCTTGACAACTCATTGTAACCTATTTTGGTGTGTACCAGGATCATTCAATGGGATCATCTAATTCTTGAAAATAATCTCTTTGCTTATGTGGAAACTGCCATTGTTGTCAATATTGCCCCTGTTGTCTAAAGAGTTTTGAAATATCTATCTTTTACAATGGGAATGGTATGACCATATTGCCACCACCAGCACCACCAGCACCAGTAACACCACCACCACTACCATTACACATCATCATCAAGTATTTATATAGCACATTGCAAAATACTTTGCTAATATTATCTCATTTCATCCTCATATACCCTGAGGTAAGTTAAATTCTTATGCCCATTATACAAATGAGAAAACTAAATAAGGAAAAGGTTATTTGCCCAGAATCACATGGATAGTAAGAATTCTAAGACCTTCTCTAAGCAAGGTCTCACATTTTATCTATAAAGCCTGTAACAAACAAAATTATGTGGTTGCCTTATTATTGTCCCAAATTTGGAGAAAATTAGCTGGCATTCCTAATATAGTTGTTACTTACAAATGAGAAGCTTTAACACCACTTTTGGGCATTAAGCCTTTATTAAAGCATACCGATAGTAGTAAAAAGAGAACACCTGGCTCAGAAAGTTAAGAAAAGGCCTATCTACACTAGAGGAGAGAATAGAGCTCAGCCTGGCCTGCTTCTTCCTCCAAATCTTCTACCAGAAAGAGAGTCTCTGAGAGAATGTAACTGAGAATAACTGTGTGTGGGAGGTTTTTTTATGGGTCTGGAGGAGAGGTGGTCCTTACACACTGCTTCAAGCTAATTAATTTGCTAGCATCAACCAAATCCATTGGTTCACTGGACTTGAGGGTCGTCCTGTGCTGAGGTCAGAGTTCATACCCTCTGAGAACACACACTTTTGTGGGAAAAGCAGGTGTAGTTTTAATTGAATTAACTTTAAATTACTTAATCAGGGAAGTCAGTCAATCCAATCAATCCCCTGGGGGGAGGGGCTGTGCTTTGAATGGTCCCCAAACCCTATTACTTTATCAAAAGCCACCTGGGGGGCAGCTAGATGGCTCAGTGGTAAAGCACTGGCCCTGGATTCAGGAGTACCTGAGTTCAAATCCAGCCTCAGACACTTGACACTTATTAGCTGTGTGACCCTGGGCAAGTCACTTAATCCTCATTGCCCTGAAAAAACAAAACAAAAAAAAACAAACAAACCAACAAAAAGCCACCTGGATCCCAAAGAAAAAGCTTTCCTATTCCATACCTATGAAGTCAATTTTTTAAAACCTAAATCTAGAGAATGATATTCATCCCTATTTAATTTCATCTAATGATATAAAATTGGCCAAGAGAGAAAAAAATCTGGGAATAGGGGTATAGAAATTATTGGGGGTAGAAGAATCGATGAACAAACAAAACAAATAAGCCTGGCATCATGCTAAACAATTCACCAGTGTCAATAAATCCAGAATGGGTAAAAAACAAAGTTGTAAAATATGCCACAAACAAGATCTACACCTTGGGAAAAATTAGGACTGAGTAGTTCAGATACCTATGAAGGGACCAGAATATTGGATCTATGAGTGATAGGAATTAGCATACCATGTCTTAGTTGCTGAGTTTCATGTGCTAGTCAGGCAACCCTCTTCACTTATCTCTATTAGAATTTTGTGGGGATTAGAGAAGTTAAAAAAGGTAAAAGGCTGAATATCCTTATTTTAGGAGAAGGGAAAGATCCTGGTGTTTGCATTTTGGAATCAGTGAATAAATAAAAATAACATTTCTTTTGTACTCCACTGCTAGTACTATAACATGTAACTGAATGAATGAATGAATGAATGAATGAATGAATGAATGAATGACTGCTATTAAGCTTTCACCATGTGTAATATACTGTTCTAAGTGTCAGATGTATAAATAGAAAAGGCAAGTCAGTCTCTGCCCTTAAGGATGGTATTATATTAACTTAAGAGGGAAACAATATGACTAGGGGAATGTTGGATAAGGAGAATATTTTTTTTTTAATTTTATTAGTTAAGTTGCAGAGATTGTCAATTCATGGAAAATGACCTGTGTTTTCTAGGAATGAAGGGGGTGGTAGTAGTGGTTGTGATTATGGTGGTAGTACTGTACTACTAATAGTAATTAGTAATAGTAACAGTACATTCTATTTGAAAGTTTGCAAAGCCCTTTGTAACCATTAACTACTTTGTTCCTTAAAATACCTCCAGGAGGTGTTCTTATTACCCCAATGTTACATTTAAGAAAACTGAGGCAGATTGAAGTGAAGTGACTTGACTAGAATCACATAGTTAGCTTTGAATTCAGGCCTTACTTGACACCTGGATTTGATTACTCTTTTCAGAAATAGGGATCAAAAGAGGCTTGTGGGTATATCCCCATTGACGCAGCATGAAAAGAGCTGTAGGGTGGTGCTGTGTTGTGTTTAGGTTGAAGTAGTTATGGTGAATTCTCAAATGAAAACCTTTTTTGGTAAAATGGTAAATATTTCTTCCTGTGAAAAACACGAGATATTTCAGAGGGATTGTGATGCACAGTACATTGTGAAAGATTTACTATCCAAAGATTCTCTTCTTAAAGAATATTCTCTTTCTAATTTACTAGAAATTGAAGTTATACAAGGAAGTGTTCCTTGGGTCAATATCTTTGCATATCCCTTTGTTTTTTGGAATATCTGTCTTTCAAGACCTTTGGATGCCAACTACTGATATCTGTTTCACATTCCATACTCTTTCAAGGGCACATTGCAAATGTGTAAACAAATCTCAGCACGATTGTTCTGAAAAATGGTCACCTTTAAAATTGAATTTCAGATGATAAAGGTAACAGTGGGAAAAGTGGTATAATTTCCTCCCTTAAAATGCAAATAATCCTGCCAAGTGGTACACTATGAGTTGTTATAAAATGAAAATTATGATAAAAAGATATGAGATTATTTTGTCAAGCTAAAGTGTCCTGGCATCATCAAAAGAAACCCCAGGGTTAAATGCAGGGAAGCACATTATTAAAGCTTTTGAAATAGCTAGTGGCTGTGTGGCCGCAGAAATATGCCAACAAAGTAAGATTATATAAAATGAAGATGATGAGCTCATGGACTTCCATTATTAAGCTGGAGTAGAGGTGGGTGAAGAGACAAAAGGCTACCTACCAGCAAGGGAGTGCAGTGGATAAAGTGCTGTATTTAGACTCAGGAAAACCTGAATGTGAATCCTGCCTCAGTTGCTTTCTTATTTTTTTGATCTGGAGCAATTTACTTAACCTCTGCTCCAGATTCCTCATCAGAAAAAATAGGAAAAATAAGAACATCTATATCCTAGGGTTATTGTGAAGCTCAAATGAGATACTACATGTGAAATACTTTGTACATTTAATGTGCTCTATAAATGCTCCCTATCAATAATGATTGCTTTGCTCAAGAGGCTCCAGTGGCTTCCCATTGCTTTAAGGATTCATTTGTTTAACATTTAAAGCCCTTCACCATCTGTTTATTTCTTTCCTTTCCAAGTTTACTTCTTATTAGTACTCACTTCCCATACATTATGTTCCAACCAAACTGGCCTACAATCCATTCCAATTGCCCAGACCCAGAGTGCCTGAATTACCCTCAATCGTCCTACTCTGGACCACTTAGAGAAGCCGTAGCTTTCCTAAAGGGAGAGGTCAAATGTCATCAACTTTATCCAGATCATTCTGGCTATTAGTGCCCCCTGCTTCAGTTATTGTGTAATTATTTGGTTTTCTTTATCTGTGTATATGTACCTCTCCTATGCACTTAACCTCCCCTAAAATAATTTAGAGCCTTTGGGCACTTACCTTTTTAACCCCTTTATTCCCAAAACATATCACACTAAATAGCAAAAATAAATAATTAATTCTTGTTGAATATATAAATACATAGACTGATTTTTGTAATGTGAAAAAGGGAGGTGACCTGGGTGACCAAGCCCTAGTGGGTTATAATAATTGATATCCCTTATATCCTGCACAATATTCTGTAGCTTTATCACAGAGTGATAAAATAGAGAAGGACCTTGGAATCTAGCTGAACTACTTTATTATAGATGGCAGGAAAGTGCCTTAGAGAGGAAAATAAACTAGAATTGAAAGGAACTTTGAGTCCATCTAATCCAATACACTTATTTATTTATTTATTTATTTATTTATTTATTTATTTATTTATTTATTTATTTATTTATTTATTTATTTATTTATTTTTTGGTGAGGCAATGGGGGTTAAGTGACTTGCCTAGGGTCACAAAACTAGTAAGTGTCTGAGGCCAGATTTGAACTCAGGTATTCCTGAATCCAGGGCTGGTGCTTATCCACTGTGCCATCTAGCTGCCCCAATCCAATACACTTATACAGAAGAGGATATAGAGGCCCGGAGAACCAAAATGACTTTCCTAGGATCACATGGGCCATGCCAGGGGTAAGATCTGCCAGATTATATACACAAATGCATGTAGGATTAGCTTTCTTTTTTCAATATGGAGTTATCTAAGTCTGGAAAATCCCTTCACCCAAGTAAATCATCTACTACATTTTGAATTTAGTAGACAAATCCTAGGGAAATGTCTTAGCCATAGAGAGGTGAGATGACTTCCCTACTTCATAGCAATTGATCCTCAGTTCAAATTCAGCACTAAATTCAGCATTCTTTCTGACTCCATGCCACAGGCAGTAAAATGTGAGCTAAATTAGAAGACATACATTCCCTATTAGCTGTGGATGAAAATCCCCATGGTAACTCACCAAAGAAATAAACTGCTACAAAAATGGCCATCAGGGGTGGATGGCTCAATCTTACTTCTATAGTGAGACTGATGACACACTTTGGTATAATTTAAATGCTAAAATAGAGATTGTTTCATTCTTTGTATCTTTTATATTTAAAGTCTAGCACAGTGCCTGGCACATAGGATGTCTATCGATTGATTAACTGAAAAGGTGAATAGTAGAGGTTGAGAATTCTATTGATCTTAGGCCACCGATTTTTTCCCTGTTGGCTCCTTCTGTGGGACATCATTGTCTAATCTCTGAGCCAGTAAATGGTTAGAACAGCAGGATCACATACTGGAAATGGTCAGCATTAAACATCACTGAGAAAAAGGAAATGAATGATATATTAACAGACAGAAACCCACTAATTATAAATATGAATGTCATTTCAGATTCATCTCTCTTCCATTTAATTATTGATTGGACAAAGCAAAAGTCAAAATCAATACCAGAATAGAATACAGGATAAAGGTAAGAAGACACTTCCCACTCCCAGAGAAGCAACAACCCAATCTGTTCACATTATTGTAAAATCTAAAAGACATGAACAGCAGTAAAATCATTGATCAGACAATGAATTTTTTTAGAGAAGTTTAAGTAATGCAAAAGGATGTTCACAATGAGGAAGCAGAAATTTCATCAAGTAAACACTGAGTCTTTGCCAGATGAAGTGAAATGGAAGCCAAGGGAAATACCAGTCGGGTGTTAGGCAAATTTGCACAGTATATCAGAAAAGAAAGAAAGAAGATTATGAGTGGCAACACTTCACAAAGCAGTTGATGGGAAACAAAGCTTGTAGTAGGGCTTGGCACTAGCCTGAGCTAATTGATAGTGTTCCAAAAAGATTTGAAGATGAAACTGGAAAGAGGACAAGACATAGAGGAAAAAATGGAAGAATTAAAAAATCGCTAATATTTATATGACATTTTAAAGTTTGCAAGTTGGTTAAATTTTATGTCACTTGCTCTTCAAAATAACCTTGTGAGGTAGGTACTATTATCAACACCATCTTACATATGACAAAATTGCAGCAGATAAGTGGTTTGCCCAGAGTAAAGGAGGTAATAATTTCCACAGGAAGGATTTGAAATCAGATCTTCAGGACTTTAAGGCCAGTAGTCTAAATACTGTACCACATTGATGCCATTTGCGTGTATGTGTATATGCATGTGTATGTGTATATGCATGTGTATGTGTATATCTGTTTATATATACTGATGTATATGTTTCTATTATATACATACACATGTATATGTATACATATGTGTATATAAATTGATGTTTCAATAGTTAACCTTCCTCTCCATATCTCAAGCATTCTCAGAGGACTGAGAAGGTAGTGATGGAATTCCAAAACCTGATCACTTGGATAGATCAAAGAAAGAAGGTTTTTGTTATAGGACCTGTCCAAAATGGATGCCAATAAACATGAATGCAACTGAAGCCTGAGGAACTCAGTTATGGCAAGTTAAGGAGAGCATAAACAATTTTGCAGTGAAAAGTGGAGTGCAGATTGTGTATCTTTGTGCCATGGCCAAGGCCCTTTCCTCCTATGCCCAGAATGTTGATTGTTCTCTGTCCTGAAAGAGAAAATAAACTATCTTGAGAACCCTTTTTCAATGTACAAGTTGTTGCATATATAAGAATAAAAACTCAGAACCAAATGATAGTTATAAGGCTCTTGCTCCTGTGGGACTACTGGGTCCTCAGAGGGGGAAAGCAATTATATACATGCTGAGAAAAAGGTGATATGGATCCCCAGGTGCCAGGAGAAGTCATATAAAAGATAATCCATGTATATGGACATGAAAGAAGTTGCCAGCCACACAGGATGAATTAGGCGTAATGGGTGAACAGTCAAATGACTACACTATTGCATAGTATGATTTAAAAAAAAATCGATAAAGATATTTAAACAAATAACAAAAGCCATGAAGTTTCTCGAGTCAATTCTCCATGGAAGATTTATGGAAATATAGGAAAATAGGAAAAGGGGCAATCTAATTGTTTCCCTGTTCAGGGAGTTCCTAGACCAGAAGTATTAGAGATCCATTGACGTTTTAAAGATATGTGGGAAGGGGGCATCTAGGTGGTGCATTGGATAAATCACTGGCCCTGGATTCAGGAGAACCTGAATTCAAATCTGGCCTCAGACACTTGACACTTACTACCATGTGACCTTGGGCAAGTCATTTAACCCTCGTTGCCCTGCAAACACAAACAAAAAAAAACAAAACAAAAAAAGATATTCATGATTTTCCCTACAACCAGAAGTCTGATAAACATAGACATAATATCACACACATTTGCCTCCCATAAGCTGGTCTCTAAGTGCTTCAATTTTAACACTTGTATTTGATGAAAACAGGAGATTAGGAGGAAGAAATGTCAAGATCCTGATACCAGCAAAGGGTACAAATTTCATGGCTACTGGAATCTTTTTATATTTTTTAAATATTCCTGGAAAGCCCAGTTATTCTAAGAATGTGACCATGAACAGAAATGTAATTTCTGTAGGGGACCACATAGTCATGAGATGGGTAATTCAAAGTCCATGTGGGCTAAGTCAAAGTACTCTTCATAGCAAGGATATAAATGAAGAAGGGGCATCATAAACATAGTCCAGTGTGAAATATTTTGAAGTCCAAGCCAGGAGCCATTGTTATTATTGAAGTGTAGATACAAAGTACAAATAAGAGTTCATGGACAAAGTGCTGTTAAAATTTAGAATGAAGAAAATGCTACTTGGCTTCCAGTTGAATCAATGAAAGACTTAATGATCCCTTTGCAAGATAAACATATTATAGATTGGATAATACAAATCATTAAGAAGCTATTTGTTAAATACCTACTGTGTACTGGTTATTGTTCTAAGCGCTGGGACTTCAAGTATCAAGAATCAAATAATCTATACTTGCAAAAAGTTCACATTATAATGGAAGGACAATGTCAACAACAGGTATTATAACAGCTAGCATTTACATAGCACTTTAAGGTTTGCAGAATACTTCACAGATTTTATCTCATTCAATCTTCGCAACAACACTCTAAGGAAGGTGCTTTTATTATGTTCAATTTAGAGATGGGGAAACTAAGACTGAAAGTTCACTTGAATAGCCCTGTGTGACAAAGCTAGTAAATGTCTGAAACAGTATTTGAACACAGGTCTTCCTGACTATTAGGACTCTAGCCAATTTATCATGTACCTACTTCTGAGTGTGTGTAAAAAATACAATAAGATTATGAAGTATACACACACACACACACACACACACACACACACGCACACATACACACCATGTTGTTAATTACAATGTAGTATTGCAGGGAGGCCACTGGCAGTTGGGGAGATGATCGATGCAAAAGATGATGCTTGAGCTAAAACTAAAGAAAGAAAATGTTATCTGAAAAAATTTAAGGAATTTATTTTAATCATTATTAATGGTTAATGAAAAGGTAGATCTTGATGAGAGAATGTTGCATGTAAGTTACAGAGCAAGTCCATGTGGTTGGAACATAGAATACAGTAAAGGCAGGCTTATACAAAATGCCTTGAAAGATAGTTTGCAGCCAGATTAGGAAATTATGTAAAAGTTTAACAGAAGAGGTTACATTTTATCCTTTAGTCAATAAGAAGCCCCAAAGTTTGAATTAGTAGGAGAGTGACATATTCAAATCTGTATTTCAGGAAAAAGTATTTTGTTGATGGTATACAAGATGTAAAGGAGTAGTGAAATGCATGAGGCAGAAAGATAAGAAGGGAGGTTATTTCAATTATTTAAATGAGAGGTAGTAAGGGTCTGAAGTAAGGTAGTAGCTGAATTAATGGAAAGAAGGGTTTGAATAAGAGCGCTGTTGAGGGAGTATAAAAGACAATATTTGGCAACCGATTAGATATATGGAATGAAAGGGGGGCTAGTATAATAACAAGATTATGAGCCTGAAGAGTTTTGAAGTTAGGGTGAATTTTATAGAAAAAGATGTTTGGAAGCAGCAAAGGTTCATGGAAAAAACAATGAATTAAGTTTTAGACATAATGAATTCAAGATGCCTTTGGGAAATTCAGTTTGAGATGCCCGATGGGCAAATGATAATGCAGTATTAAGCTCAGGGGAGAGATTGGAACTGGATATGTAGATCCTTGAGTCATATTCAATAAGATGTTCCTTAAAAACATTCAATATGTTAAGTTTACCAATAAAGAATGCATAGAAAGAGAAGATAAGTGGGACAGGGCAGCACCATGGGAAACAACAACAGATACTGGTTGTAATGTGGATAATGACTCATCAAAGGGTATTGAGGATGATTGTTCAGACAGGTAATAGGTGAACCAAGAGAGATGAATGTTCACACACATACAGAGAAGTGCATATTTGGGAGTGAGTGGTCAACAGTGGCAAACACATGAATGAAAAGAATGAAAGCTGAGATGAGAACATCAAATTTGGCAATTAAAAAGGCATGGTAAGTTGGTAACTTTGAGGGAAAATAAAATGGTTGCAATTGAGTGATAAGGTAAGAAACCAGGTTACAAATACTGGAAGGAAGACTAAATTAGGTGTAAGGAAATTGAGGAATTTTAAGTAGGTTGCTTTTTAAAAGAGTTTTGATGATAAAGAGACAAGAACTTATAGGATAATAGATAGAAGAATTGTGGGGTCTAGTGAAAGGGTTTTCATATTTGTTTCTGGTTTATAAAGTCGGGAGAGAATCAGGCATGCTTAAAGGCAGTTAAAAGAAACCAGATTCCCCAATCGAGAAATTGTCAAAGGATATGAACAGGCAGTTTTCTGATGAAGAAACCAAAGCTATCTATTCCCATATGAAAAAATACTCTAAATCACTATTGATTAGAGAGATGACACCTATCAGATTGGCTAAAATGACAAAAAAAGGAAAATAATAAATGTTGGAGAAGCTATGGGAAAATTGGAACACTAATGCATTGTTGGAGGAGCTGTGAACTGATCCAACCATTCTGGAGAGCAATTTGGAATTATGCCCAAAGGGCGATAAAGCTGACCATACCCTTTGACCCAGCAATACCACTTTTGGATCTTTTTCCCAAAGAAATCATGGAAAGGGGAAAGGGACCCACATGTACCAAAATATTTATAGCTGCTCTTTACGTGGTAGCAAGGAATTGGAAGTTGAGGGGGTGCCCATCAATTGGGGAATGGCTGGACAAGTTGTGGTATATGAATACAATGGAATACTATTGTGCTGTAAGAAATGATGAGCAGGAGGAGTTCAGAGAAACCTGGAGGGTCTTGCATGAGCTGATGATGAGTGAGATGAGCAGAACCAGAAGAACATTGTACACAGTATCATCAACATTGAGTGTTGATCTACTGTGATGGACTATATTCTCACCAATGCAATGGTACAGAAGAGTTCCAGGGAACTCATGATAGAAGAGGATCTCCAAATCCAAGAAAAAAAAAAAAAACTGCGGAGTACAGATGCTGAATGAACCATACTATTTCTTTATTTTTTGGTGCTGTTGTTTTTTTCTATTTTGAGGTTTTTCATCATTGCTCTGATTTTGTCTTATAACATGACTAATGCAGAAATAGGATTAATGTTATTATGTATATAGATATATAGATATAACCTATATCAGATAACCTGCTGTCTAGGGGAGTGGGGAGGGAGGGGAGGGAGGGGAGGGAGGGAGAAAAATCTGAAATTGAAAAGCTTGTATAAACAAAAGTTGAGAAATATCTTTACATGTAATGGAAAAACAAATAAATAATTAAAAAAAAGAAACCAGATGATAAAAAGAACTTGTATATAAAAGGGCAGGAGACAGAATGTATCCAAGCATCACAGTTCTAAGATTTCCTCAAAGCCTCATTCAGTAGCTAGTGAGGAAGAACCCAGGTGATGGATGATGGGAATCAGCTACTGCCAACGTTGATTGATTGCTTGATTAAAAGGTCCCTTTTTTGATCTAAATATGCTTACTTTCTTTTACTGATCTTTATATGACATGGACTTAAGTTACCTCAACATCCTGCTTGTGATCCTCTGGTCACTCTCAGGCTCATCATTCTCCTTAAACTGTGGTCCTTACTTAGGTGGCTTTCAGAGGACCATATAAAGAGTATCCATCAGAGGTGGAAACTGAACCAAACCTAGGTCTTTCCTGACTCTCAGGTTGATTCTTCATTCACTATGCCAAGCTGACTCTCATTCTTGAGTTAGAATTTTGGAAAAAGAACTTCATAGTTAATTGGTAACTTGCTGTGAAGGAATGTAATTTATTAAATGTGGATTTAGGCCAAGGAGCCATAACTCCCAAAGCACTTTTTTTCTATCTCTAGGCAATATAATTTCTTTTAAAAAATGGTTAAAAAGATAATTTATAGAGCAATGAGTTTCAAACACCTGAATTAACTATGCATTCAAGATCCATGCCTTCCAAGATTTTCAAAGTCCACAGTTCTTACCCTTTAAGATTGTTAGGTCATCATGGAATCATAGAATTATATGTAATTTTCCTTAGAGATCATCATTGTTGGACTCCTTAATTTTATAGCTGACAGCTGCGTCCACAGACTAGCATATTGGAGTTGGAGTGAGATAGACCCAAGTTTAATTCCACTTTATGAACCTAGGTAGCTCATATAACCTTTTAAAATTTCATTATATTCATCATGAAAAATAAGATAATAATATGTAAAATATCTACCTCAGAGATGTTGTGAAACTGAAAGGGGAAAATGTATACAAAACATTTTGCAAAATTGTAATTTTGTATAATTTCCATGTATTTTTAAAACAGATGATTAAATGGAAATTTAAGTGGCTTGCACAATGGTATACAACCAGTGCCACTTTAACAGAAAGATAGATTAATAAGCTTAATTGGGCCTATAGTGACAGGACATTATCCTATCTTGATATCAGTATTTCTTTCTCTTATACTATTATGCCTGGCTGGAGGAAGTTATATCTTGACTGAAACTTTGGAGATAAAAAAAACAAACAAGCACACAAACAAAAAACAAAAACAAAACAAAAAAAAACCCTAAAAATTTTATAAAATAAAAATTTCAGACAGGTAACTTATCCCAAAGTTTATTTTAGAATCAGGGATTTAAAGTTGAAAGGAAGATTAAAGTCAAGTCAGCAATCATTCTTTAAATATCTCATGTGCCCTTCACTGCGCAAAGCATTGGGGATATCAAGAAGAGCAAAAATAGTTGCTATCCTAGTGGAACTTATATTCCAATGGAAAACATAAAGGGCGAACCTCTAGTTTACAAATGAGGAAAGTGAGTTCCTGAATGATCAGTGATTTGACCAGGGTTAGACAGGAATAATAATCATCAACATTGTCATAGTTGTTGTCATTATCATCATCATAATCTACATTAAGGTTTGCTAAATAATTGACAAATATAATCTCATTTGATGCTCACCACAACAATAAAAAGCAGGTGATGTTATACCCATTTTACATGTAATGAAATTGAGGCTGACAGAGATGAAATGATCTACCCAATGTCAAACAATTAGTAAGTACCTGGGGGTAGATTTGAAACTCAGGTCTCCCTGACTCCAAACTTAGTACTCTCTTCTCTGTGACAACTAACTGGAAATAAGTTCAGTGGTAGTTCCAGAACACAAATACAATTATTCTGATTCAAATTAAATGATGCTTCTCCTATTGTTTATAACTGTTTCATTTACATAAAAGAACAAGAGCCTGTAATAATCATCGCAATAGCCATGGGGTTCTCTGGATACTTCCCATATTTTGGGTTTCTCATGTCTGAAAAACTACTAAAAATAACTGATTGAAAATGTCACTCAACATTTTGCTTCTCTACAATTCTTTCCCATTAGGACTAGGACAATGAGAAAGAAGCAAGAGCTTGCTTTCATTACACGTAGAGCATAGCCAGATGGGATAGAGAAAAAATAATACCATTTCTAAGTGGACTAGACATGAACATGTGTGTGTATGTGATGACCTTTTTAAAATGAAAGCTCAATGAGTACCGGAATCATGGCATTTCTAGAGTGTGGGCACACTGCAACAAATCAGTTAATGTAAGATCATGAGTTTTCTTGCTAACAAGTTCACATGCACAGGTTCTTCTTTTACCTGGTGTCCTCATTTCATCCACTCAAACATTTTACAGTATAAAGTAGTATTTCTGTGAATCTTTTTGCCTTTTTCTCAACATTTCTCCACTTTTTTTAAGGAAGTAGGCTGAATCCTGAGGAAATTACCCATCTGGATATTTGTAATGCCCCAGGGAAAGGAAATGAGAACTAAGGGGGAGTCTACAATAGTTGGGAAGAATTTATTAAACATTTGTGATATGAGAGACAGTGTGCTCCTACCCTCAAAGAGCTCATGTCCTAATGGGAGAAACCATGGGTAAATAGCTAAGTATAGAAAAAATGTATATGGAAGTTAATTTCAGAAAGGAGGTCACAAGCATCTAAAAGGTGTGGGGGTGTGGAAGAGATCTGCAGAAGGTGAACTTTGATCAGTGCTGAAGAAAGAGAAACTAAGAGATATGGATGAGACATCAGTGAATTCTAGGCATGGTCGATAACCAATGCAAAGATCTGGAGATG
The DNA here is from genome assembly GCF_019393635.1 of Dromiciops gliroides. Classification (NCBI taxonomy): domain Eukaryota; kingdom Metazoa; phylum Chordata; class Mammalia; order Microbiotheria; family Microbiotheriidae; genus Dromiciops; species Dromiciops gliroides. The sequence continues at coordinate 27,167,325 of NC_057863.1, forward strand.
GGAAATGGAATGTCATGTTTAAAGAATTACAAGTAGGTCCGTGTTGCTGCAATATAGAGTAGTAAAAAAGGAATAAAGAATATGATGTTTGGAAAGGTAGGAACAGGATAGATTATGAAGCTCTATGAATCCCAAACACAGGAATTTTATATGATCTTGCTGGTAATAGGAAACCACTGGAGCTCATTGGATGGGTTTTGGGAGTCAGTAAATTCAGGATTAGGAGAATCGTGAATCTACTCCCTTCTTCCCAGCAGACGCCCCCCCCCAGCCAATTGGCTGGCGGCTCTGACAGTCACATGACTGCCCTCACTAGGCTTCCAATCATTATAATTTTGCCAGACCCATGTAGGAGTCAGTGAGTGGTGATTATATGAGGTGCCAGCGCCAAAGGGACAGCTACAACCAGTGGGTAGAGCACCATGCAGTTTGCTGAGCCCCAGAGGCCAGTGCACACGCCAAGGATTTTTTTTTTAAATTCTAGCCAAAAGATGGGGTCATAGAAACCTCCAATAACCATTAATTCTTTAAAGGGGAGAGAGACATACAGAGACAGAAGCAGGGAGAAAGAGACAGACAGAAATAGAAAGAGAGTTAGGTATATATAGTATTGCAGTGGAATACTATTGGGCAGTGCAAAGAAAATGTGTGTGTGTGTGTGTGTGTGTGTGTGTGTGTGTTATGCTTTTTTCAAGGTAATAGTTGGTCTTTATCCGAAAAAATTTCTGAATCCTAAACTTAGAATTGTCTAAAGGGCAATCAGCCAAGTGAACTTTGATACTTACTGGCTCTTGATTCATGGATTAATTATATGACTAACAATGATAATGAGCTATAGACATTGATCTGGGTAATTAATTATGTGTCTAGAAATGCCCACCCATGGAAAATATGGTTTGGGTTAATGTATCTACAATGCAGCATGGTCCATCATTTCACAGCAACAGCCTTAGTGTTTTGCCATGTGATTTACACATGAATGCATTTAGCATATTATTGCTTTCCCTAGGATATTTCACTGCTTCTCTGCTAATCAGGTGTTTATTTCTTCCTGAATTCAGTTATGTGCTGACCTTTGAATATGTGATCTCATTACTCAATGCTTAATGCCCTAGATTTCTATGACTACTGTGAATGGAGAAAATCACAGCTAAAGGTGCTGTTCTTTTGGATTGTATTCAGGACCCTGGTCAGGAAATGAACAAAGTAGCAGGTAGTATTTGGGTTTTATACATGTGTATGTCTTGGTCTCTCTGCCTGAGGAGCAATAATAGGCAGTGAATGGAAGGTTCCCATGTAGGAAAGTACCAGAAGATTTACAGTGGCAGGGTAAGGCCAAGATAAATTTCTAGAATAAAAGGGGCTGCATAGACAATCAATAAAAGAATATTTATTGACAGCCTGCTTTGTTCCAGGCACGGTTGTATCCAGGGATACAAATTCACACAGCAGTCCCTATCCTCAGGAAGCTTATATTCTACTGGATAAAAAGGAGATGGTGGTACCAAGATCAAAAATCTTTTGGAAAAAGAGCAGCAGGATGGAGTTTCAAGTCATTAGCTTGAAGAATTGTCCACTGGATAATGGAGGGGGTCCAGATACATCTGAGAATTCATACCTGGCAACATTTGTTCATTGGGAGTTACATATATTTTTATAACCAAATCAAGTGAAGTCAGTATATCTTCAAGTATAGCAAACAGTAAGCTGCAGAAAGAACAAATTCTACCTGCCACAGTCCTTTTATTATATCAACACATGGCCATGTCCAAATAGTATCAAGAACACAAATCAGACAGTTTGCAATGAGAAATGAGGAGTAGAATATAAGCTTCTTGGAGATAAAACTATCCCATTTTTTATCTGTCACCTCATGCCTGATAGAGTACATTCTATTTTTAAAAAATTAAGAAATACTTGTAAGATCGGATTGAATTGTATTGGAAGCTAGATGTTCCAGTGATTTCCATAGTATCTGAGATTAGGAAAGACAATTGATTGATTTTTTTCACTGTAAATATTGAAAAGCATTTTAGAATCTCTTTGGTCTTTTAAAAGTCTCTGGACAGAGAGCATCTCAGTGGAACAGTGGATAAAGCACCAGCCCTGGAATCAGGAGTACCTGAGTTCAAATCCGGCCTCAGTCACTTGACACTTATTAACTGTGTGACTCTGGGCAAGTCACTTAACCATCATTGTCCTGCAAAAAAAAAAAAAATTGTATAAAAGTCTCTGGACATAAATGAAATGCATTCACATTTATCCATTAATTTATTTAACTTCTTGTTCCTTCCTTTGCCCTTTCCTTCCTTCCTTTCCTCCTTTCCTCCCTCCTTTTCCCTCATTTATTTTTCCTTCCTTCCTTCCCTCCCTCTCTCCTTCCTTCCTTCCTTCCTTTCTTTCTATATTTTCTTATCTATCTACTGACACATATTGTCTCTAGTAGAATGCAAACTCGTCAAGATGAAAAATGCCTCATATTAGTCTTTTTAATTCCTGGTACTTAGCTTACTTAGAGAATAGCACACTGTTGGTGCTTAGTATGTATGTATTATTCCTATTAATAATCATCATCACGTCTATACTACTTTTATCATCACATATCATTTCATATCTTATTTTACTTGATCCCAGCATCCCTGTGAGATAGGTTCTATTTTTATTACCAGTTTAACAATGAGGATATTGAGGCTGGAAATTAAGTGACTTGATTAGAGCCAAACGATTAATGGATGTCTGGGGTAATATTCAAAGAAATGTCCATCTGAATCCAAGCCTAGACTATTATGCAATGTTCTTTGTCATCGCCTATTATACTTCTTGCTTGACTGATTTCTCCATGTTTATTCAATATTTGACCTTGGCTAGCAACTCTTCATCCTACATTCTCTCTTCTGGCTTGATTTCATGATACCCATTTCTCATACTTTTCCTCTTATTTATCTGACTCCTCCTCATTTCTGTCCTTTACTAAATTATCAGTTATTTCTTACTTTTAAGGTTCTCTCCAAGGCCTTATTCACCTATCTTTCCATTTCCCTTTTCATGACCTCACCAGTTCCTATAGTTTCAAATATCTCAATGCAGATAACTCTTAGGTATGTCTCTATTTGTAGTGTCTCTTCTAATATCAACACCCACATTGTAAATAGCATGATGGACAGGTCTAACTTGGTATCCCATGGACATTTTACCTTTAAAATACATCTCATTCCCCTTTGTTCTGTAATAATTTTATTGTAACTTATACCTTATTAGTAGTCCCTGGGGGTTTTCCTTCTGATTGAATAGTGGAGAGGTAAAAAACACAGCCCTGAACCTATATTTAAGAAGAACACTAAAGCCGGCCATCTCTTCTTTCCCAATCAGCTGTACTCTGCATTTTTCCAACATGCTCCAGGAACCTCTTAATCCTGAAAAATCACTTCAGAAATAGAACTTAAACCTTATCAGTGCATTGGCTTCAATCCTTATGATTGGAGGGTGGAGCTTTAGAGAACTTACATTCTGCTTTGAAATATAACACATTTAAAAAAAAAAACACCCTGCTACATTTAAAGGGTGGGCTATCTCTTCTTTTAATCCCTTGCTAAATTCCTCTGGACTTCTCCATCATGCCATGGTAATGGGCCCCTTACCTCCCCACCTTTCACCTCTCCTTTGTGGGTTTTTCTTCATTAATCTGTATACTACTTGAGTCAGGAACTTTCTTTTATTTTTCAGATTTGTATTCAGAGTTTTTAGTACAATGCTGGAACATTGTTAAATAAATGTCTATTGTCTGATTGAGTATTCTAATACACTGTCAAAGTTTCATGACCATTGATGGCCAAGGTCACAACACCTCTCATATAGTATTACCTAAGAGAATGCAGAAAACTGCAGAAGGCATTGTCAAGTTAAAAGTATTATTAACCCTATAATACAGAATCATCACCTAATAAATCATCTTAATTAAATTTGTCCTGTCTGGCACCACATTCTCTGCACCCCTGGGCTTTTAGAGCAAATGGCCTAGTAGACAACCCTATCAAATTTGGAATTATCACCTTAGAATCTACCATTCTTTCAGACATCCTTATTTCTCTTATTGTTACCAACATCATTCCAGCAATCTATATTTTAACCTTCAGAGTCAACCTTGACTCACTATAGTTTTCTACCCCTGACATTTAATCAGTTAGTCGTTAAATTTAAATTAATTTTGCCACCATATCATCTCTAATATCAGTTCCCATAACTCATCAAAATATCATCACCCTGTTTCAGCCCTCATCTCTTCTCACTTGATTTGTTGTTGTTGTCATTGAGTTGTTTCCATTGTGTCTGAAGCTTTCAGACCCCATTTGGTGTTTCTTGGCAAAATATTATAGTTATTTGTCATTTCCTTCACTCACTTGATTATTATACCTTTGTGATTAGTCTTCATGATTCCAGTTTTCCCCTTCTTTAAAACATCTTTCACATAGCCATCTAAATAATAATTATAAAGCATTCCTCTGACCATGAGTCTTCTTTCAGAAAGTCTTGGATGTAATGCAAAATGTTCAAATTGGAATTGAAAGACACCCCAAATCTAGCTCTATATGACCTCTCTGAATTGATCTTTCATTATTCTCCTTCATCCACTCTATATTCTACCCAGTTGGTAAGGCCAATGCTTAGCTCCCTATTTCCCACTTGTGTCCATGTACACAGGTAATTCCACATGTCTGGAATATACTCAGTCTTCACCTTTATTCTTAGAATTTTTAATTTTCTTAAAGGCTCAATTCAAGTGCCATTTCTTATAGGAAGGCATTCATGATCACCTTCATTTTAGTTATCTCTCTCCACAAATTGTTTCATATTTTTTTTCATGTGTTATATTTCAAAGAAGAATATATATTCTCTAAAGGCAGGGACTTTTTAATTTTCTTTCTTTCTTTTTTTGTTTTTGCTTCTACAAGCCCCAAAACAGTCCCTGACACATAGTAGGAACTAAAATGTTTGCATAGTTGAACTTAATGTATAGACAGTTATTTGAATTTTTACAGGATGAATCTCAAATTTTGGGGGGATTGAAATATGAAAGGGTAATGAGGCAGTGTATGCAGCTAAGGCAGACTGATATTTTAGAAGTTTAGTAGTGAAAGGAGAGAGACAGGGAAATATTTTGAGGGAATATTAACATCAAAATAAAGTATTAAATTCTGCTATTCTTGTTTTATTTTGTACAAACATAGGGAGACCTGAGCATACTTGTAGGCATAGGCTTTATTGTTATCATTCTTGTTCAGTCATTTACTCTTCCTTTGGGGTTCTATTGTTGAAGATACTGGAGCCCTTTGCCATTTCTTTTTCCAGCTCATTTGACAGATGAAGGAACTGAGGCAAACAACATTAAGTAACTTGCCCCAGGTCACACAGCTAGTAAATGTCTGGGCCCAGATTTGAACTCAGATCTTCCTGACTCTAGGCCTGGGGAGAAATTGATGAAGAAAGATAATGGTAGGTGAATAAAATTCCTAAAGTGAAAAGGGGGGGTTAGTAATTACAGAACATGCTATCATACCCACAGAAACTGAAGAAATGAATTTAAGTATAGGCACAAAGAGATTTTGAGATATAGAACAGGGACAATAAGGACCCTCACAATGGACATCCTCAACCTTCTCCATTAAGCAAAAGGTCAGTTCATCTGCTGAGATAGGGGTGGCAAGTTTCAGATTTGAGAAGACACAGAGAAGATTAGGAATGTAGTAGGTAACATTCTAGTGAGTCAGACAGAAAGAAGGCCAAAGACAGGGCATACAATATTCCTTGGCAGGCCACTAAAATGTAGTTGTGCTATTATCTTAGCAGACTATAAAGCCTTTGGTTGATTTTTTTCCTTTGGTTGATTTCAATAGATCATAATAAGCTATTAAATCTGACTGGAGAAGCTAGGCATTGTTCTTCATACTCTTGTCCTTTATAGTTACTTGAAGGCTGATCCTCTGAGTAGGTCATTTATCATTCTGACTCAGTTCTCAAACAGTTACATATAAAGATTCATTCCTTTTACTCCTGAATTTTGGAAATGTCCCTTAGGCATTGACTCCTTGCTACATTTCAGAGACTATAACATAGATATCTCAGTTACAAAACAGTCAATAGTTCATTTTTTGAGGGTCTGACTTCTAATGATCTTCATAGTTACAATTAGATGCAAAAGTAAGATAAAAATATTTTCTTATATTGAGATCCAGTCTATTTTGTGAATATGTAGGCCCCCCCCACTTTTATTATGAGTGTGTTTTTTATTGGCAAGGATTTTGTTGTACAATAATTTCACTGTAACAATCTGTCAGAATTCCATGACCACTGACTAGAAGAGGCCTAATGCCTCTTGATATATAGATTTCAAAGCTATTGTTAACCTTTTAACATAGAATCATCACTCCATTCTATCTTCTTCCTATCTATTAAGTCTGCTACCATATCCTTTGTACAACCTTAGTCATTCTCTGGGAGATTTAATCCTATCAATGCTGCATTTCCTATTGTAGGATTTTTACTGTCCTAATTGTTGAATATATCATTTGACGCATAATATCTACTCAGTCAGAACATTTTTGTTTATCCACCCTGGCAATCTTCCTTTAATTTCTCCAGGTATGCCTCTCATCTCTAAAACTTTTCCATGCTAGAACCACAATGAAATCAAAACTGGCACAGCTATTGGAAAAAAAAATGTCTGTTCATCAGTTCCCTATGACTCCACTAACCAATCTTGTGGCTTCCTGAACCAAAACGTTTCTCCCTGGCCGCCACCTCTCCATACACCTTATATCCCTCAAAGAAAATATTATTCTTTGAGGAAAATAGGCTATCTTATTTAGCTATTTTTATCCCTTATATATTGTATAGTACTTGTCACATAGAAAGCCCTTAATATATCTTTTTCATTCATCCTTTATAAGCTTTTGTTATATTCTATATTAAAGGCCTCAGATATCTTTGTACACATTCTAATGCAGGAGACAATGAACATAACAAAGAGTTCAAAAACATACTAAAAATAGAAAAAAAAGACACAAAAAATTTCAGAATGTTATCAACCACAAAGAAATAACATCTGAGCTTCTTATTCACCCTCCATTCCCTGTCACATACACTCTTCAATAGTAGTAGCATGAGGACAATGTTAGGAATACAGCTCCAAAGCCCAGGAGTTCCTTGGTTTTATATGCTATCTCCAGGAAGTCTGGGAGTGGAGGGAAGACTGATGCTACACAAAATAAATGGTAGCAGCTTCTGACTGATTTTCCCATAGTACAATTTTCTTGCTTCCATAATTATAGTACAAATATCAATGGAAATTGATGCACTCTGAAAGACAGTTCATATATTGCACAAGTATTTGAGGTCATAGAATCTTGGAATCTGAAAGTTGTAAAGAAGCTCAGAAATTAGTTCAATTCATATACTGAAGAAAAGAATAATTCCCCAGTATAATATAAAAGGCAAGTGGTGGCCCATCATCTATTTAAAGACCTTCGAGGAGTTTATATGACCTATAATGAGATTTAGCCTACATTATGTAAAAAATCTTAATAAATGATGGCAGCTAGGTGGCACAGTGGATAACGCACTGGCCCTGGATTCAGGAGGACCTGAGTTCAAATCCAGCCTCAGACACTTGACACTCAATTGCTGTGTGACCCTGGGCAAGTCACTTAACTCCAATTGCCTCACCAAAAAAATAAATAAATAACAATAGAATGAGTGGGCTCTGTCCTGACTATGTTGGATTAAAGCTGTAAAACTCAATTTGCTACTAAAAATCTCAATAAATGGAGCATTGAATATTTTTTTTTCATGTAAAACAAACAAATAAATAAATCTCTACCATAGCAATGCTGATATTAAAATAGATTTAAATAGATTTTCGCTAAGTAGTAACTCTCATATTCTAATTCATTTTCATGGAATGGAGGTGTTATTTTGTTCTTAAATCTTCTGTCAGTGTAGCACAATTTGTATTATTTCCTCCTGAGCTGGGAAGGCTTTGAGTGCACAGGTATGCTGGTAAATATTTAATAATTAGCCCTCCAGGAAAAAAAATAAAACACATTTTTAAGTTTAATCTACAATATTAACATTTTTCTTCAAAACTTTTTAATTCTAGACAAGAAGAAAAAAACTAAACTAAACTAAAGTAATAAATCAAGTGCATATTTGTAGTTTTTGCCAATTTCTGAGGTACAAATGCTCAGAGTGAGCATTTAGCAATTGGCTTCCATGAGCCAGTTAAAGCTAGCTCCAGCACATCCCTGGCTACATACCTGTTGTCCTGGGAGCAGAATGGTTAATTACAGAAGGCCTAATCCTCATTTTTCAAATACATACTGAATATAGAATTGAGTTAAAATTATAAAAATAAGTGTTATTTTCAATTTTATAAATGGTCAAAAGATACAAACAGGTAGTTTTGGAAAAGGATAAATAAAAAGTATCTATAGTCATATGAAAAATGTTTCAACTTGCTATTTATTAACAGGGCCAATTAAAACAATTCCTTGTTACTACTTCACATCTATCAGAAATGACCAATTATGGAGGGGATGAGGGGAAAAAAATAGACACACTAATGGACTGCTGGTGGAGTACTGAACTGGTTCAACCATTTAGGTGAACAATTTGGAACAATGCCCAAAGGACTATAAAACTATGCATAACTTTTGACCCAGCAATACCACTACTATGTCTGTAACCCAGAGTAATAAAATAAAAAGGAAAAGGCACAATAATTATTTTTAAAAATATGACAGCTATTTTTGTGCTGTCAAAGAATTGGAAATTGAGGGGATGCACACTGAGGAATAGTGAATGTGGTAGCATAAGATTATGATGAAATGCCATAAGAAATGATGAGGGGGTTGGTTTCAGAGAAAAAAATAACAACAAATGTGGCAAGCCCTATACCAACTGATACAAAATGAAGTGAGAACTAGGAGATCATTGTATACAGTAACAGCAATGTTGTAATGGTGATCAATTATGAAAGACTTAGCTTCTCTGATCAATATATTCCAAGACAATTACAAAAAGACTCATGATGAAAAAGTGCTATCCACCCCCATAGAGAAAACTGATGAACTGAGTGCAAACTGAAGTAAACCTTCCAACTTTATTTTCTTTTAGCTTTTTTTGAAATATGGTTATTATTGAAATATTTTGACATGATTTCATGAGCATAATTTATATCATTGCTTGCCTTCTCAGTGGGTAAAGAAGGTGGTGGGTGGGAGGGAGGGAGATATTTATGAACTAAAAATATAAAAAAATGCTGTAAATAAATAAATTGACCTGGTAAAAAAGAAGGCTTAATGCTAGGTGTATAGTCATCAACGGATAGTCATTTTTGACTACTGCCATTTCAGAAGATCAGAGGGGTTGGAATGTTGTTGTTCAGTAGTTTTCAGTCATATCCAATATTTTGTGACCCAAAGTGTTTGGAATATAACCTAGTAAAAAAGATTTGTTGTAAAATGGCCTTAATCCCAGTTGTCCTTTCCAGTTCAGTGGTGACAATGGCAGAGTGATTGCAATGGGGTTCTAGGTATCATAGAATTATTTTTTGGGTAGGGCAATGAGGGTTAAGTGACTTGCCCAAGGTCACACAGCTAGTAAGTGTCATGTGTCTGAGGTAGGATTAGAACTCAGGTCCTCCTAAATCCAGGGTTGGTGCTTTATCCATTGTGCCACCTAGCTGCCCCCAAATCCGATAATTGTTAATTATGGGAATCATCTTATCTTATGGTCTGTTCTCAAATGTAGAATTATAGACAGCTTATCATGAAGAATACATTCTGGGGCAGCTAGGTGGTGCAGTGGATAGAGCACTGGCCCTGGATTCAGAAGGACCTGAGTTCAAATCTGACCGCAGACTCTTGATACTTACTAGCTGTGTGACCCTGGGCAAGTCACTTAACCCCAATTGCCTCACCATAAAAAAAAAAATGAAGAATACATTCTGATTTGTGTAAGAAAGGGACACTGCTCAGACACATGAAATTCCTCCTAGTTCAATCCACTCCCTTTGGGAACAGGGCACAATAACTGTTAAATAGGAAATACTTGGAAAAGTTAACAAGTATTATAATCATTGTTGTTAATGTTATAAATGTGACCAAGAAAACATCAACAACCACAGACATGTATGTCTATGTTCCCTTCTTTTAAAATTTTCATATGAACAATTTACAAATGCATTGATGATTAACTTGATAAAAGTGAGAAAGGAAGGAAAATAATTTCACAAAACATATTCTACAACAGAGAATATCTCTCATTGGAATAAAAACTGAGTGTGTGTGTGTGTGTTTGTGTGTGTGTATGAGAGAGAGAGAGAGAGATTGTCTCTCTGACAAAAAAGAAATCACATGAATATGTCATATGATTACATCTTTATAGAAGCCATTAAGATCAATTCTATTATTTTTCAGATGATCAAAATGTGTATTATGAGAGCAATTGGGTTGGATAATTCATGGGAAAGGCCATTTCATATGCATTGTTTTGGAAAACACTTTCTAGAAATAATGAACTAGGTGTCCTGCATTACTTTTACAGAATTAGATGGTATTTAAATACCCCTATCCTTCACTATGAAATTAAAGTTTGTCTTTTAAAGATTAATGCTCTTCTTCTGATGGTGCTATATAAAATATGTGCTATATAAAATATGTATATAAATACACACACACACACACACACACACACATGCAAATCAGGAAACCCCACAAACTCCAAATTATAATAGTTGAGAGTCACTCAGACCTCAGGTTAGAAACACATAGTAAGGGGGGCGGGGCGCAGCTAGGTGGCACAGTGGACCTGAGTTCAAATCTGGCCTCAGACACTTGACACTTACTAGTTGTTTGACCCTGGGTAAGTCACTTAACCCCAATTGCCTCACCCAAAATAAACATTTTTAAAAACAATTTTAAAAACAAATACATAGTAAGGGTAATTATATTATAATGTATTATTAATAAATAATTATTCTCTAAGAGCAATATAAAGTGTATCATCAATGAAATATATGTGACAAGAAATAGTGCTAGATAAGTAGAATGATCATTTGTTCTCATTTTGAGAACAAAGGAAATCAGATGAACTGATGACAAGCTTCACTGATAACCTCATAATACCAATCTAAGTACAGTACTACCAGTAGGTTAAGCATAAACCCAATAGAGGGTTTACAAGAAGACATGAACAAAAGTCTCATTCAATGAGAAAGTATGGGTGGTTTTCAATCTTGGAAGGTTTTCAGTTTTGGAAGGATGATACATATCAATGAATCATAAACAAAGTAATATTCTTAAATTAAGTGGCTAATGCTGTATTAAAATATCAACACTTTAAATCACGGAACATAGTGAATCATTTTATATAGATTACTTTTAGCTACCTTTTGATTTACTGAAATAAGAGAGATGGTGTTTTAACATAATATTCTGATTTTCATCAAATATTCATGACTTCTTGATTTTTTTGAAGAGAAAAATAAATTGTGAATACATATGTCGATATGCAGTTGGACCCCAGATGTTTAGAAGGTAGAATCCACTGGCTTGTTACCCCAAGACGATTGGTTGTTATAATGACATTTCTATTTTTGTTTGTTTTTTTTTATCCAATTGAGTATAGTAGAAATCCATACGGGCTGTTGTGTATACTAAACTTAAGAGGAAAATCAGGAAAGTTATCCATATTATTCAAAGGAAACAAAGCACTCTGGCTTAAAGGTATTTCAGTCTACAAATGTACTTTTAATGTGATTTTTTTTGTATGACCACCTCAAATCTTTCTTAATTTTATATATGAAGATGACAGTTAAAAGGTCTTTGAACCTAGGATCTAAAAAGCAGAGAAATGCTAGAATATACACCATTAGTAGATCAAGGATGCCCTCCTATTTTCTCTACCCTATTGGCATTTAGTCCCATCTGTTGCCCAAGGAAATGGTTGTCCAAAAGGGCCCTGCTCTGGCCTTTTCCATGAAGCATGGTGAAGGGATGGAATCATAAATGACTAGGCTAAATTCACAGACCAGAATAGAAACATACAAGGAATTACTGAGAAGTAGTATGTTTAACTATCTTCCATAAACAATTAACATTTTATAACCAATGGCAGGAAATAATGATAAGCCATCCCTCTGGTATTTAATAGATATCTTCTGTCGTGTTTTGTTGTGATGGATCTAAATTGCAATGGAATGTAATATATTTGCTGAAGTTGTTTATCCCCTTCTTTCTCTTTTCTATCTTTTTTTTTCTTCTGCAATTTGTGATGAAGAGTGGGTATTAGTACTACTGGGAGTACATATTTGACAGTAGATTTGAAAAATGAATAATTAGTTTATGCAAAAAAGTGATTAATTTATGGTGACAATTCTTGTCAAGAGGTTCTTTCTTATGCAGAATTTGAATTTTATCCAGATAAATTATTTAGTCACTAGGGATTCTTCTTGTTTCACTGGGATTGCTGTTAATGTTGTAGTTGCTTTCAGTATTCCTGTTATTTCTCCAACAGAGCAAAGAAAATGAATCATGATCTACAAAATTCAAACTGTGTTGGTAACTTCATTTAATGATTATAGCCGTTATTAATACTTATTAAAATTGCATTAATCACAGGAGGTAAGAGACATAGGAACTCTATTACTATAGGATAGTTTCCCATAATCACTAAAAAGGGGGTCTTTTGAAAAGTGTGTCTATTCAAACTTTCAAAAATGGCCACTTCTTTATAAAATATGCTATTTTATTTAACCTATAACCATGACTATTACTCAAAGCCACCTTCATTTTATCACTAATAGAATCACAACATATTAATACTGGGAGGGTCCAAATGGTCAAAGACCATTTAGCCCTGAGAATATTCACTATTTTGCATGTCACTTTTAGCAGTCTACTGAAACTTACAGATACCTAACCAGAATAATGTTGGGTTTTTTCTTATTATATAAAATGTAATATATTTATTATAAAAACAATTATATTGAATTACAGTTATATATATATGTATGTGTATTTATGTATATATATACATAATATATATACATATAATATATCTTAAATTTTCATGTCTTTCAAGGGGACTGGGCAGCTCAGGTTATGGAATCCCTAGTTTCAATTTCACTTCATACTAGAATAAGAATCTCCTCTCTAATTTATTCAACAAGTGGTCTTCTAGCCTATATTTGAAGACCTATGATGAAGGGAAACTCATTACCTCCTAAGGCAGATTATTTAATTTTTGAATTACTCTAATTACTTACATGATTAAATCAAGCCAAAATCTGTCGCTGAAAACTTTGACTCACTGTTCTTTGTTATCTGCTTTCCAGATTGAAAAACAGAAATCTAATTACCTCCCACATAATGACTCTTGAAATGTGTTGATACCCATGAACTCCCTGATCCCCTTTTATTACTCTCTTCCCCAGGTTACACACCCCTCCTTACTTCAAAAGATCCTGATATGCTACTAGCTCCCTTCTCTTCAGTATCCTGTTGCTTACTTTTGAATATGTTTCAGTGTGCCAATATTTTTTTCCTAAAATGTTTTTCCAAGTTAAATACAATTCCTTAATATGGTCTAAGAGGAGCAAACAACAATCTCTAAAGATCCAAAATTTCAATAGATGGACTATGAAGAATTGTTTGTTGGTCATAAATTGGATATAACATATTGCCAATAATGAATTGTACTCAGGATATCACTGATAAAATATAATTAGTAATGCATGACTATACAAGGGTATGGGCTGGTTATATATTGATTGCATATGATCATAGATATAAATCCATATATTATACTTAGACCTATGTAATGATAAGAAATCTTAAAAAAAACAACATTATATATCATATTGGGTAAACATCCTGCAATTGATTTGTGTGAGGATGTAGACACGGATAAACATAATAGTGATGGTTGAGTTGTGACATGAAATTTATGATTGGGCTATAACCTCCATATTTGGAAAGCATGCCCATATGAATGAGATCTCAGATTCACTGTCAGAGAGGAATAATTATCAATAATTTATGTTTACTCAGTAGATCAGTAGAAAAAGGGAGACATACATTTTATAGCAGCAAAAATCTGAAGCACTTTGTGTTTGACAAGAGCAAAGACTTCAGATTTTGGGATAAGAATTTATAATTTGGTAAACATTTTTTGGAAAGCTGGAAAGGAGTCTGGCAAAAATTGCGAATAGACCAATGTCATACACCATTTACAAAGATAAGATCAAAATGGATATATTACCTAAATATAAAGGGAAGTATTACAAGAAAATTTGAAGATGAATCTTATTCCCTATAAGACTTATGGATAGATGAACAATTTTATAAACAAAAATAGATAGCCATGTGAGGTATACAATGGATAATTTTGATTACATTAAAATAATAAAAAAGTTTTGTAAATATAAAATGAATATAACCAAGATCAGTAGGAAAGTAGACAATTGCAAAATAATTTTAAAGACAATTTCTCAAATAAGGGTTTCATATAAAATATATAAAAATATTGTCAAATCTATAAGAATACCAGTTATTCACTATTGATATATGGTAAAAGGATATGAACAGTCAGTTTTCCAATTAAAATCAAAACAATTTATAATCATATGAAAAATGCTATAATTTCTTATTGATTAGAGAAATACAGATTAAAATAATATTGATATATGATTTCCTCCTATCAGATTGACTAAAATGATAAAAGGGGGAAAATAAATGTTTGAGGGGATGTGCAAAATTTGGACACATTCACTGTTGGTGGAAGTATGAATTAATCTGACTATTCTGGAGAGTAATCTGGAATTGTTCAACAAGATATTGTTAAACTACCTATATTCTAACCTAACAATACCACTACTAAGGCTATTTTTCAAGATGATTAGGGAAAAAAAGGCAAAGAGCCTATATGTTTTAAAGTGTTTAGGGCATTTCTCTTTGTTGTGGCAAAGAAGTAGAAATTATAGGGAAGCAGATCAATAAAGAAATGGCTGAACAATTTATGCCATTTAAGTGTGATGGGAAACTACTGTGTTATAAAATATGATGATCTAAATGATCTTGGAAAAACTTGCATGAAATATTTAAGAGTAAAATGAACATAACCCCCCCACACACAAAAAAAAACCCAACATTGTATACAATAACAGCAGTAGTGTTTGAAGAACAACTTTGACTAAGTCATTTTGACTTTTATGAATAACCCAAATTAAGTACAGATGACTTATGAAGGAAGATGTTATCTGCATCAAGAGAAGGAACTGATAAATAAAATTATGTATAGAATGTTTATATATATATATATAAACATTCTATACATAATTATATATACATACATATATACATATTCTATACATAATTATATATATACATACATATATACATATTCTATACATAATTTGTATATATATACATATATACAGATACCTATCTATACATATACATATGTATTTGTGTTTAATGGTAGCCATCTCTAGTATGGAGGAAGAGGGATAGAAGAAAACTACATGCTAACTATATTATATATTTAGAAAGAAGAGTAAGTTGTACATAATAGATTTGCAGTTTCATGTGCAGTCATCTCTTTGCCCTATTTTACTATGTTAAGGAAATGCTCATTTCATTTCTTAAATTTAGAATTTTTAAAAATGTAAAAATTTGAAAAAAATATTTCTCCAAAATTTGCTCTATAAGTATAATATGAGAGAGAGATAGTTTCACTACAATTCCTGCATAAAATACACAAGAATTTAATTTTACTTCAATATCACTATGTACCAATATTGTGACTAAATGAAAAGTAAATACTGCAGTCCTTTTGATATTGTTGTTCTTGTCATTCAGCTATGTCAATCCTGTCTGCCTCTTCATGACCATATTTGGGAATTTCTTGACAACGATACTGGAATGGTTTGTAATGTCCTTTACCAGCTCATTTTACATATTAAAAACTGAAGCAAACAGGGTTGAGTGACTTACCCAGGGTCACCAATAAGGTTTCTGAAGTCAGATTTGAACTCAGGTCTTCCTGACTCCAGCCCCAGCACTCTATTCACTGCACCATCTATCTGCCCTAAATCAGTCTTAGGCTCAAAAAATAAGTGCACAGAATTTAAATCAAGAGAGGTTCACTAGGGGCAGCTAGGTGGCACAGTGGATAAAGCACTGAGCCTAGATTCAGGAAGACCCAAGTTCAAATCTGGCCTTAAACACTTGACACTTCCTAGCTGTGTGAACCTGGACAAGTTACTTAACCCTCAGTGCCCTGCAAAAAAATAAACAAATAAATGAATGAATGAATGAATGAATGAATGAATGAATGAATGAATGAATGAATGATTAAAATAAACGATCAAACAAACAAATAAATAAATGAGAGGTTCACTGATGAAGTAAGCACATATCTATAATGTAGTATTCATATATGTATGCCTCATTTAATTGGTGAGGAACAACCTAGTCTGATAGAAGGAACTATAGATTAGAGGTGAAAGGATCTGAATTCAAGTCCCAGCTTAGTCCCTTACTGCTATGACCTTGGGCAAGCCTTTTCTTTTTTCTGCTACAGCTATAAAATTAAGAAGGTGTGGGGGGATTATATAATTCCTAATCTCCCTTCTAATTCTAAGTCTAAGGTTCCACACTATCATAATGAATGAATAAATGAATGAAAAAGTCATTTATTAAGCATGTAGGATGTGCTGAACTTTATGCCGAGCACTGCCATAATCTTAGACAAAACATCCATCTCTGCTCTCCAAAACTAACACTGATTAAAAAAGATAACACATCAAAACCGAAGCATGTTCAATAGAGAAAAGGGAGGATGACCAAATATTTTTCAATGGAAAAATCAGAGATGAAACTGGCTGCTTTTGCCTCGGAAAGGGAATGTTTCAGGGATAGAGGATGGAAATATGCAGCTATCTGAAAGGAGCCCATGTAGAAGGAGAAGTACACTTATTCTATCAAGCTCCATTGAATCTTGGGATAGGACCAAAGGTTGGGATTACAAAAAGACAAATTTGAGCTCAACATAAGGAAGAACTTTAGAACAATTATAGTTGTCCAATAATGGATAGGCTGACTAGTGAGGTAGTGAGCTGGAACTAGAAATGTTCTCAAGTAGAGGTTGGGTACTTATCCGTCAAGGATGTTTTAGAAGGCATTCCTCCATCACATGGAAGGTTGGACTAAATGACCTCTGAAGTTTCTTTTATAGCTAAGATTCCATGGCTTTAATGGAAGAAAAAAAATCAATTCTCAGGCCTAATGAGCCAAAAAGTACCTCCCTTTCCTATGTATGTAATAGACAGATTAACTAATTCACAGAATATATTCCATATAACTTTCAATATCCAACAGTCCAGTTTTAAAACTCCTTGAAATGAGCTAATGCTTTAGTTGTTTGGCAAGAAATAGAAATAAATAACAATCCATCAGGTCTAGGGTTTGGTGGATTTTCCTCTCCTTACATTGAAGGAAGATGAAAAGGGAATAGAACAAGGTTTTATTCAGCACCTTCTATTGCCTAATAAATTTTTAAATCATCAATTGATGTGCTAGGCACTGTGTTAGGTTTTAGAATATTATCTCACTTGATCCTCAAAACAACGGCCTCACAACAAAGTAGGTAGTGTTATTATCTGCATTTTACAGTTGAGGAATATGAGATAAATTGAGATTTAGTGACTTACTCAGCATCAAATTTTAGTGTCTGAGTATTTTTTGAAGTCTGAACTTCCTGAATCAAAACAAAGATTTCTACCCATTGTGCTATCCAGCTTCCTCTAAATTTGTTTGTCTCTTTCTTCTACTTAGCTTTTATCAATGAAACTGAAAGAGATGTGTTCATTGGATTGAGGAGTTAGATTTCTAGATGCAAAACTCACTTTTCCCTTGAAATTCAGCAAGGAGCAGCTCCACTACCCTTAATAACATATTTTTTTTTTTCAGAATGCAAAAAAAAAAAAAGATAATGCCTCTATTGTCTAGGAAGAAGAAGTGAATAGAAGGACAAAACTATAGAATGGGACATGCTGATATCAATTTATTGGAAATTGGAGATGGGACACAGTCATAGGTCTTCTGAATCTGCTCCACTATAATTCACTCACTGTCTTTATAATTGGGCATATTAGCAAGCTTCAGTCTGACTGCTCAACTTCTCCTTGCCAGTGGAATGGGTGGCTCTTCTCTGCCTGGGAGATGTCCTTGGACATTTTGATCTGTGATGTCATCTAGTTGTGTGTTCTTTCCAACAATGTAGCTCAAAACCTCATCATGCCTTCTCATATTATGTAGCCCTTATAAAGTCTCTTATAATTCTTAACAAGGTATTCCTTTCCAACTTTATTCCCACCTCCAAGGTACTGGGAACTTCTCTTAGATTTCTTTATAATATGAATATGACATTGAAACACAAATCTGTTTATCACTTGTTCCATTGATTCTCTATTCCTTTAAAAATAAGTTTATTGAGGGGAAGCTAGGTGGCAGTGGATAAAGCACTGCCCCTGGTTTCAGGAGGACATGAGTTCAAATCTGGTCTCAGACACTTGACACTTACTTGCTGTGTGACCCTGGGCAAGTCACTTAACCTTCATTGCTCCACCAAAAAAAAGAAAAATAAATTTATTATTTATTAATTTTAACATTTTTTTTGAAGATTTTGAGTCCCAAATAATCTTTCACCCTCCCATAACTGTCCCACCCATTAAGAAGGCAAGGAATATAATATCAATTAGACATGTGAAATCATGCAAAACATATTTTTATCTTAGCTGTGGTGAAAAAAAAAGGAGGAAAATTATGTTAAAATGCTTCAATGGGGGGCAGCTAGATGGCGCAGTGGTTAAAGCACCGGCCCTGAATTCAGGAGTACCTGAGTTCAAATCCGTCCTCAGACACTTGGCACTTACTAGCTGTGTGACCCTGGGCAAGTCACTTAACCCCCATTGCCTGCAAAAAAAAATGCTTCAATGGGCATTTAGAGTTCATCATTTCTCTCTCTGGAAGTAGATATAATATTTCATCATGAGTCCTTCAGAATTGTCTTGGATCATTGTATTAAAGTGTAGCTAATTCTTTCACAGATGATTCTAGTTAAAATGTTCCCCTTAGTATGTATAAGTTTCTTTTGTTTCTGCTCACTTTGCTTTGCATCAGTTCATATGTCTTCCTAGTATTTTCTGAAACCACTAAACTCATCATTTTTATAGCACTATAATATCACATACTACTTGTTCATTCCTTGATCTCACTACATGATTAGTCAATCTCCTTTGGCAGTCAATCTACTATCTATTGATAACTTTTAGGCCACTTCTCCATGTTGCTCTTATATATCATAATCTAGTCATCTAAATATGCTACTCTTCACTTTCCTGGGAATATTAAATAACTTTTATTTTTTAAGGATGGTAACATTTCATTATTTCCAGCCATGCAGCATTGCCAGAAAAATGTTGATGTTAAAAGAGAAAGAGAGAAACGTGTGGTCTTTAAAAGCATTGCATAAGTTAATAAACATTATCCAGACCATTTACTTACTCCTGTTACTTTATGGATTCTATTTCGTGTTCTGTTTTACTGTCAATCAAATATAGGTAGATAGATAGATAGATAGATAGATAGATAGATAGATAGATAGATAGATAGATAGATAGATAGATAGATAGATAGACTCAAGCTTTTATTCATTCTCATATATATTTACTTGTTTGTTCTTTTGGTCATCAGCACAATGCCATCTGTCTACCATATGGGGAACTCACCAACTTTAGGTGAAACTCCATTCCCTTTGTAATTTGTGTAAGATTTCCTTTAAAATAGATATGATGAGTATGTTCCTCAAAATCAGAAAATGATAGGAGAAAAGTGGAAATGAACCACATTTCTACACTATTGTCCAAAAGTATGCACTTTTTCTTTTCTTTCTTTTTTTTGGTTGATATTTCATTTTGTGGTTCTTAACTAACAACTAGAAGTTGTAGGCAAGAAAATATAGGGAAAAACATATTTAAAGTTAGACAATTCGAGTTTAAATCCCAGATTGACTATTTACTACATATGTGATCTTGGGTATATCACTTACCTCAATAACTTCAGTCCAATGTCTTTAAAATGGTCAAATTGGAAAAAATAGCCTCTGAAGTCACTTCAAACTACAAATATATGATACTTTAACTCTTCCTGCATTTGTATGATTTTACTAATCTGAGAATTTCCCTGTTAGTTTATATGATAGGCAGTCCTGATTTAATATCTCTGTCAAGTAAATTAATATATTGAGTGTATTCCTACCTGCCAGGTGTTCTGTTGTTTATTGCTCAAAAGATCCCTCAGGAGAATTTGAGCCTAACAAATTTGCCTGTTGTGCTATCATTAATAGTTTCTGGTGGAATGGTGCTAGCACATATATTTTTGCTCATTTTCCTTTTTATTAGAATCTACAAAAGATTTTTGATTGAGCAATCATATATAATATCCCTTAAGATTTGTTTACCATAGTATATATAAAACTTACTTGATAGAAAAAAATTATTTTGTTAACAGGTATCGTAGATAAGAGTGGTCACTAGAATACTTTATAAATCCTTTCTACCTTGTGGAAAAGACTTCTCCTTTCTAATGACACCATCTGGTGTGTTCCTTTCTAAGATTTTTATTTGCATTCAGTTGACTTTTATCAGTATTCCATTGGGTCCAAGGAAAGCACATGATTGCAAGTGACTTTTTTGTGGTCACATTTGACACTTAGTGAGCATAGTACCAACAACTTTTTAATTGATGAAAAATCAAGCAAGTGAGAACATGGATTTCATGTTGGACTTATATCAGTGCTCAAGGAAGTTAAAAAACACTATTCTTTCATAGTTAATTGAACTTACAGAATGTTATTCCAAAAGGTTCTTTTAAAATAATACAAGTAGGGGCATCCAGGTGGCACACTGAATAGAGCACCGGCCCTGGAGTCAGGAGGACCTGAGTTCAAATCCTGCCACAGATACTTACTAGCTGTGTGATCCTGGGCAAGTCACTTAACCTCAGTTGCCTCACCAAAAAAAATTTAATAAAATAATACAAGTATCTAAAGTAAAATAAAAAATAAATCTAATTTTGCTTTCAGTCATCTCAAGATATTCTGACAGAAAACATATTTTGAAGGGGTACTGAGAGTCTCCTAATAATGGCCTAGGTCTGTGAATAATAAAGTATTTTAAAGAATCCAACCCGTATGTGATACAAAGGGCAATGTAGAAATTTGTGATGTGATTAATAAGGCTGAGTTATATTATCAGATATGGCTTACAAACAAGAAATAGTCTAATTTTTTATCCTTCACAAACTCTATTTATATACTCTGATATGTATTATATATTGATAGGTAAGTTTTCAAGCCTTTAAGAATTTAAGAGGATTTTAAAAGTACTAAATTTTCTAGGTTCTGTCACCAAATGCTTCACCATAGCTTGTAGGTCATTCTAAACTTCAAAGTAAATACCAATAGAGCAAAAGATCCTGGATTTTATTTTAAAAAGAGTTTGAATGTGTTCTCTTTGACTGATCTCATCTTCAACTGAATATCAGCCATGAAATGTATAGAGGGGCTAATCACAAGAAGCTTGATCTCTCCTTTTCTCTGTTTCTCTCTGTCTCTATCTTTCCCTGTCTCTCTGTCTCCGTGTCTCTCTCTCTGTGTCTCCCTTTCTCTCTCTCTTATCCAGCCAAAGTTAAAGTTGTGTTAAAGTTAAAATATATTCATTGTGAGGCCTGTGCTTCTCTACCACTTATTTTTCCTATCACTTAAAGATGTGGCTATAAGGTTAACGATTAAGTGTGCTGAAGCCTTCTATTCTAAAACCACTGTTTTTTCTATTCATTCCCATCATGCTGGATTTAGAGGAGCCAGGATTCCATTCTGGATGGGCCTGAGTCAATTACTTTGTTCATCATTTACACACGGACCATTGATACTGACAGAATCTGTGCTCATCATTATATACGGCTCATTGACAGCTGTCAGGCAGGTCTCACTTGAGCCATTCCCCCATCACAAGGCATATACTAGGACTAGGGTGACTGCCCAGCCTGACAAACTGCTAATTAACCTCCCTGGCTGGACTTCTATTGATATAGAAAAAGAAACTGATGTAAAATTTGTAAAGGAAAAATTGGATATACCCCTGGAAATTATTTTTTAACTGTTTAAGTCTTACAAAATCATTACTTATATGTTGATCAATAAATAAATTCATCAATTTATTCATTTATTTATTTTTATCTATTTAATTTTGCTGTATGATGATGATATTATTTACAACCATTGTATTTTCCAGACACAGGAAAACATTTACATGAGGGGAAAATAATGAGCTCCATTAAATTTGACAAACATTACTTGATAGTCTACTGCGTCCTAGGCATTATGCTAAGAATTGGTGATATAGAGAGAAAAAAAAGAAATGGACTCTACCTTCAAGAAGGTTCTATTCTAATGGGGGGAGAAATATGTAGACATATATGTGTACACAAAATATATGGAGAGTAAATACAAATTCACCAGAGAACACCAGTAACTGGAGGGAGGAAGTTCATGCAAGACCTACAATAAATGGTAACAACTAAATTCTGATTTGGTAAAAATAACAAAAAAGAAACTACATGATACAGAAGAGCAATATAATGTCATGATGTAAACTTGTAAAGGTACTGAAGCAGTTGATTAAGCTCCTATATACATAGATGTATTTGGTGAATGGGGCCACAATTAATACAAATAATTCTTGATCCTGATATTAAAAACTAAGCTATATTAAGTATTTTTCCAAAAATATTAAATTTTAGGGTAGAAATATGCCTAGAAGGAACAAATTTTAAACTATACTACAATGTGGTAATCATCAAAACTATCTGCTATTGCCCAAGAAATATATCAATGGATCATTGGAATATTTTAGTTAAAAAATACGCAATAGTAAATGATTGTAGTAATCTAGTGATTAATAAACCCGAAGATCCAAGCTTTGGGACCAAGAACTCACTATTTGACATAAATTGATATGAAAAATGGAAATCAGTTTGGCAGAAGCCAGACATAGATCAACATCTCACACCATATAGCAAGATAAGGTCAAAATGGGTAACATGATTTAGACAAAGTATGATACCATAAGCAAATTAGGGGAGCATAAAAAAAATTCCTGTTAGATATGAAAAGGTAAGAGTTTATAACCCAACAAGAGGTAGAGAGCATCAGAGGAAATGAAATGAAAAATTTTGATTACACAAATTAAAAAAAAATGTTTGTACACACACACACACACACACACACAAAATCAATGTAGCCAAATAATTATAAGATTACAGAAAGCCATATTTAGGAAAGGTCTCAGTGCACTTTTAATACTACCAATTGGTTTAATCCAATTGGTATCTACAAATAATCTCTAGGGAGTGGAGCCAAGATGGGATAGGAAAGGCAGCTACTAGCCTGAGCTCTCTCCCAAACCTCTCCAACTATCTTCAAACAATGGCATGAGACAATTCTGGAGCAGCAGAAGCCACGGAAGGATAGGGTAAACTGATTTTCAGCAAAAGAAAACTTAGAAGATTGGCAGGAAAGGTCTACTTTACCTGGGTGAGAGTGAAACAGAGTCTAGCATAGACTGCACAAGCACAGCACAGACCAGGCCCCAGGAAATGAGGAGCAGGTCTTAAGACACAGTGAATCAGCAACAGAAACTTCTGCTTCTGGAGCTCTCAGTCTACAGAAGGAAAGGGCATCAAATAACTGGTGAGGAGGAGATGACAGGGGTCTCTTTGCTAGCACTAGGGAAGAACTCTGTTGCTTATCCCATACTATGTTCCAGGTTGAAATCCTGGGGGAGGAGGGAGTCAGGGCAAGGATAATCACTAGCACACCAGAGATTGCAAAGAAAGGAAACTTCTCACAGTTCCAGCATAGAAAAGAGTCCTTGTGGTCTCTCACAGAACAGAACATAGACCAATAAAGTTGTAAACACACCTTTCCTTAGATCATACCACCTTACAAAAAAAAAAAATGAAAACTTAAAGGACCTTAAAAATATCTCTGAAAAACAACAGCACAAAACCCTTGAAGCTTGGGACAGTGCACTTTACACCCTGGAAGCAGAGCACTGCTTTAACAAAGAATTAATATTCAGGAAATAGTCTGAGGAAACATACAATTATCATCAACAATAACATGTTTCCATTGAAATTTAAGTTAACTATATATTCCCTTAAAATACTCATTGGAAGCAAATAGTTGGCACAGTGGATAGAATATTGGACTTGGATCAGGAATATCTAAGTTTAAATATGTTCCTTTGCATTTATGGGTAAGCTTTATGGTCCTTAGGAGGGTACTCATCCTCTATATGTCTATATGTCAGTTTCTTCAGTGATAAAATCAGGATGATAATAATATCTGCCTCCCAGGTTTGTGAGTTCAAAATGAGTTCTTTACAAAGCCTTGGGAAACCTTAAAACCCACTCCTATAAATGCTAGCTTTTACAGTTATTCCTTGTATATTGTGGGGGTCAGGGACATGGCAGGCCACTCCCCAATCTGGAAAGTCTGCACAAATATTTTTGGTCCTCCCTTCATACCAGAGAAGAAGTCTGAATTATAAAAGATAAAACATGTAGATATGATACAATAGTACACATATTTGTATGTATTTCTGAGGTTATAAACTGTTTCTGTGTCATCTTCTGGCCTTCACATTTTGCAACATTTACAAAACTCCCCCAAAATTCTCATTCATTCATTCATTCATTCATTCATTTATTAATTAATTTATTCATTTATTTATTCATTTATTTGTTTGTTTGTTTGTTTGTTTGTTTTTTGCAGGGCAATGAGGGTTAAGTGACTTGTCCTGGGTCACACAGCTAGAACGTGTCAAGTACCTGGGGCCAGATTTGAATTCAGGTTCTCCTGAATCCAGGGTCGGTGCTTTATCCACTGTGCCACCTAGCTGCCCCCCCTCATTTAATTTCTTATGCCAATCTTTGATTTGTCAAAACTGTTATAGGTAAAGTTGTCATGTGGAAGGAAAAACTGTATTATTTGCTCTGTTCTACATAAAGGTGAAATGACTTGCACATAATTAAGCAACTAGGAAGTTTCCCTTTGTAGGTTACCATAGTAGATGTCTAAAAAGTTTTACAGTCGGGACCTGGGTTCAGGATCCTAAAATAACTTTCCCTAAAAGATTAATTTAGAATTTGCCCTCTCCAATGACAATGCTGATGAGGAGGAGGAGGAGGAGGAGGAGGAGGAGGAGGAGGAGCAGGAGGAGGAGGAGCAGGAGGACGACAACAACGAAGATGACAATAACTACAACAGCAACAATAACAATTTTGTACTTCCTATGCAATGCTGTATTTGCACATCAAGGCCCCAGGCTACATTCTAAGAATTTTTTACATATCATTTCTCTGTCCTGATGCCACTCCATTATTTAGCCAAATTTCTGAGTTTTCCCTCACACATCACATTTCATCTCATGTGTCTAGGGATTTACACAAAAATCCCCCATGTTTGAGATGCATTCTCTCTTCACTTAAGAATCTGAAAATCCTTGTTTGCTTCTAAATTCAGTTTAAACACTCTGTGCAAAAGGAAATCTTTACATATCCCCCTCTGGTTTCTAGGGATTTCTACTCCCCTGAAATGTTCTTGCAGTTATTTGCTATTTGTTTTCCAAAGACAGGTGATATGCTCAATGGATGGACAACTGGCCTCAGACCTTTGAAGGCTTGAAAACAACAAGTTCTGCCTTCAGCTTTTACTGGTTGTTTGACCTTGTTGGAGTCATTTAACTTCTCTATGTTTTAAACAATTCT
The DNA here is from genome assembly GCF_019393635.1 of Dromiciops gliroides. Taxonomy (NCBI): domain Eukaryota; kingdom Metazoa; phylum Chordata; class Mammalia; order Microbiotheria; family Microbiotheriidae; genus Dromiciops; species Dromiciops gliroides. The sequence goes on from NC_057863.1 coordinate 27,193,274, forward strand.
CTCTGATAAGCGACCTACATTTTAAGAGAGAGTTTCTATAACAATGAAATAATTTGTCTCATAACTAACCTTTTAAATTTTCAATAGTCTTCACATGTATATGTTGTTTGTCTCAGACTATAAATTTGTTAAAGACAGGGAGTGTTGTGTGTGTGTATGTGTGTGTGTGTGTGTGTGTATTTCTTTCTCAAACATCTAGCACAATTCCCAGAACAGTCAATTCCTACTAAATTTTTATTCATTAATTGCTTGATTCAGTACATGATATTAGAAAGATTTCCATCCTGTTATTACCCCTACAAAAAAAATGCCCTTTCATTTTCTGGGCTTCACCGATAGTCCATCATAACCACCCATTAGAGAATAAAAACCAAAAATAGCCCCAGTTATTTAGATGTGCCTATTGGTGTCAAATAATTTATTTCATCTTTTAATTCATTCATTGATGAATTTATTTATTCACATATTTATTGAGGTTTTTTAAAAATCTGTCTATGTATTTGTTTTCTGAGAAAATAATTATTAATAATGGATTTCTAGGAGAAACCCAGAGAGTTTTTGCTTCTCTCTCCCCCCTCACACCAGAAACCTTCCTGGGATGAGTTAACTTAACCAAAGGAATACAGATTGATTCTTTTGATTAACTAGTGGAAGACACACTTAGAACAGGAACTTACCCTTTCTAAGACCACCCCTCAGTTCACGTCAATCAATGGAGCTGAATGATGCCAACCACCTAGCTTAGATCAATGTATAGTGATGGGCCTCTACCAGAAGAGGATAAAGAGACTGGGGCACAAGAAACTTGTACTCTTTTACTTTCCATGAACTTTCTTCTCTCTCGCTGCTCACCTTCTTGGCTCAATATGCTGGGTATGTAATTTTGAGGTTTGTAAGCCTGTGGCTAGTGGGGAAGTCAGTGAGACATGCAGTTAATACTTTAATAATATGTGATATTAATTAATAACAAATGCTTACTGCCAAACTAGTGCAATATCCATTAGTTTATTTTTTAAATTAATTAATTAATTTATTATTTTTAGTGAGGCAATTGGAGTTAAGTGACTTGCCCAGGGTCACACAGCTAGTAAGTGTTAAGTGTCTGAGGCCAGATTTGAACTCAAGTACTCCTGACTCCAGGGCCGGTGCTCTATCCACTGTGCTACCTAGCTGCCCCAATATCCATTAGTTTATAAAGAGCAATTAATATAGCAGCAACAATAATCTTAGTACGCCCAGTCTAGTCTCCAAATAATTTAAATAACACAATTTATTTATCTACTTATCATCAATTTGTCATTAGGTACATATAGTTCTGTTACTTCATTTTTATGAGATAAGCTTACGACAATTTCTGGCATCAGATTAGTTACTCATATAATTTACAGAATTTGAGAGCTGCTTGAAGACTGAGAGACTAAGTTACCTCCTCATAGCCCCACAGTCAGTGTGCACCATGTAGGGACCAAATTTAATATATGGAGAGTTAATTGGGTGGCTCGCTGAAATATTGGGGTCCCAGAAAATAATAAGGGACCTCTAGGTATAAAGCTCCCTCCCCTGTGAACTGCCTTTTTAGATAGTTCTCCCAGACCCAATAAGAGAGAAGCCTAACAACCTCTGCTATACAAATGCATAAGGTTTTATTAAGGACAATAAAATAAACAGCAAAGGTGAAACAAATAAAATCAAATGCAAGGGAATAGGGGAAAAGAAATACAGATAATCCTCCTAGCTCTAACCTAAGTCTGTACAAAAGAGCAGAGTTTGTATTTAACTCACCACCTGGGGCTTGTAGCTTCAATGGAAGGAACAGCTTACAGTCAGACCTGAAGGACTCCTCTGACACTGCCACTGCTGCTGCCACTCATGTCACGGGGAGGAGAGAGATAACTCAGGAAGAGCAGCCAGTTCCCCAAAAGGGGAAGTCCTTCAAAACTGCCCGTGGAGAATGGTTTCTCCTTCTGACATCAGCAGCATACTTCACTTCAGGGCAGACCAGGTGCAGCTTATCCAATCAGACAGTCAAATTCCAATAATCTTACCACAACCAGAAACAGGACTGAAATGTGAACTGAGGTTTTTGTGATTACAAGATGGGTCATACATCCCCTAACTAAGTCTATGGTACAAAGAGTTGATCCAATTGTTATGGGAATATTATGGGTCCAAGATTACCCCAGAAATTCTCTGGGGAGGTCAAGGAACTTTTTCCTTAAAACCCTAGGAGTTTTCTTTAGAGATCAAGGAACTTTTTTATTGAAACTAAAGGACAGATGCACCTAGAGAGATAAGCAGACCTGGTCCTGGACTGAGATAACTAAAGGAATACCACCTTTCATTCCAGTCTCAGTCACCCCCTTGATGAGGTAATCCTGTTAGTCATGGATGCACTAGGAGGGGACAGAGCAACAGTCTACTACCAGACTGCTTCCAACCCACCATGAGAATGCTTCCATCCCACCACCAGATTACTCCCAATGCACCACCAGATTACTCCCAATGCACCACCAGACTACTTCCAACCCACAACCCAATAAGGGCCATTTCACCCTTACTTGGGTGGTCACGCCATCTTTGCCCTATAAAAGGGTACTCCCAGTCTAGTTGGGGAGGAAAAGTTTTAAACTTTCCTCCTGGCTTGTTTCTCTTGTATCCAATAAAACTGTTCTTTTCTTCCTTACTAGGATGTGCATGAGAAAGTAATTCTTTACAGAGGAATCCCAAGGACCCATGTGCTTTCATTATAACACAATATTAACATTAATAATAAAAATAATAATTAACTGAATTGACCCTATTTTCATCAAGTTGAAATGAATAATCTTATATTTTCTTGGGCTGAAAATCCCTTTTTTAATTGTTTTTTTTTTTTTTTTTACAAATTTCTATGTCTAAGAAAAAACAAAGTGAGAATTTCTTTTAGGGAAGTCAAATGCATATTCTCTTTTATGAACACTTTCCCTAGTTAATCAAATAGCAAGCATCCCTGCATCCCCCATCTATCTATCTATCTATCTATCTATCTATCTATCTATCTATCTATCTATCTATCTATCTATCTATCTATCTATCATCAAACAGAACCATAATTTATTTGTATAAAATTAACAAAAACCAGCTGGGCTACATATTACTTCTTTTACTAAATGGACATCTGGGTAACTGCTTTCTGTGCTTCATCTGCAGCGTCAGGAGTGGCTGGTGTATACCATCTGATGGTACATTCAACCAGTTCTTTTGTTCTTATTCTACAATGATTACTCCCCAAAACTCGGACCTTTGCTTTTTGTGGCTTTTCACCATTTTTCTCTTGATTTACGAGATCTATTTTAATCTGAGCTCCTGAAAGGGTCTCCATTGCTCCAATTCTTGATCCTTTCACCCCTATGACGGCCCCCACAAGCTGAGCCTTGACCAGGAACCATAGAGGGCCTTTTTCTTGGATCTTGGGTCTCAGCCTCTTAGGATAGGACTGGTTATACTCTTCTCAAACAACCTACTTGCTCATGGTGTCCTCCGGACTCAGGTGAAGCTGGCAGAGAGCAAAGGGAAAGACTGCGATCCCCCATCTCTATTAAAAATAAAAATAAAAGTTTTTGGACAGGGGTCATCTTCTTCTTTTGGTTACTTTACAGTGATTTTGTTGGCTTTTGAATTCAGAGAACTTAGTATTGGATAGCTCATTTTGGGAGAATGTTTATTAGGAAAGTCAGTAAACCATCTGCCCAAATGCTCTCCATTATTGCTATTCAGTTTCAAGTTTTTGTAAGTTAGAATAGCCAATAAATTTCTCACTGATGAACAAAGAAACCAGGGAGAGAACATTTGCATTAGGAAAGGAATAATCTGAAAAGTTAGCTTGAAAGCATTGCCTTGGATTGTTTGTTTCTAGAAGGCAAGAACTCTGATAGGCAGTGATGTTGCTTTAATATATAGATTAGTGAAACAACTTCAATGTTATTTAATAGGACTCAGAGAGAAATGTATTAAATTTACAAATATAGGGTTATAATAGTAAATGGAGTAAAATAAATTCAGTTAATAAAAACTGGATTCAAATTCAACCACCTGACATTTACTCTGAAACACAGGCAAGTTATGTCATCTCCCTAATCATCAGTTTCTTCACCTGTAAAATGGGCACACTAATGCATGTAGTATCTACTCCATAGCATTGTTGTAGGGCTTAAATGAAATAATGTATATAAAATGCTTACAAGTTTTAAAGTGCCTATTATTAACATATTATTTTGACATGTTATTTTCTATTTTTCTCTTGCTGATCATTCAACTCTTCTTTCTACCTTTATTCCATAAAATGTATGACAGCCACTGAGGTAACCATGGATTAGAGGATTTGAACTCACTGTGCTTTCCCACACTAAATTAACTTCCATCATAATTATTTGGCCTTGTATTCCATAGAGTAAATAAGATTTTCCCATGACAATGTGTGTAAGATTTCAAGGAGGAGGGGGAGGAGGTTGAGGAGTAAAGAAGGAAGGAAGTATTGGAGTAGGAATGGAAAGAAATGAAGTAAAGGATGAATAGGAAATAGGAGAAGGAAAATGAGAATTTTGCTCATGGCCTTATCAGAGTAAAATTGGGGGGAAATATAAATTAAGTTTAGTTGTGGCTCTTTTATAGGTTTCTCAAATGTTGGTAATAGGGAATGCACTTCAACATAGCTACTCAATGTAAAATATAGGTATTGAGAATGAGCTAGGTTTTATTTCATCTGCAGAAGAAACTACATAAAGTGCAAATGAGTCATTGGAGCTCTGGAAAAAATAGAAATATGGATAAAATTGCTTCCCCTATAAAAGAGAAAGACACATTGTTGGACTGCTGAATAAATGGTTCCCACTCACCAAAGATCTACACTGGCTGAGTAATGCACAATGATATAATGGGGGAGATGTTGGAGAAGATAAAATTTTCTGGCCTCCCATTGCAAGACTTGGATCTTCTAACTTCACCCTTTGTTTATCATTGTCATCCTCCTTCTCCTCCTTCTCCTTCATGACTATATAAATAGTTTCATGAAACCCAATGGGCAAAAAAAATTAAAAAATAATAACAACAAGCCAATTACTTAGTGAACAGAATTCCTATATTGCTCTACACAATATATAGTAATGTCCTTCTGTAAACAACCATCCATGGATGGTTATTTCATTTGTTTTTTATTGTTTGTTTATTTTGTTTTGTTTTTGCAAGGCAATGAATGTTAAGTGACTTGCCCAAGGTCACAGAGCTGTTTGTGTCTGTGTCTGAGGTTGAATTTGAACTCAAGTCCTCCTGAATCCAGGGCCAGTGTTTTATCCACTGTGCCACCTAGCTACCCGTGTTTTTGTTTTCGTTTTTGTTTTTTTAAATTATTTGGAGGAATAGGCTGGATTTTCAAAAATTATTTGCTAGTTATATATTAATGGCTATATAATAATGGCTATTGCACACATTTTGGCAGTAATCATTTATTATTAATTAATATTACATATTAGAAAAGAATTGACTGCATGGCATTTAACATAAGCAGAATAACACCAGTACCATATTTATAAGAGAAAGAGAAAGCATATGCCTTCCTGAGCCAAGAGTGTGAGCCAAGAAGGTGACAACCAGAAGCCTCTTATGGTCTTAGCTTTTATCCTCTTTTGATAGATGCTGGTAAATATACACTGATCAAAGCTAATTGGCTAGCATCATTCAATTATGCTGGTTGATGTGACATGAGGGTGGTTCATATTAAAATGTTCTCTACAATGACATCAGGGAGAAATGTGCAAAAGGGATCTCCCTCAAATTGCTCAAGGCAATGTCCATTTTCTAGCTGGCTTAGTCCCATCGACTCAATTTATATAGATCAAAGACTCTTTATCACCATTAGGATAAATATTCACAAACCAGATAAAGTTCCTAAGAACTGGACTTCCTGGGGCAAGGGGGAGAGAGGGCTAAAACTGATCTGCCACCCCCCCCAAGAAAGCTCATTATTAATAATTATTTTCTCACAATGTTTTCATAAGATCTGCCAGATCTGGTGCTCAGCTGAAATGATGTTAGAGAATTTCAGTTCAGCCACAAGAGGAAAGATAATCTTTGTTCAGAAAACTAAACTGCAACTTATCTAGCTCATTCAAACTTCAAAAAGCCTGAATAAATAGTAGTTTGATAATTTTTATTCTTAAGGAATATTTGAGTGAACCTTCCTTATTTCCAATTAGATTGTAATTTTTTTCTCTTCTTGTAAGGAATTAATTGTGATTGGGGTTTCTTTGACCCCATCTTTGCTTCATTATGGTCAGACTAAAAAGATGTAATCTTGAAAAGCCTAAGAGAAGATGGGTGTGTATTTGAAGAGATTATAGAACAAACAAAAGGCACTCTGATCAGATTTGTGTTGTATTAGGTGGGACTGAATAACACAAAGAACATTTATTGAGTCAAAGTATCCAGCTAAGTGCCTGAGACCCACCTTGGAGTTCTCCCACACCCACATAGGTCTGGCCAAATTATAATGGGGACAGCCCAGGGGGTATGTTGAGCCACTTGGAGACTCAACATGGCCTAGAACCTCCCTTCCTGTGGGAGAGGCAGAAAGTGGATGAGAGAAATCCTGGAGGAACAGGGAAGAAAGGGAGAGAGAGAGAAAGGAGCTGATGGTGGTTGACCTTTGTCCTGAACAAGGAGACACTGCATAGCAGATTCTCCTTGGAACTACAGATTCCAGATGGTGGTGAGTTTGTGTTATTGAAGTGAGGCTAGCTCTTTAGGATAGCTGAGCTGGAACCAAGTTTAGGGTTTGAGTCAGTTTTTGTTCGAACTAAGCTGTTCTGGGTAGCTGAGGAAGCAGAGCTTATTTGAGGTACCTGGGGGCCTTTTTACCCCAGAGATTTAGATTCTGATCATCTGGAAAGTGTGTCATATATTTCCCTTCCTCTATTCCCTTTCTCATTGTCCCTAGCTCTATTTGTGCTGTAAATTTTGTTCCCATTAATAAAACTGGATTTGTTTGTGGAAAAGAGGTTGTTAATCTCCTTTCTCATCAGTTTGAGAGAAATAACTAAAGAAAAGGCTGTTTGGAAGAGAGGAAACTCTTGACCTAGAGGTCTCCCATTATTTCTTTTTTTTTTTTTTTTTTGGTGAGGCGATTAGCGTTAAGTGACTTGCCTAGGGTCACACAGCTAGTAAGTGTTAAGTGTTTGAGGCCAGATTTGAACTCAGGTACTCCTGACTCCAGGACCAGTGCTCTATCCACTGTGCCACCTAGCTACCCCTCCCATTATTTTCTGAATCCCAGTAGTATGGTGAGCTGCCCAATTAACTTTCCCTATACTGAATTTGGCCCATACATTCTTTGTATTCCCAGCAGTTAGCAAAGTCCATGGCAAATACTAGGTGCTTAATAACTTTTTTATTAAATTCAATTTTCAATATACTTGATAAATTGTAAATTATTATTGTTATGCTTTTCTATATTGAAAATTTCCCTTTCTTTCTTTTTTTTTTGGGGGGGGGGTTGGGGGCCATGAGCGTTAAGTGAACTGCCCAGGGTCACACAGCTAGTACATGTCAAGCAAGTGTCTGAGGCCAGATTTGAACTCAGGTCTTCCTGAATCCAGGGTCAGTGATTTATCCACTGTGCCACTTAGCTGCCCTCTTGAAAGTTTCAATTAAGATGTTCACTATATAGCAGAATCTACTATTTTAAAATTACTACATCTTTGTTTTTACATACCCATTCAATGTTTTAGTGTTTTGATTTAAATCATCATAGAAATATTCACAAGTATTTAAATAATAAATATTTCCTCTTCTAATATCCCTGAACTTACTTTTTTAATAATTGTATATTTTAACAATATTTAATAATACCAGAGATTTAAAAACTTGTCTGAATCTTGAGATATCATCACATTTTTATTCTTTTATCTTTTTGCAAGATGATTAATGATTTTAAGTCAAAATTTCCTTGGATTCTAGTTATCTCATTGAAGAAATTTACAAAGTGATGCTGACAAGAAGGCATCTATTTTTTCTCCTACCAGTCCTATGAATTCTTATTACAACATCATAGTTTATAAGTGAAATTACCTGTCATTCATTCCAAATAAATGAATATTTTTAAATGAGTAAACAAGGGAAGCATAATGTTTTAGAAGTTCAATTTGAGGTACTGTCTAGTTTTTCCTAAAAAGTTTAAACACCCTTCATTTATTAGAGAGGCAAAGTTATCTTTGTTAAGATAAGCATTTGAAATGTCAGTTTCAGAATCATTTTGCTGGACATAAGTAATTTATGTGTCAGAAAGCTTTTTTCCTCTTTGCCATCTACGCCTATTATGCTCACAATCAAGAAATATGTCTTTTCACATTCAAAGTATTAATTCATACCTGGTGACACTCACTCATGAGATAAGTGACAGCTGTTTAAATCTTGACATTTGAATGGTACTTCATTTCTTGTCTTGTCTTTCTTTATTGTTATTATTCACTCATTTTTCAGTTGTGTCCAACTCTTTGTGACCCCATTTGGGGTTTTCTTGGCAAAGATATTGGAATGGTTTGCTACTTCCTTTTCCAGCTCATTCTACAGATTAGGAGAAATAGGCTAATGGGGTTAACTGACTCGACTAGGGTGACAGACCTAGTATGTATCTGAGGCCAAATTTGAACTTAGATAATTCCAACTAAAGATTGGCATTCTATCGACTATGCTACAGAGCTTCCTCTGTGTCTCTCTTTACCTTATATTCAATCTTATGATTTTAATTCAATCTAAATCTGTATTTTCCCAACGTTTTCTCATATCTACTAGATCATTGCTTCATCCTTGCTTGGAATTCTACATCGGAGTTTTGGTTAAATATGTGTGCATGCACATGCACACACACCCATATACACACACACAAATCAGTCTATGTAATTTTGATGAAAGAGAAATTCCATATTATAACATACATATAATAGAAGTCATATCCTATAATAACATGGCATAAGAAAACCACATAATATCCCATCCTATACCATAACATGATTATATGTGTGTATACATATATACATATATATGTATATGTGTGTATGTTTGTGTAGATAGAGAGAGAGTTCAGAGTAGCCTAGAAAAAGATCAAAAGAAATTTACATGGCTAATGATGGCCTGGTGAGATTATTGTAACATGCTAAACATTAAGCTTTCCCACCTCCATATGCACAACCTTAGCCACTAGAATGCAGAACTTACTTAATAAATTGTACCCTTTATAATGAAATACTATGTTAATCATATTAATCACAATTAACTGTCCCTTGGTAAAATTAGTAGAATAGCTATAACAGTTAATTTTAAGAGCAGCAACTTCTGAAGCTGTATAAAAGGAAGTTACTGGCACCAAGGACTTTGGCACTTTCAAAAGATTAATGATTAGAATGAGGGCTGATTTAATCAGTAGAAATTATATTAAAATGTACTTACTATATCATTTGCTATAGTTTACCATGGACCAGTATATTTGATATGACTTGCAGCTGAAACCTATGTGTGCTGTGTTAACTACTGTCCAGTTAGAATGTGAGCTCCTTGAGATTATGATCTGTTTTGCTTTTCTATTTGTATTCCCACCAAAGCCTCGTACATATTGACCTAAACACATATATATGTACATGTCTGTATACAGATGCATGTGTATATGTAATATATATGAATTATATATACATATCACATGCACAGCATTATGTACCAATGCATGTATTTGCACATATACCCATGTAGGTATCCATATACAAATGTGATTATGTAGTGTATGTGTGCATATTCCATTAATTATATGATGCAAAATGCTACAAAGGTAGTATTTGTCAAAGTATTTCAGAGACTGGTTATCTATGTTTTAGGAGATAAGAAAAGGTTATCAAAGTATGTGTTTTATAGCATTTTATTTGTTATACAAAATTATTTCTTCTGACTATTAAAATATTGTGTTTAACAGCCTTACTATGAGGAACTGATTTAGGTATGTATTTTTTTTTCAGGGACCCAAAGGGGAAGGGAATAAATATTCAATAGAGGCAGAAAGTGGCAAGTTTATATATTCTATAAGAATATAATGGAAGGGGTGTGAACAGGAATCACATCAGAAACTGTGATTTGAAAAGAGTCTTGAAGGAAACCAGGGAAACAAAGAGGTAAATATATCAAGGAAGAGAATTCCAGAATGGGAAATATCCAAATCTATGGAGATGGGAAAGAAAATGTAATATCTGAGGAGCAGCAATTGTGCCACTGGTGCTGGATCAGAGAGTGCCAGTATTGGAGTACAATGTAACAAAACCAGAAAGGTAAAATGGACCCAGGTGGTAAGGATCTTTCAGTGGTGAACAAAATATAATATATTTGATTGTGGAGGGAATAGGGAGCCTCTGAAGTTTACTGAGAAGATGACATGGTTTAATGGTGAAAACAGTGCATTAGGACAGTCATGTTGACAGCTGAGTGCCAGATGGATTGGAGTGAAAAAATACTTCAGTTAAGGAAAGCAGTTAGTAGACTATTGCAATAGTCCAGTAGAGAGTTTATGAGGCTTGAACTAGAGTGACAGCTCTGTGAATAGATTGTGGAAGGGTATGCTTCATCCAGCTTAAACTGGCTTGGGAGATCTTACTGTCGATTTTTAATGTGAGCATTTATACTACTAGTAAAGTCAAATACTACATATGAGGGAATAATTTCTTGCTTTTCAATTGTCTGGAATATTTTTACCACATCATTTGGGAGTGAATGAATGGGTTTATCTGGAACTTGTGGGAGTCACAGCCTCTCCTCCACCATCTTGGCTCCACCCCTGTCAATTGTCTAAATTTAAGAAAGTGATGGAGAAAATGTTAATAAAGCATGTTAAACTTATAATTTTATCTTATGAATATTTGTTTTCTAAGACCCTCTTATTAAATATTTCCTGAGAATAATGACTGTATATAAGATATGCAAAGGAAGGAATGACAAGTTTTAGCAATACACAGAATCAGGGTGGTGAATGAAATTGAAAAGTCTTTGATGACATGAAGGATGTTAGCCTGGGTGAATGGGGAAATGGTGGTTCCCTTGAGAGAAGGGGAAGCTAGGAAGGTGTTAGGCTTTGGGAAAAAATAATGATGTGTTATTTTTAGTTGCCTATGGGACATCCAGTTTGAGATATCCAGAAGGCAGCATGGAGGTAGGTGACACAATTGATACAGCACTGGCCCTAAATTTGGGAAGACTTGACTTCAAATCTAACCTCAGACACTTATGTGTGTGACCTTAGGCAAGTCTTCATGATATATATCTTGCCACTGGACCCAGCTGGTTCTGGAGAAGAGAGAGAATCTAGTGACTCTCCACAGCTCTCTCTCCCTTAAATCCAATTGACTGCAAGACATGACATCACCCTGAGGTCATGGTACTCTTTGAGAATGAAGGGCAAACAAGAATTTAAAAGGCAGATGATGATGTATAACTGGCTCACAAAATATTGAGTACAACAAATATTTCCTATGTGATGAGTACTGTGCTAAGTATTGGAGAAACAAATACTAGCTAGAAAGACAGGCCTTCTCCTCCAGGAACTTATATTTTAATCATGCAATATAAAGATTAAGTAATATAATAGTTGAAGTTTAAAAAGAAGTTCATAAATGTTATCTCATTTTATCCTCATAATACCCTTGGGAGGTAGGGTGCTATTCTCTCCCCATTTTACCTGCTTCAGTCACATTTGCAACCCTTAAACAAATTGTTCCCATCAAAGCATTCTGCCAGGGAATCTTCATTTACTTGTAGTAGACATTTCCCTAATATTCCAATAGTTTTGAGGCCTTCTGGTTTTCCTCAACATGCTTTAGCCCATCAGCTGAGATGATTTGCTGAGCTGTAGCCTCTCACATGCTACAGTTTGTTGGCTCCAAGAATAAGATCATTTAAAACTTGGGAAAAGAAGCACAAAAGTTATTAAAAAAATAATATTTTAAAAAGAGAATTGGGCAAATAGGCAAAGAAAGAAAATATCACTAAAGAAAATAATTACCTAAGAAGTAGAACTGGTCCACTGGAAACTAATGACTCCATGAGACATTAAAAAACAATAAACAAAGTCAAAAGAATGAAAAAAAAATCACCAGAAATCAACTGATCTGGAAAATTGTTCAAAGACAGAAAATCAAATAATTATTGCATTGCCTAAGAGCTATTATTTAAAAAAAGAGCCTATACATTATATTTCAATAAATTTTCAAGAAGAAAAAAACTACTTTATTATCTTAAAACTAGCAGGGAAAATAGAATGTGAAAGAATCCCCCAATCACCATCTGATAAACATCTCAAAATGAAAATTCCTAGAACTCTTACAGCCAAATTCAATAGCTCTCAAGTCAAAGTGAAAATACTTCAAACAGCCAAAATAAACAATTCAAATATCATGGAATTAAAGTCAGGATCATGCATGATTTAGCAGCTACCACATTAAAGGAGCAGAATACTTGAATATGATATTCTAGAAAACAAAAGAGATAGGAAAAACTGAGCATAATCCTTACAGGGAAATTTTGATATTTAATAAAATAGATGACTTTCAAGCATTTGCGATGAAAACACCAGAGTTTAATAGAAAATTTGACTTTCAAATAGAAGATTCAAGAGAAGCTAAAATGCTAAACTTGAATGAGAAATCAGAGACCCAAAAAAGGTTAAACTGTTTATTTTTACAGAAAGAGGTTACATGTATCTTCTAAAAGCTTTTTGATTATTAGAGCAGTTAGAAGGATTCTACACTGAAAAAGGGTGTGGGAGTGAGTCAATTATGTTCAGATGATGAAAAAAATAATGGATAGGCAAGAAAGATAAATGATTTGGGAGAAAGGCAATGAATCGGGAATGGTGGAGAAAATTGCTTCACATAAAAAACCATGCAAAGATGAGCTTATAAAGTGTAGGGGAAAATGGTTTGGGGGAGAGTAGCCAATGTTTGAACCTTTCTTAAACCTAAGCCTTTGGTTCAAAGAGGGACAATTTTACACACACACACACACACACACACACACACACACACACACACACATTATTAATAGAAATCTATCTTACCCAACAGAGAAATAAGAGGAAAATCAAGAAAAAAAAACAAAGGAGATCAAAGGGAAAACAGATAAAAGAAGGTAGTGGTCAGAATGAAAACCTAATTTATAGGAGGGTAGGACTAAGAGAGAGAGAAGGGTAAACATAAGGAAAATAGAATAGAGGGAAATACACAGTAACCAGAACTGTATTTATTTATTTATTTATTTATTTATTTATTTATTTATTTATTTATTTATTTATTTATTTATTTATTTATTTATTTATTTATTTATTTATTTATTTATTTATTTATTTATTTATTTATTTATTTATTTATTTATTTTGCAGGGCAATGAGGGTTAAGTGACTTGCCCAGGGTCACACAGCTAGTAAGTATCAAGTGTCTGAGGCCAGATTTTAACTCAGGTTCTCCTGAATCCAGGGTTAGTGCTTTATCCACTGCGCCACCTATCTGCCCCAATCATAACTGTATATGTGAATGGGATAGATTGACCCATAAAATAGAAGTGTATCACAGAATAATTTAGAAACAAGAATCCAACAATATGTTGTTTACAAGAAAAACATCTGAAACAGAATCAAAATAAGGGTCTGGAGAAGAATCTATTGTGTTACAGCTGAAGTTAAAACAATAGCCATGGGTAGCTTTCATTAACTCAGGCGAAGCAAAAACAAAAATAGACCTAGTTTAAAAAGACAAACAGGGAAATTATATCTTGCTAAAAGGAACCATAGACAATGGAGTAATATCAATACCAAACATTTTTGTACCAAGTGGCATAGCATCCAAATTCTTAAAGGAAAATTTAAATTCATTCCAAGAGGAAATAGGAATACTATAGAAGTAGGGGCTTTCAACTTTCCATACTTGAGCTAGACAAATCTAGCCACAAAATACATTCTAAAACATGTGATAAAATAATGGGATTTGTTAAATGCCCAGGGGCCCCAGCTGAAGATTGATTTAGAATTGTTTGAATTGGGTGAGACTGAGAAAGTCTTTGAGTATCTACTTAAGAATGATTAAATCGAGACCATGCCTGGCTGGCCCTGAGTGGGGTGTTGTTCTCAGAGGCTGTGGACTACTGATGTCAGCAGGAGAGAACCTCAACCAATCAGATTGAAGGACCTTCCCTTTTGGGGAGGGAGAAAGGAATTAGGAAGCAGAGGCTGGCTCATGGGATCAGCTTCTTTTTGTACACAACTGGCTTGGTGGCAGGAGGCAGAACAGGAGGGCCCCCCTTTCTGTCTAGGACTTTGGCATGGTAGAGGAATTCAAGTGGACTACTAGGAAAAGCAAGGGTTTCTCTCTGGCTATACCAACTCTCTCTTCCACCCTCTTCACTAACTTCTAATACACTTTAATAAATCCTTAAAAACCTAAACTCTTTCTGAATTTATCAGTGATTTTAGCCAGCTTCTTCCCAAATACTGGGGGGGGGGGTAAGTTAGGAACCACATTAGATTTTGAACAACACAAAAATCAAGGAGATGAATAGAACCTTCTAAATGTTATATATAATAGATATCTGGCAAAAACTGAATAGGAATCTAAAGGAATATCATTTTTCTTTTTTGGTGAGGCAATAGAGGTTAAGTACCTTGCCCAGGGTGACACAGCTACTAAGTGTCAACGGTCTAAGTCTGCATTTGAACCCAGGTCCTCTTGAAACCAGGGCTGGTGCTCTATCCACTGCACCTCCTAGGTGCCCCTCAATGTCATTTTTATCAGCTGTACATGGCACCTTCATTTAAAAAAATGACTATACTAGGGCAAAAAAAAAACACAAAAAAAACCCCTCACAACCAAATGTAGAAAAGCAAAAATATTAGATGCACCCTTTTCAGATTATAATAAAATAAAATTATATTTAATAAAGCACTATGAAATTATATATTAAAAGCTATTTGGGGTGCAACTAGGAGGCACAGTGGATAAAGCACCAGCCCTGGATTCAGGAGTACCTGAATTCAAATCCAGCCTCAGACACTTGACACTTACTAGCTTTGTAACCCTGGGCAAGTCACTTAACCCCAATTGCCTCACCAAAAAAAAAAAAAAAAAAGCTAATTGGAAACAAACTAATCTAATCCTAAAGAATAAGTAGATAGAACATAGAAATAATTAAAAATTTCATTACATTAAAGAGAATGGCTATGAGATAACAGCAAAACATTTGTGGGATAATATCCAAACAGTACATGGGGGAAAATACATATCTCTAAATGTGTACATCAATGAAATAGAGGGGGGAAATATCAATGAATTGGGTGTGAAACTAAATATAATAGAAAAAAATATAAATTCCCAAATAAATCCTGAAATTAATTAATAAATTTGCATATATAATTATGAATCGGTTTTAGAAAAAAAGAAACAAATAAACTGTTTCATGATTCCAGGAATGAAGAATGGGAATTTCTGAATTAATCCAATGTTGCTGTTTGATTGGCATGATTGCCAATGGTACAATTGAGATTTGAGATTAGAAGACTGAATAGAATTAAACTGGCTAGACAATGGGTCAAGATAGGGAAGGAAAAAAAAATGTTTCCAGAATTTGTAGTGATGACTTGAGAAAGCACAGAGGGGTAGAGGTTGGAGGTCATAGTGATGACAATAAATGGAGTCCAGTGTCAGAGGACATAAGGAAACAGAATAAAAAAGAAAAGATCGTGATCAAAAAGTGGCATGGTACCCTGGGTTGATTGTTTTTTTCTTCTTGATTAGGCACATGAAACAATCTAGAAACAGAATCTGTTACAATTTCTTTCAAATATATATTAGACAATTTACATACAAGCTGTTCTTTGCTTTTATTTCCTTTGTTGTCCCCTTTTGAAAAGGTTATATGTCAAAGTGCTATTAGATGTGAAAAATTTGATAAATTGGCTTTCATTTTCTTTTGCTAAAACATGAAGTCATAATATTCAAATTGTTTTTAGCAATGACAGAGTTCTAATAAATATTTCCAAAAACACCATGATGCAAATGCAGTATGATGTTAGGTTTTATTGAATGTACCTAAATGATTATAAATTTTGGCTGTTAAAGAATTTTGCATAATTTGAGATTGCTAAATGACCTTAGGGTAAATGCAATTCTCATTGGGAACAGAGAGAAGAAAAAATGCTGTTTTCCACCTGTGTTATTAAAAATCAATTTCAAAATAAAAGAGAGTAGCAGGGCAAAATAAAGATTTCAGTGGCCTACAAACTCAATTTGATTATCTTCCATGATAACAGAAGCCAAAAAATCAATCATAGTCCGTGTTAAGATTGTTATGATGTCTAAGATTATGGATAATAATCTCACTTTATAATCATCAAACTATATCTTCAGTATGCTCTATACTTCCGGGTACCATATATTGGAAAGAATATTTATAAACTAAACATATACAAGGAAGGCCAATTGATATGGTGAGGAGATTGTCCACAAAAAGAGTTAATGTTAAGACAGATAGACTTACATTCTTTATGTCACATTTACTGCACAACTATTCATTGGTAATATTTTACAATTTACTCAAGTCTACCATGAACTTCTCCCAAGGCCTCGTGTGAGGTTTGCAACTTTAATTTTTTTTGTATAAGGAATATTTCAATATTCATAATCTTAAATCATTATTCTCAGAATATTTATGCTAAAAGGATGGATCCCTGAATGAGAGAAGACAGTTGTCGGAAGCATTGTACAATTTACCCAAGGCAATTAAGCCTTTCCACCAACCTCCTGTTCAGTTCTTCAACAAATCATTGACCATCTAAATTATCTTTCTATTATATGTATATTAATGGGTCATCTCTAGAGTTTTCTAGCCAACTACATCTTATAAGTTGAACATTAGAGCTTTTTTCATTCATTTATATAGTTTATTTTCCTCCTCTCCCTCCTCATTCTCCTCATCCTCTTCTTCTTCTATCTCTGTATATATATATATATATATATATATATATATATATATTGAATTCTTGAATGATTGTGAATTTCATTTAAGAAGCTCTATTAATTACTGGTAATTAGTATAATGAACACAATGTTATATTCATTTGGAGGCCTACAACATCAGTGGGGAATGTCCAGGAGCGATCTGGATTTAGACAGATAAATTTTCAAATTTATGCTCAGAAAAAGAGAAAATGCTTAGAAATCAGTAATTTATTCATCATTTTCTTTATTTATAAAAAACGACTTGATAATAATTCTCATTAAACTTATACGTGTGTTATGTATACATTATTTTCTCTGCAGAGAGATGGTTGCTACTCTTTAGCTAGCAAATGCTTGGGTATCTCCTCAGAATCTGAAAAATATACATACACGTATATATATATATATATATATATATATACACAATATATATTATAAATGAATGAGATATATGATATGTGAGATATACAAGAAAAATGATATATTTCTCTCATGATGAAATAGATATAGACAATTTAGATAGGGATATGAATATGGATATGGAAATAGATATATACATAGATATAGATATCAACATAGATATTGTAGGGGCCAAATTTAATATGGGGAGAGTTAATTGGTTAGCTTGCCATAATATTGGGGTTCAGAAAAATAATGAGGGGCATCTAGGTCCAAAGTTTTCTCCATTCCAAACTGCCCTTTTTAGTTATTTCTCCCAGGCCAATAAGAAAGAAAATTAACAGCCCCTTTTCCACAAATAAATCAGGTTTTATTAATGGGAATAAAATATATAGCAAAGGTGAATAGAGGAAGAAAAAAATGGATAAGTTCCCTGGCTCTAGCAAAGACTGACACAATCCCCAAACTTGCTTCTAGCTCAGCTAATTTGAAGAGCTGGCCTCTTTTCTATTAACTCACCACCTAGGGTCCATAGTTTCTATAGAAGTAAACTGTGCAGCCCCTCTCCAATCTACTCTTGGAATGACAGGGAAGCATACCCTCAACCTAAGCATTCTTTTATACTTTTTCTCTCCCTCCCATAAAAGGGAGGTCATTCAAGTTGCTTGGCCAATATTGGTCCCCCTGGTGACATCAATAGTATACATCACTCAGGGCAGGCCAGGTGTGGCCTATACCTAATTATCTCAAGGAGGTACTTAGTTGGTTTCTCAAACAATACTAGATCAATTAGGTGGGACCCCTGGGTGTCTGCAAAATTCCATTATTTTATCACAATATAGATGATATAGATAGATAGATAGATAGATAGATAGATAGATAGATAGATAGATAGATAGATAGATAGATAGATAGATAGATAGATAGATATAGATATAGATATAGATATATACACATAGATATAGATATATAGATAGCACCTAATACATGTCAGCTTCCTTTAGCAAGAACCTGCTTTACATAGAACCTCTAGTGTTATCCAAATTAACTCCCTTATTACATCTTAGAAAGCTTATTTGAGGGCAGCTAGGTGGTGCATTGGATAAAGCACTGACCCTGGATTTGGGAGGATCTGAATTCAAATCTGAACTCACACACTTGACACTTTCTATCTGTGTGACCCTGGGCAAGTCACTTAACCTTCATTGGCCCACCCCCCAAAAATAAAAAGCTTATTTGAGTTTGGCATATGGAAGAATTACATCTTTGTGGAAACAAGTCTTTTAAATGATATTTAGTTTTACTGAATCTGCTTCTTTATTTTTAAAAGTCAACAAAATATAAACACAATGGGATCATATAAAGTCTATGATTTATCTTTCTATCCTTCTGATACCCTCTCCTCCTTCAGATATCTTGAGCAACAATACCTAGATGAACTAAAAATTGTATCACCTTCAGAATAGGCAGTGCTGTATGTATTCAGTTGAGGGTTACTGCTTTTTCCATCTTGGTATTCATTTATTTTGTTTTAAGTGCTATTTCTGCTTCCTTCGAGAGTACATAAAAAAAAAAAAGTGATGCTAGAGACCAAATGATATGCTACTCTTGTTATTGATAGTGAAAATATATTTGTATTATTATAATTTTAATAGAAATCTTGACAGATTGACATGTCTTTTTAATGGTTTCTTTTTTATTCTTTTTCTAGTTGTATCTTTAAATATTCCTATGGTAATCTAGCAGAATTGGATCTCTGCACAAGCTAACTGTAAGTGTATTGTCTTCCAATTTTCCTCTGATCTCCTCCTTATGGCAATGTATATAGGCAGGATATCCTTAGATAATTTTGCTTGATATTTAAAAGTCTATTTTTGAGAATATCTCATTTTATATCTTGAAAAATTTGGTCAAATAGGTCAGTTTAACATTCCCTTGATTCTATAATGTATCTCATATTTATTTGTATTTCATATTTCTTTTGATCTTTGCTCTGGCAAATGAGTTACTTAATTTTGCAAATAAAATGATGCTGAAATCCCACAGAAGTTATCTTCTATCAATTAATACATGAAAATTTTGATTTTATTTCTGTATTACTCAACAATCTCAGGGCCTCTAGAAGATTCTTTGTAATTGATATCCTTTAGAGTCTATAGGCCTTGAAATATGTCAACTCTAAGTCAATATTATTATTTCTTCTTCCCTGCTCAAGTTATGGCTCTGATATAGTGGATAGTGTTCTGTCTTCACAGTCAGAAATACTTAGTATATAATCATGCCACCCTAATGTAATCACATCATTGTTCAGTAATCAAAACAATTCAACAAGACTAGGAGAAATAGAGTAGATGCCCACTGAATTAGTACAGAATGTTCCATCAGTAAGATTTCTTTAAAATAATGAAATGATAGATCTAATAAAATAAAATATATGTATGCTTTACCATGTTCACCTTACACTTGAAATCATTGAAGTATAAATTTATTCATCTATTAATTAATGAATTATTAATTTGATATTCATTCATTTATTTATTCACTTATTTATTTATATTTATCTGTTCCTTTGTTCATCCATTCATTCACTTGTTTATTTACTTATTTAACTATTAATTTATTGTTTATTCATTCATTCACTGATTTATTTGTTTGTTTATTCATTTTATTTATTTATTTTTTGTTTGTTTATTTATTTCGAGGAACTCTTCAAATTCTTTTTAGATTTTTCCTAATTACTCATTTCTTACTAAGATTATGTACTCATAAGATGTTTTTATCTTCATGGTGAGCTTTTTTTTAAATGCTAATCATGTGACCCAAGACATGATGTATTTTGATTTTTGTCATTTTTGTTGCCTTTAAATGCATAACGTACTTAACTCAGTTAACACCTTTACTTGTTACTGAAAGAGTAAGTTGTGACACATTATTCTATATAGCTGGATTGTTTGGTTTCATTTCTTTCAAACTATGATTTTTTTTCCAGTTCTTATTTTATGAGCCCTCTCTGGTACTGTCAAGTAAATATGTATAGGAAATATGATACTTAGGTCTCTTTGTTCCCTTCTTCAATAGTCTGTTACCAATATTCATGACCTTGAAGAGGACAATTCAGAACTGAGAACTATTTTTTCCTTGTATGATGGGGTGTCAGTGTCACAGAAACCATCACAAATAGTTAGCTTCCTCTAAAACTCAGGGATATTTCCTGTATTGAGACAAAATCTCATTGAAATTGATTGCATTGGTTAAAAAAAATCTGGAAATGAGGGGAGGATGGGGAAAGTAGTTTAAGAACTAACTTTTCCACAAATCCCCTATCCTCCAAGACTGGAATGAATTCCTACTCACTTCTGCCTCTGAAACCTTTAAGACTCTTCGAAGCTCAACTCACATGGCCTTTCTTATCTTTACATGACCTTTCTATGAGATATTAATGTTCCCACCCATACTTCCAAAATATTTTTTACTTGTTTAGTACATAGATAGATAGATAGATAAATAGATAGATAGATAGATAGATAGATAGATAGATAGATAGATAGATAGATAGATAGATAGATAGATGGATGGATGGATGGATGGATAGACAGACAGACATAGACATAGATATAGTCATAGAGATATAGACATAGACAGATGTAGATGTAGATGTAGAAATATATATAACTAGATATAGATAGTATATATACATACATGCTAAATAGGGAAATTTTTTTAAATGTACATTGAATAATATACACATGCAGATATATTGACATACAATTAAATTATATGCATAATTGTTCATATCTGAACCCCACTTAAATGTGAGTTCTTCCAGATGGACAGACAGTAAGAAAAAAAGAGATATGGGCAGACACAGTGTAGTAAAGTGACATATTGTGGTGAGCTGACACAGGCTCACTAGAACCATTGTAGAATTTTTAGTGTGAGTATTTACACCTCAGAACTCAGTTAAGTGCCCCAAACCAAGGTTTGATTTGTTTCACTGATTGACAGGATTTTAAAAAGAGATGGCAATGATGTGAATACTGAAGATTAATCTTGAAAAGTGTCCAATTCAGATAGAGAATAAACCCACATAACTCATTAGCATTTCTATATATTACCAATATATAAGACTAGCAACAGATAGAAAGAGAAATTTAATTTAAAATAACTGTGGCCAAACAAACTATCAAAATATTTTATTGAGCTAGAAAAATCATAACAAAATTCTTCTTGAAAAACAAAGGTTCCAGGATATGATGGGAATCAATAAAAAAAGTACAAAAGAAAGTGGTCTAGCAGTACCAGATTCTAAACTATATTATAAAGTGGTAATTATCAAAACAATCTGGTACTGTAACAAAAACTCATTATTTGACAAAAACTGCTGATAAAACTGGAAAACAGTATGACAGAAACAAGGTACAGACCAACATTTCACACCGTATATTAAAATAAGGTCAAAATGGGTACATGGGGCAGCTAGATGGTGCAGTGGTTAGAGTGCCAACCCTGAAGTCAGGAGTACCTGAGTTCAAATCTGGCCTCAGACACTTAACACTTACTACCTGTGCAACCCTGAGCAAGTCACTTAACCCCAATTGCCTCACTAAAAAAGCAAAAACAAACAAAACAAAATGGGTACATGATTAAAGGTATGTAAAGGAAGATAAAATAAGCAAATTAAGAGAAAATTGAATGGTTTGCTGTCAGATTTAAGGGAAGAGGAAAAAATTATGACCAAATAAGATATACAGAGTGAAAAAAATATGAAATAGATTATTCTGACTATATAAAATTAAAAAAGTTTTTGCACAAACAAAACTAATGTAACTAAGATTAAAAGGGAAGCAGAAAACAGGGAAATAATTTGTGGAACAAATATGCCTGATAAAGGCCTCATTTATCAAATTTATAGAGAACTGATTCAAATTTATAAAAATACAAGTTATTCCCCAATTGATAAATAGTCAAAGGATATGAACAGGCAATTTTCAGACAAAGAAGTCAAAGGTATCTATAATCATATGAAAAAATGCTCTAGATCACTATTGATCAGAGAAAGGAAAATTAAAACCACTCTGAGTTATCACCTGACACCTTTCAGTTTGGCAAATATAGCAAAAACAGAAAATATTGGATGTTGGAGGAGATATGGGATAGTTGAAACTCTAATCCACTGTTGGTGGAATTGTTAAAAGATCCAACTATTCTGGAGAGTAATTTGGAACTATGCCCAAAGGGCTATAGAAATGTGCACACCTTTTGATTCCATGATACCAATGCTAGGTATATATCCCAAAGCCACCCCCCCCCAAAAAAAAAGAGAAAAAAAAAAGACCTATTTATACAAAAATATTGATAGCAGCTCTTTTTTGTGGTGGTTAAGAATTGGAAATCAAAGGAATGCTCATCAACTGGGGAATGGTTAAACAAACTGTGTTATATGATGGTGATGGAATATTATTGCACTATAAGAAATGACAAGCAGGATAACTTCAGAAAGGCCTGGAAAAACATGTATGAAATAATGTACAGCTAAGTGAGCAGAACCAAGAGTACACTGAGCACAGAGACAGCGATATTATTTGATGGAGAACTGTGAATGACTTGATTATTCTCAACAATACAGTGATCCAAGACAATCTCATAAGACTATTGATGAAACATACTATCCACCTCCAAAGAAACAACTGATATTGATAGCACAGAATGAAGCATGCTATTTCCACTTTCTTTCATTTTTCCTTTTAATTACGTTTTCTCTTACAAAATGACAAATATGGTAGTGTTTTACATAATCTTGCATATATAAACCATATCTGATTGCAGCCTCAGAGAGGGGTAGGGGAGGCATAGAAAGAGGGTTAAAAATTGGAATACAAAATTATAATTTTTTTATTATTTTACTACAAAAAATGTGTCCTTATTTTAATGATGAGCAAAGTGATGCTTAGAGAGGTCAAGGGATTTACCCATGACCACAGAGCTAATAAGCATCAGATATGGTGCATATATTCACTAAATCTAATACTCTTTCCACCAAACTACACTTTAGTGAAGTAGACAAAATCAAAAGCAAGTAGAGAGTTATATAATGGAAATTGTATAACAATGGTCATGTGTTAAGTTTATGGAGTGAATAGGAAATTTTAAGGTCTAGAGACTTTGAAGCTACTTATAAGGCCATGTTATATATCAGTACAAAATTAGAAAGTTTTTATTTTTAAGTGGCCCTTCAAGTCAAGTTACATTTACTAATCTACAATTGATTGAAACTGTCAAAAATTCATTGAGTTATAAAACTGAGAAGTGGCAAAAATGTGACTTATCAAGTCAGAATTGACCCATGACTTTCCATTAGGAAAAAAATGTATATTGCCAAATATGCAGTAGAAATAATTAAATGGTCAAATATGGCCTTTTCAAAGGTCAAAAAATAGCAAGGCACTATGGACTAATTGATATTGGAGTGCTAATTGTAAAGCAGTTAGTGGGAGAGAGGAATCAATGATGTTTCAATGGAAGAAAGGCTAAAATAGACCCAATTAAAAAGGAAAAAAAAAAGATTGAACAGTAATCTCTGAAATAAAAAATGGTAGTGGAATTAAAATGCTAAGACCAAGAGCTTTTCTTTCTAACATTTAATTGATGTTTATATAGGTGGTTGTGCATGTGCATATGGATATATTGTGTGTATGCACACACATAAGATGAATATGTATATATGTATGTATATGTAAGTATATATTTTTCAAACACTATGTCCATAGAGAGGTTGGTCACCCTGAGCACTTAGGAATATACACAGCCTAGGCAAGTGTACAAAGGTTAGGGAAGGTTCTACAAACCTATCCCCATCAATAGCTATGAAGTAGTTGGAGTCATGGGCCCCTGAAACTTCAAAGGGAGGTAATTATGGTACATAGGACAGGACATTGGATTTGGGGTGAGACAACTTGAGTGGAAATCCCGTCTCTACTCCTTACTTTCTTTTTTCACTTGGGCCATATTTCTTTCCTTCTCAAGGCCTCAGTTCCTCATTTGTTAAATAAATAATTTGGTCTAGATGACCTTCTATTTTCTCTTCCAACTCTCAGTTTATGATCATGTTTCGGGAAGGGTGAGATTATTGGAACATGATAGCCATCAAAATAGATTTATATTTAGTTTAAAGTAACCTAGAAATCAGAAGATTAAATAGCTTGATGTAGTAGAAACACAATATTTTGTTCTCTTCCATCTTTTACTCTCTAAATCAGAATTATCCTAAAAGCTAATAAGATATGAAGAAAGGAGTTCAGTAAATGGTGAGATATAAGGCAGTTCTAGATAATGGCTCAGATATAAGTGAGGAGAAAGCAAAAGCAAGAACATGACTGCAAAGCTGAAAGGCCATACTTACAGGATAAGATGTTAAATGATTCTGCAAAATCATTTCCACAATGTTCTATTAAGTGAACAATTAAGGAGTATTCATGGCCTTTTAAAAATGCCTTAATGCACTTTGCATTAACACTAACTCAGCAGGAGTAACTGACCTGCCAATTCTAAGAAGAAAATACATAATGCATATAAAAATTGGATGAATATCTAAGTATGATCTGATATACAGTAAGTGGCTATCTGAGGGGGAAATGAGGGAGGATTTTTAAAAATCACAATGAAAAGATATAGACCTATGTTGGCCTAGAAAACTTCCAG
Source organism: Dromiciops gliroides (assembly GCF_019393635.1). Classification (NCBI taxonomy): domain Eukaryota; kingdom Metazoa; phylum Chordata; class Mammalia; order Microbiotheria; family Microbiotheriidae; genus Dromiciops; species Dromiciops gliroides. Next base: position 27,218,416 of record NC_057863.1, read on the forward strand.
ATAAGTTCAGTACTTGCTATTTAATTTTTATTTTTAGAGAGTTTCCTAGAGTTAGTAATAAACATTTATTAAATACCTGCTATATGTCAGGCACTGTTATAAGTACTCCCCAGTGCTTAAAAAACAAATATAAGGAAAGATACAAAGTTAGTCCACATTCTTAAGGAGCTCATCGTCTAATGAGGGAGACAACATGCCAGAACAAAACAAACAAATGAACAAAATATACAACCAAGATATATAGAAGATAATTAGAGATAATTAACAGAGAGAGAGAGAATGATAATAATGAGAAAGGCTTCTTGTAGAAGAGAAGATTTCAGATAGGACTTAAAAAAAAATTAACTATAACTGCTTCCTAATCTATAAACTCCTGGCTGACTGGCTACCTGAAAAATTATAACTGGCATGTAAGCCCTGCCGTGGTTGCTATCTGAAAAATTTCTATAGCTCACATTAGCTGGTTCAGCATCTGAAAGCTGCTAGCTGTCTTCCTGCAGACTATTAGCTGCCTAAGCCAGTCTGTAAACTCCTGGCCCCTCCCCAACTGCTTCTCCCAGACCAACAAGAAAAAAAGATTATAAAGCCAGAGTTTATTGATAAGAACCAATTTAGAAATAAATGTAGAAATAAGGACATACGACCTGTCTGTGTGCATACTGGGGCATGCCTGAGGCTTGTGTGGAGGTGGGGGAAGGGAGCCACAGCACACCTGAGGCTAATTTTAGCCTCTTACAGACTTGAAGGATTAAGAGGCAGAGATAAGAATGAGAATCATGTAGGCATGGGTGATATAAAATCACAATTCCCCGGGCAGCTATGTGGCACAGTGAATAGAGCACCGGCCCTGGAGTCAGGAGTACCTGAGTTCAAATCCGGCTTCAGACACTTAACACTTACTAGCTGTGTGACCCTGGGCAAGTCACTTAACCCCAATTGCCTCACTAAAAAAAAAAAAGAATGACAATGCCCTATGTCAGAAGCTCAACTATCATGTACAAAGAAAAAAGATAACCAAGTTCACCCTATCAAGGACCTTGTGGGAGTGAGTCAAGTATAAGATTAGAAAGCACTAAGACATTAGGTCAATTGACCAGGATCATACGAAATCAGAAGTAAGACTTCACAACTCTTCGTTTTATGCAATTCCTAAATTCTAATGAAAAGAATTTTATAAAATTTTGAAAAATATAAGCTAGGTGACAGCCAAAGTAAGCATAACAGGTTTTTTTGATGTTGGTAATTAGAATTTCATTCACTAAGATAAATCATCAGCATTTTTTGCAATTTCAACAGTACTCTTTCCTTCGTTGTGATTAATTTTGTTGTTGAGTTTTTTCATTTGTGTCTTACTCTCTATGACCTCTTTTGAGCTCATTTGAGTGAAGATATTGGAGTGGTTTACCATTTACCTCTGTAATTCATTTTATAGTTGATAAAACTAATACAAACAGGTTTAAGTGTCATTCCCAGGGTCACACAGCTAGTGTCCGTCCACCAAGGCAGCTTGGTGGTGCAGTAGGCCTGAAGACAGGAAGACCTGAGTTCAATTCCAGCCTCAGACATTTACTAGTTGTGTGACCCTGCTCATGTCACTTAATCTTAGTTTGCCTCAGTTTCCTCAAATTTAAATTGGAAATAAGAGCACCTACCTCATAGGGTTGTTCAGAGGATCAAATGACATAATATTTGTAAAGCAATTAGCACAGTGCCTACATATTAAGTGCCATCTAATGCTCTTTCTTCTCACTTTACCTTCTGTGTCCCTTAGAAAATGCGTAGAAAGAACGACTTTTAATGTGCTACTTATGAAATAAGTAGTAATCAATGAAATGAACTGAAAGAATTTACAATAAACAAAACTGCAAACTGATCAGAGAGTCAAAGAAGAATGAGAAAGGAAGCAAGGCTGAGCTGCAAGAGAAAGAAAAGTTAGGGAAGGACCTCTGGACCCCTGCAGGCATCTTGGAGTAGAAACCTGGAGTTGAATCTACCAGTTGTGTGACCTTCCTCGAGGATGGAGGGAAATTCTGCAGAAAGATCTGCTCTTTCCTCAACTTTTCTGCAGACCCATTTGGTAAAAGACATTGTCATTCTTTGTTTGTTTCTTTTACCTAAAATGTATCCCATATTATGATTTTTAGCTTTAAACTAAAGAACCATTGACAAGTTAAAGACAAACATAACTTTATTTTAGTGCAGAATAAACAAGTCAGCCTAAAAGTTAGGAACTTTCATAACTGTGGCTCCTGAACTATTATGATTGTACTATGAACATTTTCTCTAAATTGCTTAAGCACAGTAAAACAAAAGAAGAGGAGACCCTATGGATCAAAGGGTCCATTATACTGTTCTTTAACTAAAACATGAGTGAATTGTTGTAATGTAGTATGTTTGATTGGATCTCGAGAGAGAAATATCAGAGGGAAAGGGTAGTGACCACAGAAAAAGACTGCAGAAAAGTGACCCTCCCCAGGTAGAAGAGAACAGAAATATTGTGTATCAGACAACTCATGGCAGTTCCACAGTATTACCCACATCTACCACTATTATTGTTGTTTATTTTTAATTGATTAATGCAATGAAGATATTTAAATTAGACATCAAGGGTGGACTATTTATCTCTGTGTGGACATTCCCAGGTTCACTGGATACTCTGGATAAGCTTTGGACAAACTAAAGTATTCCTGCAAATCAGCTCTATGATCTGCTTTTTATTCTCCCATGAACTTCTTTTTTCTTTCCATTTTTAATGAACTCTTATTACATTCAAATGAAAATAAAATCAATTTTAGCTCACTGGCCAGTACAAAAATAGGAAGAAAACAGGCCAGATTTAACCTTCAGGCTACATTATTTTTCAGATCCCTCCCTTAAATAAACAATATAAGTAAAATCTTATAGGAACAAAAGGGAAATAAATGCAAATTCAAGAGATTAATATACAACAACTGAATTTTAAGTTATCCTTTTCTTGCAAATATAACACATTTTGAAAAATATACATGGATTTTGGTATGAAAAAACATGACATATACTTTTTTTTTCTCCTTTGATTATTATTAGGTAAAAGTTTAAATTTGCTCTTAGAATGTTATAAAGAACCCTCAAGTAAAAGATAATCAGTGGTCATGTAAAATATAATTAAGAAAACAAAAATGTCAAAAGCACCATTTCAAATAAAATTCTGCATTTCTGGCATGTGGAAAGGTGGTGGCACCCAACATCTTTGCTACATTGTGTGGGCATATTTCAGTCTTTCATAGTTTGATTTTGATTGGACAATACGGTGAATTACTGAAGAATATTAAAAATCAATTGCAAAAAGAAAAAGTGTTTTATCAAACATACATTTATTTAATGATTCCCTTTAGTCCACTTCCCCCACGTGATTCTTTGATTGTAATGTTGAACCATATAACCATGCTGACCATGCTCCTCTCCCTTTCCCTTTGGAGGATACTCAGTTTCAATTCTTTAGAAGTTGTAGTGATCCATGACTTATAGCTGATTTATAGTCCCCAATAACTTTCATTTTATGAAACTTTGGGTGGTGGTGTACAGATGACAACAGGCAGTGTTGTATTGAAAGGTTCATGTTTATATTTTTACTTTAAATATATTGGTAGCAAGACTCAATGTGGATAATTGAGGAAAATAAGGACATTCAGATATAAGAAAAGAAAAATGATAATAATCAGGACCAGGAACTCACTTAACCCATTTTTATAATGGCAATTGTCATACTGAGAGAAAATTGTCTTGAAAATTATTTTTTCTCATGATTTAAACACATTACTTGTAACATGGAACTAAGGCTAGAATTGAACATCTGAAAAGTTCTTGGAGTGGAGTCAATATGACATAGTCAAAAGAGCACTGAATTCATTGCCAGTCAAATTTGAGTACATGTTGTTAGTTCTTGTCTCCTTCTTATAGGTGATATAAAATAAATGATCTCTAAGATTCCACACAAAATTGTAACTTATATTCAAAATTATGAATATTTTAAAATGCATTTTTAAATAAAAGTGACCTCTCTTGCTGAGGAAAGTATGGTAAGGTGGGAAGAATGCTACCTTGAGAGTCAGAAGATGTGGTTTTCATTTTTTTTCTTTGGACATTGTTCAAAATTTTCTCCATCAATCATTCCTTTCCAAGCAAGATTTTATTTCCTACTGGTAGATGTAAAATCAAGTTGGGGTCAGAAGTCACTCTGCTTTCCTCAGAGAGAGAAGGCACTGTTCTCAATTTATATCTACTCTTCCCTTAAATATTGTTAATTTAGGGAATGTGATCAGGTCCATTCTAACTTCTGATCATAATTTATTGGAGGAAAAGTAGGTCTCCAAGATCTTTACCCAAGACTTCACTCCTTTCCCACCAAATAACAATTTCACAATGATAATACACAGCAATTAGTCAATAAAATCAATGTATCCAAATCATAGCAAAAGACAAATTAGAGAAGGTATATTTTGAAAAATATATGCTAGGCATTTCTAAAAGAAAGAGTTCTCCCTTTCAGAGTGAGGTAACAGCTCAAGGAAGTCCTAGATTTCACCCAAAGGTAATCTCCTTGAAGTCTTTAGTGTAGCAAGGAAAAGTCAGGAATGGGATGAGTTCTCCTGGCTCCTTTTGTGTCTTCCCAACTTCTTATCCTTCAGTAGGCTGATGTGGGGTGGCCTTGTCCATTTTACTTCTTGAAGATGGAAGTCGGAAATGCCTGAGGGGATTTAAGCTGGAAGAGGATGTAAAGACTGTCTAAACAAAAATAAAGATCTGTTCTCTCTCACCAGCTCCATCAGCACCCTCATGCAGGGAGGTACAACCAACCATCTCAACCAATGAAGAACCAAACATAATTTAGGTCTTGGCAACTTGGAAAAAGTCACTTTATTTCAATCAGGTGTTTCCTCGTTGGGGAAAGGAAGGATGTGGACTGGGTGATCTGTAAATATAATTCCATTTCTAAATATTTGAACTCTTCTTCCAAGAAAGTAGATCAAAAGTCCATCTCTAGTCAGGTGAATTTTAAATAGGACATTTCAAATGTTGAAATAACAATAATGATAACTAGCATTAATGCAGTGCTTTAAGGTTTCTGCAACACTTTCCATATATTATATTAATTCATTCTTCACAACTATCCTAAGATATATGTAGGTGCTATTAGGACCTCCATCTACACATTTGAAAATTCAAACTTAGAAAATTAAATTGTCTTCTCCAAGTCACATAGTTAATAAATAGCTCACTCAGTACTTGAACTCAAGTATTCCTGACTCTGATTCTAATACTGTACCACCTGGATACCTGAAATCAATTATCCTGACTTTCTACCCAAACTGCTTTATTGTAGGACTTAGGAAAATATTTTGACAATGGTATTCAATATGATGATTTCTTTTGTAATCTTATATATTTTGTTTTATGTATTTAAAAACATTATTTTGCTGTCAATAAAATTTCCCAGGCTGCCAAAGGGGTCCAACACACACACACACACACACACACACACACACACACTGAATTAAGAATTCCTATAAGCATATCTGAGTTTCTGAGCAAATGTATTTATTTGACCCCACCTGTGGTTGCTTCTAATTAATTCTTCTCCAGGGGTGTGTATATATATATATATATATATATATATATATATATATATATATATATATATATGTATATATATATATATATATATATATACAATTAAAATGGGTTTTTTTTTTAGAATTAACTAAAACGAAATTGACATGGATCATAGAATTAGGAAGTTTTGTGGCTTTTTTTTGAAAAGGTAAGGCTAAAAGGATGTATTTCCCCACACTCTCCAGAGAGGTATCAAAATATTTAGAATAAAGACATCCACCTTTTCCAAAAAGGCTAAAAGCCACAATAATGATGGAAAAAGTCATAATTAAATATTCACCTCCACTTTATTAGCACACTGAGAATTCTTTAGCATAACCTCTTCTGAACCTTTAAAGAGAAGTTGCAATCCTCTACCTTTATTAACTGAAGATGCCATTGTGGGGGGGGGGAGGGTAATGAGAGTTAAGTGACTTGCCCAGGGTCACACAGCTGGTAAGTGTCAAGTGTCTGAGGCCAGATTTGGACTCAGGTCCTCCTGAATCCAAGGCTGGTGCTTTATCCACTACGCCACCTAGCTGCCACCCTGCAGATGCCATTTTCATACTCGATACACCAATCTCCACTTCTCACCCAGAAAAAAAATAACAGAGGTAGTAGGAAGCATTTAAACTTAAAAGCCACTCAGGGATCCCATATAGTTTTACTCTATTGTCATGCTCAGATCACCATTTTTATCGTGCCCATTAAAATGATGTTTTACCAAGATATTTAATATGGATGATATATGTGTATATATATATATATATATATATACACACACACACATATTCCACTACTCTGAAGAAAGATGTTTAATGAGCTAAATTTTACCCATTATTTAATTGCGAATCTTTATTCTTTTTTATTGTAAACGAGAATTTGTTTTGATTATCTTGAAGGGATTAAGCCCCAACATTGTCAACTGTCTCCATTTCTAGTTATACTTCTTAACCAAGGAAGCAAACAACAACTATACTTATCAACTGTAATTTTTGTTGTCATTTTTCATCTGTGTCCAACACTGTGTGAACTCATTTGGGGTTTTCCTGGAAAAGATACTGTATTGATTGTTATTTCCTTCTACAGATTCTTTTAGAGATGAGGAAATTAAGGCAAATAGGGTTAAGTGACTTGCCCAGAGTGACATAGCTAGCAATTGCCTGAGGCCAGATTTAAACTCAGGAAAACTCATATTCCTGATGCCAAGCCTAGAATTCTATCCATCATGCCATGTAGCTGTTCCTCAACTATAAAAATGATCATTACAAATATGTTTTCAGGAAATACCTAGGTCTGTGGGTCACCTGATATTTGATTTTGTTTGGAAATATAAAGATTAGAACATTAAAAGTAAATCTTGTTGACTTTTTTTATCAAAGTAAGTCAGAAGAAAAAAGTGTAAAAGGATAGAAGAAATGAGAAAAGGCAGTGTTACTATAAGAGAATGATGTGAGATTAGTGAGCAAAGAGATGGGCATTTATCTTTCTATTTCAGAACACAGACTCCGATCTTCACTCTCTCAAATGTCACTAAGACTAGCACATCTGGTCCTCAGATTGTGGCAACTACTTTTTCTCTATGGGCTCTAGGGTAACCGTGAGTAGTGGGGTCTCATCCTGATACATTTGCTCATGAGCCCCCATCTGGCATGTAACCTAAATTATCAACTCTCAGTTAATACTTCCCCAATATTAGAAATCTAGCGATCATTAACTTTTACAGAAGCATATTTAAAAAGAAGGTATAGCAAGAACCAAAATATACTAATCTTACAAATTTGGGGCATGTTCTCCCCTACCTTGTTATTCCCTGAGAAGAATCCACTTCAACTTCAAGTGATGGGTTCAAATTATACCCTTTACCAAGTCCACATATGAGTGTAGCAACAGTAATGGATGTGTCCCTCCTTTGCTTGTGGGACATGGTATCTCAAATGTCAGATGGAGTCATGGCTTGGATGGGTCAAGCAGATGCTTCTCTGGGATATCCTTGTTCCTCTGGTTACAGAGGCAATTTTTATGTTTTTTTTTTCCAAATGTCAAAACTCCAAAGTTGTTAAGTGGTCTGTACTTCCTCTGATATTTCAGGGTGGTCAGGTGAGGAGATGGCTGGTGGTAAGTAAAAGCAGGCACTTTAGCTTCTGATCTTTTTCCCTTAACTAAGAGCCTTTTAGTACTTCTAACCATACTTATTATCAAAGGAGAAAGAGGGATTTCTTCTCTTTGAGTCTTTTGTACACATTTATAATTCTTGCTCAGTAGCTTATTTTAAAAAGGCAATAGGTGAAGAGTTAGTGGAGAGAAAGGCCCCCACACACTTCTGGAAGCAGTTTCCCAAACCTGTGGGTGGTTGGTTACCAGGCAGATAATGTCTGTAGCATGTAATCTAGGAACTTGGACCTCATTGGCTACATCATATATTACACTAGAGTCTTTAGAATCAATGATCAATAGTGGATAGACACTCAGCTTCAGAATCAGCAAGATCTAGGTTTAAGTCAACTCTATCACCCATATAGGACACATATTCCTATAGAAATCACTTAAGCACGTTGTACCCCCAAAGAACTCTGAACCAATATAAATTTCAGATTAAATGCTCATGTGTATGGGTGGATGGAGTAAATTCAATAGTAGTCATTACATAAAAGAGATCTAGTTTTGTTTGTTTTGTTTTTTTAATGAAGATAATAAAGCCTCATGGGGCATCAACTCCTGTAGAAACTAACCACAATCTTACTTGTATACCAATACTTTTTAAAATAGAAAGAAGACAAAGGAAATTTTTTTTAAAAAAATGAAATATAGTTGTTAGAAACAATCATAGAGCCCATTTTTTCTAGCCCACACCTCACCAAGAATCCCCTCTATAAAATTTCTGACAAGTGGTTTTCCAGGATTCGATACAAGTGTTTGACAGATCATCATTAAACTCTTACTACGTGAATGATACTGTGATAAAACCCAGCATCTTTAACAAAGGTATTTCCTGGGCAATGTTGAATTCCAGGAACATTATGGGTCCCACCTTCCCAGATTAGAGAAAGGCAATTTCTTATATAATGCTGAAATTTCTCCAAAGTATAGAATGCAACCTCCTAGAGGCGAAATTCTAAGACAGTTTACAAAAAAAAAAAAATCTCTCCTCCTTCTCCTCCTCCTCCTTGTCTTTCTCTGTCTCTCTCATCTATGTAGTCACATAAACTTTATCTGTACCTACATAAATATATAAACATATGTGCTATATGTGGACTTATCCATTGTGTATATAGATATATGTATCTATGTATATGTAAAGATATGTATTCATATACATATGCATATACATATTGCACTCTTCTATAAATCAGGAAGGGACTGATCCCTACTGTGAGGGAGCAAAAAATCTTTATGATGCTATCTATCCACTATGGTTGTTATTTTTCAGATAGTGCAGGTGGGGTGATACGTTACTTTTCTAACCACCTCAGGTTTACCTTTTTTTTTTCTTCTTGGAAAATCAAAACCATTAAAGCTGTACTATAAAGTTGGAGCCATATAAGTGTCCCTAAGATTAGAGTGGAACACAACAAAGCACAGCTTTGTTCCCTTCTTAAGGGAATACAAACTGATAAACAGAGCTATAATCTTAGGAGGACAGTGGCCCTTGGAGCTGAGGAAGGCTGGGACCACTCTAGAGACAGGAAAAATTCAGCAAATCTTTATAGGCTACTTTGACGCTTTTATGTTTTTCTTCCCTAGAATTTCTGTGTACTGAAATAAAATGTGCTCTATATGAGATACACTTATTCCCCTGAATTCCTCCAAAGGAGCTGGGAACCCCTTTAGCCATGTTTGAGGATACCTAGACAAAAACTATACTTTTACTAACATAATATTTCAAGAGGGACCTGAGAAAGCCATCAAATTTTATAATTTAGGGAGCACATCAATGATTAAATCTTCTCCATATAAACCCCACAGCCTGTGGTGATGGGAACAGATAACACGCACTTCACATATGACCATAAGATTTAGATTCTTTCTGTGTTTCTTAGAAATAGGAAACATGTTTTTAGGGGCTCATTGCTTCATTTTTGGTCCTGAAAGTAGTGGATGATTTCTGAAACAGTTTCTTCACTTTGTGGAAATAAATTTCAGAAATCATTACTGGTTTAAATTGCAAAGCCCCAAATGTACTCAGCAAAATCACTTTTGTAAGAATCTGTAGAATCATTCCATAATGATGAAATCTGACACATGGTGATACAGTACATTAATATGTTAAAATGGAAACATTTTGAGTCAGTTAATGCACACTGAAATTTGGAGATGAGGGCAAGGACAAGATAGTGGATACATTAAAAAATAGATAATTGTATAGCTAGCAAAAATTCACGAGACAGCTTTTATTTTTATAAAGATATTTTCTGAGAGACGTCAAACTATACTCCATGAAACAAAAAGACACTGGTGGATGTTAAAAAAAAAAAAATCCAATGAAATTCAACAGAAACTTTTTAAACACCTACTAAATGCCAGGAGCTGTTCAGTTTGGTGAATACAATGATTAAAATGAAATAGTCCCTGCACTCCTGCAGTTTATACTATACAGGGGGATAGAGCAGGCACATAGATAAACTAACACAAGGTATAAACCTGTGGCACTTAGGACATCCCACTGGCGCATGTTAGACTTCTAGCGTAGGTGCCTCAGAATCAAGGTACTCTGTGGGTTCAGGGCTACTCAAAACAATACCTCCCAAGCCTCCTGTGTTTAGTTTTCCTAAGCATCTAGCAGAAACAATTTGTAGATAGGAAAGACATTCAGTAATATAATAATGACTTAAAATAATCTAATACCCACGGGGGTAGCTAGGTGGCTCAGTGGATAAACTGCATGGCCAGGAATAAGTAAGACTTTAGTACACATCTGGCCTCAGATATTTATGAGCTCTGTGACCTAGAACAAATCACTTAACCCTGTTTGCCTCAGTTTTCTCATCTCTAAAAGGAGCTGGAGAAAGAAATGGCAAACCTTTCCATTATCTTTGCCAAGAAAACACCCTGGTGTCACAAAGCATTAGGCATAACTAAAAGACAAACAAACAAAAAAACTGAACAACAATAATATCCCCCCATAAACTTAGGGGATACTGTCTCCTCAATAAAGAGAATGATGTGCATAGATCATGTATGAGGAACCCTACCTTTCTCATATATATACTCTAGGACTCAATGTTTTCCAATGATGTTATTCAAGGAATTTCACTGGGTCTTTTTTTTGTTAATGATAGCGTCTTTGTTTAACATATTTCTTCGCTGGGCTTTCTGGGATAGCTAAGGGTTTAGCACAATCCTCTGTGAGGCTCTGTTGGTATTGCCACATAACTTCCACTGGCATGTCCTCTGTGGACATCTGCATCAGTTGTAGATTCATTGTATCTGCTGGGAACTGCTCTCTGTGACTATCTCGAGCTCACATCTTCTGGACTACCCAAGTTAACTTAGCTTCAGATTGATATCTAATGGTAAGCAGAAACTTTCCCTGATTCAGAAAAGTGTGGAACTCTAGTGATAGATTCTGCACACATTTCAAATAGCCAATCAGACCACCTCCTGTATAAGATCTTTTTCTCTTACTTCTCCAAGTCATCTGTCATAGAACATTATCTAACTTAAGGGTCAGAAACTCATATATTCTGAATAGACTCTTTGACTTAGCAGAAAATGAAATTTAAAATGTCAGTCGGAACAAAATGGCAAATTAAGGAAGTAGAGTCAATGTTTCACAAGATTACACTGCTGTCTTTATTGGGCATATTTATCAGTGGCAAAGCCTGAAAGCTTTTGTACTGCATTTTGATCTATAGTCGAATGCTAGTTTCCTGGTATAAAAAGTCATTCAGAGTCATTCCAAGAGGAAGAGAACATTAATATCTGGGGAAATCAGGAAGGTCTTCTGGTAAGAAGTAGCCCATAAGCTCTGCCTTGAGGAAAGCTATGGTTCCACAAGGTAGAAATAAAATTTAGAATGCCATGTGCATGGATTGGGGAGGAGGTCTGCCTGTTACCTCTGGCTTTTTAATGTTATTACTACCTCACCAAAAAATGAGAGACATATATATATATATATATAAAATATATACAGAGAGAGAGAGAAAGATACACATACATATATACATATTTTTATAATATGTAATACATATATCTTCCTAATAATAGTAATAATGTATAATAAATAATATATAAGTAAAATAGATGTGCGTAGATGTGTGTATAGGCATATCTACACACATATGCATTGTGTTATATCTCCATATATGTGTAGATATGTGTATAAATGCATGTAAATATACCTATATAATGGGTGATAAGAACTGTATTTCCCCTGAACTTAGCATATAATTATTTAGAGCCAATAGAATGTATTTAAATATAAATCAGGAACTAGTGGTAAAGCTACCAGTAGTCATAGCATCTCACTGCTGACAGGAATCTCTTGATTTGAGCAAATTTTATTAATAGCTTCCTTGCTTCTTTCAATAGAAAAAAATATTGTCAAGATTAGCCTCAATTTCTTGATCATATCAAAGAGGAAAAAAATTGCATGGCATATAATAGCAATTGGCTTGTTTGTTTGTTTTCCATCCACCTGTCCACCCCAGGACTTCAACATTACCATGCTGACCAATGTATGAAGGATGTTACATAAACTGAGTAGATTGTGAGTATTTGTCTATTGTTTATGACACAGCCAACAGAGGCTTCACGTCCCCTTCCATGGCTGGTGGCAAAGGGCTGAGACAGTCTGTAAAACTTTTAAAAAGTTGTCTTTGATGACGTAAGGATTGAAAGTTTATTGTGCCTTGATGTTCCCAATTATCTCCCTCTAAAATCTTTCTCTAGTTCTTCATTTTGGTGAGGAGGTGCCCCTGGGTGGGTGCCAGCTGTTCCAGCACAGCCCATACTCTGCCAGGTCTTACCCAGCTAGAAAGCTTCCAAGTAATTGATTTATGTTTACTTTCTAGATATATTGTATTCACTACTATTGTGGATGTTATCAGCTAGCCCATAAATGAAAGTAAGGATGCATAGGCCAGGGACTGCTTTCCTTTGTTTTTTATAACCTTAGCACTTTTCAGATTGGGTGGAACAGTAGATGGAAAGCTGGATCTGTAATCAGGAAGACTTAAGTTCAAAGGGAGCCTCAAACCCATACTGGCTGTTTAACTTTAGTCAAGTAATTAAATCTTTTCCAGCCTCAGTTTCTTCATCTATAAAATGGGATGAATATTAGTATTGAGCTTATGGGGTTGTTTGGAAGATGAAATGAGTTAATATTGCTAAAGAACTGAAAACTTAATGTGTGTGTACAATTTCTAAAATATAAGCACACAAGCCTACATACATGCATACATAATTTCACCATTATAACCATGTATGAACACATATGTACATATATGATATATTAAAATTTATCCATATATACATATACATGTGATTTATGGCAATATAACCATACAATACAATGCCTATGCACCTACATACATATATACATTATTTCTAAAAATATAACCACGTGTGAACATATACATGATTTCTTAAAATATAGCAATACACACACACATATATATATAACCATACAATACAATACATGCATACATATACACCTACATAAATACAAATTTACAAACATATACATACATACATACAATTTTTAAGAAGCATCTATTGAAAGTTGAATAAATGAAAGGAAATGCAAATGAAGGATTCAGCCTAGAAATGGACTATATGACTCTCATCTAAGAGCTAGCCTGGGAAAGTTTAACAAGACTCATCTCTAATTTACCTAAAGGAGGATTTTTTTCGCTTATTTCAGACAGAGTGATTGTCACAGACTATCAGGTGTAGAGCCATTTCAATGATTACAACACCATCAACAACAAAATTTTGTTTCTATTCAGTGCTTTAAGGTTTGTAAAACATTTTAGTTACTTTATCTCTTTTGGGAGGTTAATAATATACCTATGGATAGAGTTATAGATCCTCAATGTATTGAAGAAATACAGACCCTTCACTCAAAAACAGAATAGTATCTAAATCATGCTGGCCTTGGATCCGATCCAAGGTTACTTAATTACTGGAGTAACCACAGCACTATGATATAAAGGAGTCTCACCTGAAAGACTGGGGTGGTAAGAAACAGGGAGTAAGAGCAAAGGCTAAAAGGGAGGGATGTTTGAGGGGGAAAAAAATCAATAGCCAAGTTGGCTGCTTTCTTTTGAAAACTTTCTTAACAAATGTTTGTTTACTGAAATTCTTGATCCCTCAGCTTGATCTTCAAGGTAAGGAGTCTAAAAATTAAGCCTTTTGAAGGCCACAGAAGCCTTGAACCACAAATTCAGTGTGAGAGTATTGAAGCTTTGTGGTGCATTTTGTAATTGGAATACCAAGGATTACATCTATATTTCCTGAGTTCTTTGTTCTTTCTACTACAAACAAGTTTTGGGGTTGTTTGTAAATTTTTTTTTTGATTAAAGTATCTGCTCACAAAGAATCTTCATTGCCATCATCAATAACCACCATTGTGGATGCATATATATATTTTAAATAGTGAGGTATGTTCTGCCTATAACACTTATACTCAGTTTAATGTCAAATAATTCCAAACGTTTTCCTGTGTCTCCTGACTTCCACTGGACTAGTGGGATTAAACCTAACATTTTTTCTCAGAATTAATAAGCATCTTGATTGCATATGTAATGTTGATCTGAATTAACACAAAAGGCATAATCAATAAATGGCCAGTTCATAGAGGATTTGGAAGACTTTGCAAAATGGCAGGTCATGTCTGATCAGAATACTATCCCAAATCTGTCACCAAGTGATCACATTGACTTGACAGTAATTAGAATGTTACTTTTAATTAAGGTGAAGTTATAATTCGGTTGTCTTGTGAAAAATGTAATTTCTTGTAGAGATCTACACATTGCCTGAAATCTTAAAACAACTTTTTTCCCCTAAAAGCCTCAGTTTTAGGTTGTTCCTGTTTGTAATTCAGAGGTGGATGAGAAGCCCCTTGCTTTTCAGCCTATTTTTGTGATTCTATAATATAGAGGAATTCAATACAATCCCATGCACTTTAACATGATATATAATAAGTATTTTAATATGTTAGTACTTTTATTTAACAATGTATTTTATTATATTTTATTTTTATGTCATAGTCATTTCCAGAATAAAAGAAAAACTCTTTCAGACACATACACCTATCTCCAAATTAAAAAATATATACATATGTGTTCAGTTTTGGCTTCCATGCATTCATTTCATAAAAAGTCACATTCTATGTTGACATACTTGTCCAGGTTTCTAATATATGAGCTATGCCCTCCCTTATTTTCATGAGTTGGGTGGGGATTATGATGGGTGTATTATATTATCTATAGTCAGATACTATGCATGGACTGATTTAATGTAACTACTTTTTTTTTTCTATTTAAAAAAATGAGTAAACAAAGTAGCTTCCAAGATGGTAGACAAACTATGTAAAACACTCTACATACTTTAATACTCAATAGAAAGTTAGCTAAAATTAGTTGGTATAGTATGAAATCAATGTGATTAACAAAAACAACTATTACAAAAAGGGCTATGCAAGCTAATCACTGTGATACCACAACTTGAACAGTGGGAATTTCTTTTCAGGATACCAGATTATTCAGGTCGCAAGTAAATTTTTTACACTAGCATAATTCTAAGTTTTCTGTATCAAGTGGATGCATAGGATATTGTTTTATTTTTCATTGAAGTACTTTTCATTCTGCTTTTCTTCATGGGAAATGACTTCCTAGAAAGTCCTCAATAAAGCTCTTCTTAAATAGTGTAAAGGCGTCCCTGAGTCATGGAAGAATCCTTCATTGAACAACAAGTGCTGATAGGTCATTTTCACCTAGAAAAAGGAATTAAACAAGGGACAAGTAATGGATATTTCCAATGACACTCAATCAATGACTATTTATTTAGAGCCTACTATGTTCCAGGTAATTTACCTAAGGAGGAAATAAAACAACAAATATAAATCAGGGCCTACTCTCAAGGAATTTACATTCTACTGGTATATTGTCTAAAAACCAGCCTTGTTAACTTAAGTTCCAGAATTTATATCACCAGGTTGGCCAAAAGGTGATGAAATTTTTAGTAACAGAAACCCTAAAGGGCTATATATCTACATCTATCTATCTATCTATCTATCTATCTATCTATCTATCTATCTATCTATCTATCTATCTATCTATCTATCTATCTAGGTACACTCTCTCACACACATACATATATACACATGAATAAAGATAAGTATATATGTTTGTATATATGCATACACACATAAAGATATGTGTATATGCATAAAGTATTGGCATTGAGGTATATTTCTCTTGTCCTTATCAAGGCCAAACATTGAATCCTTACAATCTTAGTGTTCACTATAAATTCACTTTAGTTTTTTTTTTTTTAATTTTTAGGTGTGCAAAGTTTTATCAAATGTATTCCTCCTCACAACCCTGTTATGTTAATAAATATTGTAATTGTTATCATTTGCATCCATGATTCAGATATCCAGATATTGCATTTGCATTTGGGGTCACTGTCCACCAAACCTAAGACAATTCCTCTACCAGAATGTATTATCCCTGATGTCAAAGACCATCTTCATTTTCTGTTTTTATCCCACAATGCCAAGAAAAATTACTTATATAGATCTCATATTTAATACACATTTTCCAACTGATTGCAAATAAAAAATAAAGAAGAAAATTAGCATAATAATTAGAAAATTATGCAATTAGAAAAAAATTATCATCTAGTGTTAGTGTTTCCACTGGTTATTTGTTTAATAATTACCCAATCAATGTCACTCTTGATGCCTCCTTTGACTTTTTAAGATAACATTTTTGCTACTCAGCCAATATATTGTTTTTTGTCATTATTTTTATTGATACAAGATATAAAATCTTAGTCTAAAGATGCCTCCTGGAAGCATTGCATTATTAGTATCTTAGAAAACAAAATGTTCTTCCTTTCTACCAGTGAAATAGCAGCCAGTTAGTCTTTAAGATAGATCACTGTAATCCAATGTGTAAGTGAAAATAGACAGCTTCTTTGAAGAAGATTAACCGATCCACTGAATATGTATTGTCAAAATTCTGCACTGAGATTTCATTTAATGTCAGTAGGAGTATCTAGGGGCAGATATGACAAATTATAAATAGATTTCCTGCTGTTTTATTATTTTATATATAAGTTTATTATTATAGCATAGCTTTAAAACAATTGAACTGAATACATAATTTTTAAGAGAGAAAAAAGTCTCAATATTACTATTTTTTTATCAATTTCACATCAATTTTTTGGGGGGGTTATCCTGAAAAAATCTTTGATTCACATTTACACTCATACATTGGGATATAAGCCTCTGAATAGGACAGTGAGTATATTTTTTGTTTGACATAATTTCCTATTCCAGCATGAAATAGTGAAGACATTAAAATATATCCTACTCAAATTTCTTGCAAATTCTAACATCTCAGATAGAGTCATGTTATCTTTATTTTGTTTTTGGGTTTATTTTTAGGCAATGGGGATTAAGTGACTTGCTCAGGGTCACACGGCTAGTAAGTGTCAAGTATCTGAGGCCGTATTTGAACACAAGTCCTCTTGACTCCAGGGTCGGTGCTCTACCCACTGCACCACATAGCTGCCCCCCCTCCACACCTAGCTGCCCCCGTTGGCTTTATTTTGAGCTTCTTTGTTTTAAAGGTTTTGGGGATCCTTTAAAATTACAATTATTGTAGGCACTAATTGCTTTTTTCATAGTGCTCTCAGCATTCCTTCATTGCTCTTAAGGAAATTTAAAAAATGATGTTCGTAAAATAATCTTGAGCTTCTACTTTGCCTAAGAAGAATTTGTTTTAATGGTGAAACTGTTTTTGAAAGTTTCACATTATCTCAGGATTTCACTATTGGAAGAGATCCCAGCATCTTTCTAGGACAACCCATCCTTAAATTAGAATCTTCTCAATACCATCTCCAAACGGGGGTCATTCAGCATCTTTTTGAAGACTTCCAATGAGGGGGAATTCATTAACTCCTGAAGCACTGAGTTCTACTTTTTCATAGCTCTCACTATTAGGAAAAATAGGACTTGGCATGCTTTATTCTGGGTTCCCAGAGTCAGGTTGAATGACTGAACAACATCCTCCCTCTAACCCCATTCAAACATAAAGTTACCTCATTACCACTTCCTTCTACCGATTGCTCCTGATCCTATCATATAGAGCCTAGAAGAACAAGCTGCCTTTTACTCCTTGAAGAGAGTTATACAGTTTTCCTGAGTCTTTTATTCTCTAGGATAAACATCCATAACTCCATTGTCTTATTCTTGTGTGATTTGGTCATGTATACATATGTATACATGAATAATAATAACTTTATATACATATATGCATACATGCATGTTTGTGTACATGTATGTACATACATATATGCAATAAAACAAAAATTCTCATAATATAGTATAATAAAAACGTTCATTATGTAAAACTTGCTGTTCCTTTAAAATACACAACAAAGTTATGTTCTTCATTTCATTTCACCCCCTCACCTCAGAGGTGGCTATATTTACACACAAATGGCTGAGTATGTGTGTGTGTGTGTGTGTGTGTGTATATATACACACATACAGATGTATGCATATATATAAAACATATATATATATACATATATGTATATATGTGTATGCATGTAAATTATTCTATACACGGTTCTTTTTTTGGATACAGACAGCATCTTTCTTCATATGTCCATTATAGTTCATTTGACTAATTCAAAGTTATTCTTTCCAAAAAAATACTGTTACTGTATATGATCTTCTCCTTGTTCTGCTCATTTTACTCTTCATTATTTCATGTAAGGGCTAAAATTCTAGCTAAACTGTCTAAAATATCTAATGAGTGGTTGCCAATAAATTATAAGCTTTAGCAAGAGTTAGACTTTTAAGCATTTATTAAGGAGAATAAGAATTTGATAAAAAGAGAAAGAAAGGCCTAGATTCCTATCTATTAAAAGGAGAGCGCATTTCTAGCTCCCCGCTCCACCAGCATCCTCAGGAAAGAGCCCGACCAGAGCGCCAGTCTCTTCCTTCCTCCTCCCACTAGCCCGCGTCACTTCCTGACGCCAAAGAAAAGACTCCTGGTCTTGCCCTCAAAGACCTTCGTTTCATGGGTGGAACTCTTCTACAGTAAGTCTCCAGCAGGTGGTGTCATTCCAATCATTACACATGCAAGTCCTCCCATGTGATTTTTTACTAAAATTATTGAACTAATCCTTTCTTATAGCAGAGTAATTTTCCATCACAATCATATACCTTTGCAAAAATGCAACTATAATATTCAACACAAGACTTCAGATAGGTTTTAGTGAGAGTAGAATATATTCTGTGACAATGTACCTAAGATGACTGTATCACTGTACTTCTGTCTAGCTATGCTTCATTCATTTTTCTCTTTTAAAGTTTATTTTATCCCATGTCAAAATTGACTTTCTTCTCAATTCTATTATTATATTCTGTCCAAAGGTCTTGGTTGTTTAGATTGTTTTGGGGTTTTTTTGTTTTTGTTTGTCCTGACATTGTCATTCAGTGTTAGCTATATCTGAACTCCAATACCCCATCTCTGCCTTATCTGTCAATTTGATGAGCATACTATAACATTTCTTTTATGCTAACCTAGCCCTGTCATGTAACTTCCTTACATGATCATTAAGAGTAAGTTTATTTGAAGATCAGCCTAAGCTTATAAGAAATACCAAATAATTCTACAGATTGGGGCAATTGTAAGATCCACTATGCCTATGATTCCATTGTTGTGGACATACTCCTCATCTGAATCAATTATGACCTTCTTAAATCTTAGTTGATGCTACTAATTGAACTACCCTAGCAATAGACACTCATCTCACTGGAGGGCTATGCCATATTTTAGGGCCACTAGGTGATATAGTGGATAGAGTACGAGGTCTGGAGTCAGAAGACACATCTTCCTGAGTGAAAATCTGGCCTTGGATACTTATTAGCTGTGTTACCCTGGGCAAGTCACTTAGTCCAGTTTGCTTGAGTTCCTCATCTGTAAAATGAGCTGGAGTAGGAAATGACAACCCACTCCAGTATCTTTGTCAAGAAAATCCTAATGATATCATGAAGAGTGATATGATTGAAATAACTCAACAACAAAATGATTATGACAATGATGACAACAACAAAGCCATATTTAGTTTTGACTCCAAGGACTATAATGGTGTAGACTTATCTTCTTTGGGCAAAGGTTTCAAACACCTAGTTTCTTGTAAAGAAGCACTAAAAAAGGACTTTGATTAGAAGCATCAAACCAATCAACATTTATTAAACACTTACTGTGTATCTGACACTATGTTAAATACTGAAAATACAAACAAAAACAAACACAGAAAATGAACTCCAAAGCCAAAGGTCCATTATGTGGTCATTATTAGTTGTTCTGGATAGTTTTGCCACAGCAAGTCTGGATAAAAAAAAACAATGCTTTAAAAATACTGTTTTACATAATTATACATGTATAACCAATATCCCATGGCTTAACACCTCAGGGAGGGGAAAGGGAACAGGAGGGGGGAGGTATATTATTTGGAATTCAAAACTTTAAATTGAAAAAAAATATTTAAATTCCTCAAAAATATATCTTCCAGTTCTTTGGGGGTTAAAGATAAAGTGTAAAACTTAGTAAAGATGGTCCATTAGTTTAGTGTATAGGAAAGAGGAAAGGATCTGAAGGTAGGAGAAATCTGGATTAGAATCCTGACTCTGAGACTTACTAGTGTAAGGAATTAATTGAGATTTGGGGTTTCCATGACCTTATCTTTACTTCATTATGGTTAGACTGAAAAGATATAATTGTGAAAAGCCATGTGGCTTCGGCATCAGGAAGTGAAGTTTGCTTGTGGGGCCTGTCAATCAAAGTTGCCAGACAATTAGCTTGGAGCTGTGTGTGTGTGTGTGTGTGTGTGTGTGTGTGTGTGTGTGTGTGTATGTGTGGCCCTGTTTCCAGTTTCTCAGGAGGCTTTTGGGAGGAGTAAGGAACAAGGAGAGGCTTTTTCACCTGGGAGAGAGAGGAGCTGGGCTGTGGTTGATCTTCAGACCGAGCCAGGTGGTATTGCACAGCTGATTCTCCCAGGAGCTGTAGATTGCAGGTGGTGGTGAGTTTGTGTTGTTGAAGTGAGGATAGCTCTTTGGGGTGGCTGGGCTGGAGTCACGTGTAGGGTGAGCCAGGTTTTTTTCAAGCTGGGCTATTCTAAGCACCTTGGGAGGCAGAACTTGTTTGAGGTGCACGGGGACCATTTTACCCTAGAGATTTAGATCCTAACCATCTAGGAAGAGGGACATATTTTCTCCTTTCTCTATTCCCTTTCTTATTGTCCCTTGCTCTATTAATTTCACTTGTGTTGTAAATTTTGTTCCCATTAATAAAACCTGACTTGTTTGTGGAAAAGAAGCTGTTAATCTCCTTTCTTATCAGTCTGAGAGACCTAGAGGTCTCCCATTATTTTTGGAACCTCTATATTATGGCAAGCTACCCAAGTAATTCTCCCCATACTAAATTTGTCCCATACACCAGATCTATAATTTTGGGCAAATCATGGCATCATATAATTTTCAAGTTGCCATAAACATCAGTGACCACCTAGTGAGACCAAAATTGAAAAAAAAAAGGTTCTCCTCCATTTGCAACAACTTACTAACTAGTCCTTACTTAAAGGCTGTCCGTTATGGAGGAAAGCATCACCTCCTGAGGCAGTCCATTGGGTTTTTATAAAACATTAATCATCACTTAAGCTCTCAGGGCATCAATTTCCTCTTTTTTATAATGAAGACAATGATGCTTGCAATATCTAACTTACAATATTGTGAGGAGTATGATTTCTAGATCTTTCTTCATTATTGGAATATTATGTAGTGATATCTGTAAGGACCTAAAATTTTAGCTGTGATGTCTAAAATTTAATGAGTGGTCGCCTTAAATTAGAAGCTTTAGCAAGAGATTAGACTTTTAAGTATTTATGAAAGTGTATTAGAAGTTAGTGAAGAGAGAGAGAGAGAGAGAGAGAGAGAGAGAGAGAGAGAGAGAGAGGGAGAGAGAGAGAGAGCAAGAGAGAGAGAGAGAGAGAGAGAGAGAGAGAGAGAGAGAGAGAGAGAGAGAGAGAGATTGAGAACAGATTCCTTATAGCATCGAAAATCCTAATTTAGGTCTATTTGGTATAGCCAGAGAGAAAAACTTGCCTTTCCCTAAGAGCCCACATGAAATTCTCCCTACTCTGTCTGTCACTGCCACCAAGCCACCATCTGGACACGAAAAGGCCTTGCTCCTCCATGGCTTCTCCCAGAAACCTCCTGTCAAACAGGAAACAGGGCCATCTACAAACACACAGATTCAAGCTAATTGGCTCATAACACTGATTGAGAGGACCCACGGGTGGCAGACATCACTTCCTGACACTGATCTGACCTTTGAAACTCCATAAAGCTTACTTCCAGATGTCAGAGTCACATGGTTTCTTTCAAGCCAGACCTCACAATGTCCTTCCCAATAGGGGGTGTCATTCCAATTCTTAAAAAACATATTTGAAATCTCTAATATGGAAAATTCCAAGCATCATAGTAGAAATCAATATTTTATTTCAACTTATCTTTTTGATGTGGTTGTTCTTTTTGGAAAAAAGCAATATTTCCAAATATCTTCCCTATATATTTTTTATTATGTAACATAAAAGTGACATCCATATGTCAGTTAAATAGCATGGTGCTAATAATTGAATCCATAAGCTTGTATTATATGCTTGGCAGGTGATAGACATATTGCTAGGTCCTGGGAATGCAGAGGGGAAGAAGAAGAAGAAGAAGAAGAAGAAGAAGAAGAAGAAGAAGAAGAAGAAGAAGAAGAAGAAGAAGAAGAAGAAGAAGAAGAAGAAGAAGAAGAAGAAGAAGAAGAAGAAGGAGAAGAAAGGTGGAGGAAGAGGAGGAGGAGGAGGGGGGAGAGGGAGATGGAGAGGGAGAGGGAGGAGAAGAGGAAGAGGGGGAAGAAGAAAAAGAGGAAGAAGAAGAAATTGCCTTCCTCAAGGACCTTTTATTTCATCCATAAAACACAATATACACATAAATTATAAAGAGAATACATATAATTTTGCTGGAGATGGCAGCAATAACAACTGGAAAATGAGAAAATCCACTTTTCATTAGAGATAGTGTTTGAAGTAACATTTGAAGGAAACTAGGGATGCTAAAAAGTGGAGTTGATAGAGAACATTGAAGGCACTGAGAGACAGTCCATACAAGGAACCATAAAGAAGATAGGATATTGTGTGTGAGTAACAGCAAGCAAGCAAGTTTGGCTAGAAGGTGGACTGCATTGGGGTAGCAATGCTCAAAATTTTGTAATGGTAAGTTAACACCAACTTATCAGGGGCTTTAAATGCCACTTGGTATCTGATACTAAAGATAATAGGGAATCATTGGAGTCTATTTAGCAGAGGAAATCCAGAGCCAGGGCTGTGCTTTAGGAATATTACATATGCAGCTATGTGGAGGATGTTTCTGAAAGTGGAGAGAATTGGAACAGGGAGAAAAAAAATAGTGTCATAATTTACAAAAGAAAATGAAGAATATAATAAACACTACATATATAATAATTAAAATAATAGCTTCTATGTTATAGAGCATTAGGTCAAAGATCACAGCAACCTTCTGAGATGGTCAAGGGAATCAAATTCTACCAACGTGTAAAATAAAGCTCAAAAACGTCAAAATATTTACATGAAGCCAAAAAGTCAGGGTGAATAGACATAAATCTCTTCATTATAAGAACAGTGAACTTTCTACTAGAGTTTACTATTTGAGTAGCCATTTTTGAGTTTCTTATTTTTATTTTACCTGAAGGGATATAAAATATACAATTGCCGAAATATATTTAGGTCACTCCTAATGCCTTAGATTCAAATAACATGAAAGTAAAGTTTAGATCTGTATAATTTGAATTGCTATCATAAAATATGCAATCTTTTATTTTCCTCTTTATTTTTGTTATTTCTAGGTACTTATGCACCCTCTTGAAGGAACCTTTTATTTTTTCAGTTGCCACTTAGAAAAGGTCTCTGGTTACTTATAGCTCATTACAAGTACCACCACATGTGTCCTAGAAAATAATTACAGAACAAAATTTTATGGGGAAGAAAATTTATACTATATATTATATATGTACATACATACATATGTGCACATGTGTGTATACACACATCCACACACATATGTGTGCACATACACATGTACACACATACATGTGTGTGTGTGTATATATATATATATATATATATATATATATATGCTATCACATGTCTCAAAGGAGTCATCTAAAGAAAGGAGAAAGTTTTAACGTTTTTCGGTCTTTAAAATCTATAATTCAAATGGATGTGCTAGTCCAAGTACTGATGTGCTAGTTCAAGTAGACACAGACTGAATGAACAATGTTCTGTCAAAAGTTTGCAAAAGAAGGACTTTTCAAGAAAATGACGGTCATAGATTTAGTGCTTGAAGTGTCCTTTGTGATCTCTTTGTATAATTTTCTCATGTCTATGGACAAACAACATGAAGACTATGGAGTTTAAGTACTTTTCCCAAAATATATTAATTCAGTAGAATAAAAACACTGACTCTGGAGTCAAAAGACCTGGATTCAAATCTTACCTCTTCTATTTACTGCTTTTGCTACCTTGGGAAAGTTACTTAACCTTGAAAAGGTTCAGTTTTCTCAACTCAAAAGTGAAAGTGGTCAAACATTATGACCTCTGATTCGAGGTCTAGATGTGACTCTATATCCCTACTCCAGCTCTGTCGTTATCCAACCAGTGTCAGTTTAACCCACACTTATTAAACATCTATGTGTCAGACACTATGCTAATTGTACCAATAGATTAAAGCAACAAACTCTGGATGGGCAATTTTTGTCAAGCTCTGTCCATACCTGTCTTGAAAGTTTGCCTTAAGTTTATTACTGTGGGGTTGCATTTCTGCTCAATGGAAGAAGTAACACCTCGCCCCTCCCCCATGCTCCAAGTCCCCTCCTACTCCTGAAGAACAATTCTATTTTGGGCTCTACATCAAGGTATTTATTCCTCCTCATCATTTGCCTCTTTCTCTGTTGAGGCCACAAATTCTCCAGTGGCTGCTAATTTATTGTTAAGTACTTGGGAAGAGGAGACATTAGGAGCTGCCCTCTTTATCTTAAAAGACTCTATCTCACATAGAAAAACAAAACAAGTAAGAGAGAGTCCCATCCCAAATATGAGCTTGCCTAGGAGTAAATGTGCGCTAAGGCAGACATTGGGTAAGGAAAGGCATTCTGCCCCTCACCCTCTGAAATCATCTTTGCAAAGAGAGACCTACAAGAGAGAGAGAGGTAAAGGAAAGGAAATGCCCCTTAGAAATGTTTATGAAATTCTGGCTGCATCCAATTCAAAGTATCATCACAGTTGATAAGAAGATATTAGAGATGATTTGTGAAGGTGGGTGGGCAAGGTCTTCCTATCAAGCCTCTCCTAGATAATATCATACAATTAAGCGTTAGAAATTGAAATCCAGGTCTTCTAAATCAAAATTTTTATTTACTCTATACTTGTCCTTTAAAGTTTAAACTACTATGTTTTTATATCATTATTTTCCAATTACATGTAAAACATATTTTACTTTAAATGATTAGTTTTAATATACAAAATAAAACAAGCATTTATGAAACATAGTAGAAAAACAAAAGACGATGGCATCCTTTATTAAGACTGGAAGAGGGGCAGCTAGATGGCGCAGTGGATAAAGCACCGGCCCTGGATTCAGGAGTACCTGAGTTCAAATCCAGCCTCAGACCCTTGACACTTACTAGCTGTGTGACTCTGGGCAAGTAACTTAACCCCAATTGCCTCACAAAAAAAAAAAAAAAAAAAGACTGGAAGAACAAAGACAATATATTCCTCTTCCTTCCCTCTGTCTATTACAGCAGTCAAGTAACTATCAAAAAGCTAAAGAAAGCTCTTTCCTGTGGTCTGTAAATTGTAATTCACTGTTTAAAAGACTACTTGTTATGCAGTTGAATGAGTTTTTTTTTTCAATTCCCTGGTTCATTTAGAAATGCATTAAGAAATAGATACAAAGATAAATTAACTGAAGTCTCTTCTTTGAATCAGATCCAAATAGAGGAATAGTAGATTTTAAAGAATACATTAAATTTTTTTATTTCATTATTTTCCAGTTACATGTAAAATATCATCTTTAAATTTTATTTATATGTTAAAAAATAAAATGAGCATTTCCATAACATAGCACAATAAAAAAGATGATTGCATATGAAAATGTAAATTTACTATGTGCAACTTGGTATTCCTTTCAAATACACAACAAAATCATGGCAGTTTTCTTTTTCATCCCTTGTCACTTCCCACTGTGGAAATGACTACCATTATACACAAATCAGTGTAGACACCTACAAACTGGTAATGGTAGCCATCTTTAGGTCAAGTAGAGAAATGAAAAATACATAATAATTTTGTTATACATTTGAAAGGAATAGCATGTTGTGCATAGCAGATTTCCTGTCCTCTCGATGACTTTCATCCTCAATTTATTCTTCCACTCTTGTTATTGCAGAGTTTCCAAAATCAAATACTTCCAGATCCAGCACAGAGGGTGAACACTTGCAGCTCCTGTGATGTTCACAAAAACTCCTTGCCTCTTTCTTCTCCTAAGTCCCTGAACATTCTGAATGGGTGAGCAAAGTGTACAGCTATTGAGTCCCACTTATCACTTGCAGTATCCTGCTAGATTAAAAAAAATAGAATTAGTTACAATCAGAACTAACAGCTTAATGAGTATTAGATCACCTGCACAAACCCAGTCACGCCATTCATATTTTTGTTGATAACAACTTTTTTGGGGGGAGGATGGTATTTCAAGTTCATTTGTATGTATTCCAGATTTGAATAGACTTTATCACTCAAATCACAAAGTCCAGGCCCTGTCATAGGCTTTACAAATATTTTAGCCAAATGCCAGTCATGGAAGATTTGAAAATGATTGTAGCTTGATGTCCATTATTTATTGTAGTCCACATTCTCATTTTTACCATCCTTTTTGCAAAAAAAAAAAAAAAATGTATGAGCCCAGGTAGAATATGTTCCTAAGAAATTGTTGATGAGATCAATAACACTTTCTTTTTCCTTTGAAGTCCTAGGAGAGTTATTTCACTAGTTCCACTCTTGTTTTCTGAAGCTGAATCAGATTTTTTTTCCATGAACAATATTACATTCTCTTTGCTAATAATGTCAACTTAAGTATAGGTATCTAATTCACGATAATAAGAAAAGGTGACTCCTCTTATTTTGATGACTGCCTAATGCAAATGGTCATATATGAGGCTTTCATAACATCCATTTGACTTGGTCATCTATCTTTCCAAGGAAAACTGAATTATGCACTGCTGTAGCTCTCTTTTGATTGTCTCGGATTTTATGCATGCAGATCAGCATTGCAGTTTCTATGGCATTGCATTGCTCATGTATTCCATATTCAGAAAGGCCTAGAACATGATAAGGGTGATTCCTGAGGATTGTATTGATCCTACAAGCTGAAGAGTACCTGTCTCATATAGGATAGTGTTGAAAATGTGTTTTGTCTTTGTTTTTGTTTTTTGGGGATTTTTTTGTATGTGTGTGTGTGTGTGTGTGTGTGTGACTGTGTGTGTGTGTGTGTGTGTGTGTGTTTGCATTGATGTGATAACATATCCTGCATGGGGGTCATGTGCCGAAGCCGAGAAAAGACTCTGAAGGGTAATTTTCCTTCCTTCTCAGGATTCACAGTGCCTGTCTATGTCAATATCTGCATTTGTTGTCCTCTCTAAAGAACTCATCAGGCCTTTTTCCTTCAAACTGCATGGGATTATAATTATAGTCAAAATTAACCCAGGGCTCTTCTGATACATCCCCTCAAACACCTCAGCTAATGTATGTACAGAAAGAAGCAGCTTTAAATTACCTTTTAATACTTCACTAAAATGTAGGCTATTATTAATCTATAAATTTATTTTGTTTTTAATTTATGGAATAAAACAAGCATTTCAATATCCAAGGACAATTTTTAAAAAGATCACTGCACATGAAACTGAAAACCTATTATTTACAACTTGTAATTTCCTTTAAATATATAATAAAGTTATCATATACGTTTATCTTCCCCATTTTCTTCTCCTCTTCCTTAAAGATGGCTATCACTAGACATACATAAATACATGTGTATGCATACATACACATATATAGATCGATATAAATATATACACTGATATAAATGTATATATGCAAATATGTGTATATGTATGTATATACAAACATAAATATGTTTATATATATCATATACATATACAAATAAATATGTTTATATTATGTATGTAAAATCAATCTATATATACTTCTATACCACTTATTTTTCTAGATGCAACTACTGTCCTCCTTCATGTGTACTTTGGGTATTTATAATAGAAAAATAACTTATTTGCTTAAAGTTGTTCTTGAAATCTATGCATTTATAGTCTATACATTTCTAAAGAGCATTTCATTTTAAATGCCTTTTTTTTTTTGGATAAGCTTTTATCACTTCCCTCCTTTCACTTAGTCTGTTTTTTTACATAAGGATGCCTCCCACCACATTCTTTCTGGATTCATTATCTTATTTTATTTTTTGAAACTTTCAAGGAAAGAATGCAACCAGCTAGGAAATATACAAAAAGCATTTCATTAACATTACAACCTCTATCCAGATTGACAGGCAAATTCTTCTTTTTACATGTGCCATCTCTAGCCCTAAGAAGCTTTCCTACTAGCCAAATTGATGGTTAACTCCTGTTTCTCTCCCTCCCCTGTTCTCATAATAGTTTTTGTTCATTCTCTCCCTCACTTCTTTAGTGCAATTACTATAGTATTTAATACTACAAATCTGGGAAAATATGTATTTATTTTTCTAAATATCCCCTAAAATTATCCTACAATATGTTGAGTGGTAAATATCCAAAGTAGTCATGATGTATGATTTCCTAGATGAAGACTATAGTCAATTTGATGCATTATTATTCAAAAATTTGGAATCGTTAGTAATTAAATCAGATTTATATATTTTTTCCCATTTTGTAAGACTGTGTTTGTTGGGGGCAGCTAGGTGGTGTGGTGGATAAAGCACAGACCCTGGATTCAGGAGGAACTGAGTGCAAATCCTGCCTCAGACACTTGACACTTACTAGCTGTCAATTAGCCCTCATTGCCCCACCAAAAAACAAACAAACAAACAAATAAACAAAGACTGTGTTTGTCTATTTAAGAAGTATGTGTTAGGGTACTTCATCAATTTTGATAATATTTTATGCAGTACTGCTACTATTTTTTCTTATGTTTGATAGACTTTTCCTCCAAATACAATAGGTCCAGATTTATTTTTTAAATTTTGTTTTACCTTTTGCTCATTCCTTTATAGCCAGTACCATTTTAGCTCCTTTGATTGCAGGGTCTATGATCTCTATGTGCTCTATGTTAATTATAAAAGTCTTTTATTATATTCCAGTTACCTGCAGAGATAGTTTCCAACATTTGTTTTTATAAAATTTCTCATTTCAAATTTTTTTTCCCTCCCCCCCATCCCCAAGACAGCAGATAATCCGATATAGGTTATATATGTACAATAACATTAAACATATTTCTGCATTAGTCATGTTATGAGAGGAATCAGAGCAAAAAGGAAAAACCTCAAAAAACTAAAATAGCACCAAAAACAAAAGAAATAGTATGGTTCAATCAGCATCCATATTCCACAGTTATTTTTTTATTCAGTCAATATTTCCTGTATAACTTTATATGCTAATTAATTTAAAATATGTTAAATATTGATTTGGTTTTGTCTATGAAATCTTTCAGCATAATATAATTTCATTGTTTACCCTTGTTATATTTTGAATCTTCGGGTTTTTGTCTATTATGATTATAACTAATTTTTAATTTGTTTGATGGATAGTCATTTTAAACTCTCATTTTTATTTTGTCTTTTTTAGGGGTTTCTGTGTGTGTCTATATATACACACATATATACATATATATATACATATATACATACATACATACACACACACATATATATAAACACATATATATATACATATATAAAATTTCCCAGATTTTTCTAAAATAATTTTCAGATATGCGATTACCTATCAAACACTCCTGCCAACATTATCCTGCCAAAAAATAATAATTTATCAGAAATATTGTTCTTGGTCCTAAAATTACTCTGGAACAAAAGGCCATCAACCCTGCATCATTTACTTGATCTCTTGTCACTCTTACTCTCTTGATAATGGCAAAAATGGATCCACTGCACACCATTTTAATTTGTAGCCTCTCTGGATTACAGAAAAAGAAAGGAAAAACAAAAACAAATCAAAACAAACAAACAAACTAATCCACTGGCTTCCCTATCTACTGATGACAGAAACCTATCATTGCCTCTGAAACAATGTCTTCCTAAACCAAAACATTCAGTATGCAAAATATTCAAATCTTTCTGATGAAAAAAGGTAGATAATATTAAGAAGCTGATTGACTATTTTTCAGGCCTAATTAGTTAATATCTTCTTTGAAAAAGTAAAGGAGAGGTGGCAGCTAGGTGGCACAGTGGATAGAGCATCAGCCCTGAATTCAGGAGGACCTAAGTTCAGATCCGGCCTCAGACACTTAACACTTACTAGCTGTGTGACCCTGGGCAAGTCACTTAACCCCAATTGCCTCACCAAAAAAACAAAAAAGAAATATTACATCTCATTGCTCAGTGTTGATCTTTTTGCTGTCCAAATGTAAATTAATAATCCCTTAGACTAGGGATTCTTAAACTCTGTGTGTGTAACAGACCTCCTTGGCAGTCTGGGGAAGCATATGGCTTTCTCATAACATCGTTTTTTAAAAATTGGAGAAAATACTAAACTTTAGAGAATAGTAAAAAAAAAAAGTAAGATAAAATAATTTACCTATCTCAGTTCTTAGATCCCCCTCAAAACAATCCTCTGCTTAGAACCACCCATCTGATAGAGATATATTTGGAAAAGTTGTTCATTTTTTTTTTTAACTTATATCCAACTCTCCATGACCTCATTTGGGGTTTTCTTGGTAAGGACCTTGAAGTAGGTTGCCATTTCCTTATCTGGTTCATTTTATGGATGAGGAAACTAAGGCAAAGAGGGCTAGTTGACTTTCCCACTTTCACATAGCTAGTATATGTCTGAAGCTAGATTTGTACTCAGGAAGATGAGTCTTCCTGACTCCAGACAGATCATTCTATTCATGGTGCCACTAGGTAGAATTAGGAAGACCTGAATTAAAATCTCATCTTAAACTCTTACTAGCTGCATGACCCTAGACAACAAATTTATACCTTTCTAAGGCTCAATCTGTCCATCTATGAAATAGTGATAAACTACTATCTATAATAGCAATGATTTCTTAAAAACCAAATTTCAAGGCCTTTTCTAAATCCTTATCTTTCTTGACATCTTTGAAATCTTTGATATTGCCAATCATTCTATTCTATTTAACACTCTCCTCTGTCTAGGGTTCCATGAAGTTAAACTCTTCTGACAATTCCTCAGTCATCTTGATAGATGCCTATGTGGGTTTCGCCAGCAAATGCTAGGTTTTGCCCCAAGTTGCTCCTAAGCTTTATTCTTTTCTCACTCTATACTCTTTCCCTTGGTGATCACATCAGCTTTTATGGATTCAATTATCATCTGGGCACATGATTCATAGATATATATAGACAACCAACACCTCTCTCTTGATCTCTAGTCGTACATCTCTGGCTTAATGGATTTCTCCAACTAGATATCCTATAGATGTCTCAAGCTCAACATGTTCAAAATTGAACTCATTGTTTCCTCATCCTAACTTTCCAGTTTCTGTTGGGAACATCATCTTCCCAGTCACTTAGGATACCGACTTCATAAATATTCTCAACTATTCACTCTCTGTCACTTCCCATTTCCAAATAGCTGCAACATCTTGCCACTTTTCCTTTCAAGTCAACTCTTGTCTGTCTGTCTGTCTGTCTGTTACACACACACACTGACACTCCCTTACTTTCACCTTTCACTCTCCTCTGACATTGTACACATCCTGAAAAATGCCTTCACCTCCCCCACCTTACTCTACAACTTGGCAATAGCCTTTTTATTGATCTCTGTGGCTCAAATCTCTCACCATTCCATTTACTGGAATTACCTTTCTAAAGCATGTGTATCCATGTACATATCTTAAAAATAAACTCTGCACTTCCCTATCAACACCAAGATCAGAAAAAAATCTGCTCTTTAAAAACTTCATATTCTATCCTCATTTTTTTTTGCCAGGCAATGAGGGTTAAGTGACTTGTCCAAGGTTCCATAGCTAGTAAGTGTCAAGTGTCTGAGGCCAAATTTGAACTCAGGTCCTCCTGAATCCAGGGCCAATGCTTTATCCACTGCACCCCCTAGCTGGCCCCTCCTTTTCTTTTTAAAATTTTCTCCCCAATTACTTTAATGAATGACAACATGTCCCCAAAACTGTATACTTTCATTTGTAATTTGTGGATTCTCTTTCAATTTATGCTGATGAGAATAATTTACAAGAGATTTTATAGTCAGAGTTCAAACCAAGTGGATATTCCTCCCAATGAGTCATTGGCTGTGCTCAGATATAAACTCACTGATGTTAAATCTAGACATCAAAATGTCCAAAAAGAGATAGAATTTCCAATTTTTTTGCAATAAGCTTTTTCTTTTCCCGCAATGAACAGAACAGATATATTCCAATGAGCTTTATCACTTGGACTATAGCTCGAGGCAGAGGTGATCTTGAAATTTGCTTGTAACTATAATAACGTTTCCCTGAATTTCTTCCAAGAGAGTTCAGTGACAGGTGTGTGTATCAGTGTCAGTGCATCAATGTATCAAACAGATCAACTCTTTTAGACTGGTCCCTGGGATTATCTGGGTTAAACCAATTAAGCACAGAACCACAGTCAGGCTTGCACATAATTATCTTGGCTCTTAGACCTCTGAACTCATGAAGGTTTTTTTGTTTTGTTTTGTTTTGTTTTGTTTTTTTAATGCTCACTTATCTGTATTTTCCTATGTTGGAACCTACTTTTCTATATTGTCCATTTTCAATTAATTTAATATATTGCATTCTGATAGAATCTGTGCTCTTTGAGGGTGGGGAATGTTTAATTTCTACTTTTGTGTCTCTAGAGGTTTTGAACCTAACATTGAGACGGAAAAAAAATCTTCATTTTCTTTGACATTAGGCACTCCTGAGAAAGAGAAATTCTGTTAACCAATAGTGAGTGACTCTTCTCTGCACCTGATATTTTAATGCAGTGACAAAATATACTGGAATGATTGGAATGTTGCCACCTGCTGGAGATTTACTGTAGAAAAGCTCCGCCATGAGGTGAAGGTCTCTGAGGGCAAGACCATGTGTCTTTACTTTGGTGTTAGGAAGTGATGTTTGCTTGGGGGAGGAAGAAGGGGGAGTCTGGCTCTCTGACTTGCTCTCTTTCCTGAGGACTCTGGTGGAGAAGGGAGCTAGAATGTGCTCTCCCTTTAATAGATAGATGAATGTAGGCCTTTCTCTCTCTCTTTACCAAATTCTTATTCTCCTTAATAAATGCTTAAAAGTCTAACTCTTGCTAAAGCTTATAATTTATTGGTGACCACTCATTAGATATTTTAGACAGACTAGCTAGAATTTTAGACTTTACAATACAGAACCAATACTTTCATCAAGATGTTTTTTGTGTCAAACAAAGTAGGGTCCCATTTACTGAATTTCAAGTAAGTAATATTTCCTCCCCATTCTTCTCTGAGAGCATTAAGGTGTTTGAGGTGTGTAGGCTTCTCTTAATAGCTCCATCACCACTGATAATAGTCTCTCAATTGTAGGTTGAGGGTCTTAAGGAACCCAGAATTATTTAGCCCTAACCAATTAAACTTCAGTTTGATTAATGAATATATAGATGCACTTACTCTCTAGGATTCCCCTCTTAATGTCCCTCCCCCCTTAATGATTACCATCTTATTACCTTATTACCTGGGGAGGGGAAGGCAATCAGGTTCATAGTTTAGCTTGCTTTCTATATATGTGTGTGTGTGTGTATGTATGTGTATATATATGTATATGTGTGTATATATATACACACATACACATACACATATGTGTATATATACCCACAAAAATATACATACATGCATAGATATCTGCATATATACATATATATACATACACACAACATCCATCCATATATATATTAAAGGGCTTAGCATAGTTTCCGACCCAGAGTGAAAGACACGTATATACACACATATATTTGTTAACATCCTCATTGTAATAATTCTAAATAAAAATAAATTGTGTTTTTAGGGGAACAAATTATATAAATAGCTACAGAAATGGTTCAGAATCAACTAATCGGTAAGCATTTATTAAGTGTATACTATGTGCCAGGAACTGTGCTAGATGCTGGAGATTCACAGACCAAAATGAAACAATCATTAGCCTCAGGTACCTCACATCCTACTGTGGTACTAGGTACTTGAAGAGAAGTCAATAATGGCCATTTGCAAAATGAATGCTAAATGATCTTGCTGTGTGGGAAGGAAGAGATTTTCTTCAAATTGAAGAGTTTCTTGAATTGTAATTAATTTTGAGGGTAAATACAACCAAATAGCTCCATTGCTAAATAGTTTTATTTTCTGTTATATTTTTAAAAAGTTACAAAAGTTCTGCAAATGAGTACAATTCATCTGTGTGAGAAAATACTGGATTTGGGATCTCCCAGAGGACCCCCACTCGAGGGCCTAACTCCCTAGTCTTGCCTGACTGTTTTAAAGCCAATCCAGGGTCAGTCAAGTTGGACCCTGGACTGTGAATAAAGACAATAGAGATTCAAACCACACCTACCCGAAAGCCTTTCCCTCCAGAGGGTCTGGCCTCTGGCCTCTGACCTTTGACCTCAGCATGTACGGCTCATGGGCCACCCTCAAGTCCCGTTTACTAATATATGTGAATGATGCTAGCCAATTAGCTTGAAACAGTGTGTAAGGGCTGCCTTTCCTTTGGAGCTGCAGGAAGCTGTCACTGTCCTGCATTCTCTTGGCCTAGGGACTAGGAAGGAGCAGCCACACGGCCCAAACTATTTCTCCTTTCTGAACTTTCTGAGCCACACTCTTTGCTCTCTCTCTCTCTCTCTCTCTCTCTCTCTCTCTCTCTCTCTCTCTCTCTCTCTCTCTCTTTCTCTCTCTCTCTCTCTTTCTCCTCTCTCTCCTAATATTTAATATGCTTTAATAAATGCTTAATGCCCAAACTAGTGCTAAAGCCTCTAATTTATAAGTGGCAATATAACAGAAGCCCCAACTAAGTTCCCTAAAACTTGGGACAGAGATTAGGCACCCCCATATAATTTCAAAGGACACATCTGATAGATTGGTTGTAGCCGACTTTGGAAAGCTGAGTGGACTACTGGATCGAGTGGCAAGCCTGAAGTAAGGAAGACTCATCTTGAGAATAAATCTGGCCTCAGAATCTTACTAGCTGTGTGACCCTGGGCAAGTAACTTAACCTGGTTTGCCTCAGTTTTCTCATCTGTAAAATGAGCTGGGGAAGGAAATGGCAAACAGATTAAGTATCTTTGCCAAGAAAAAATACAAATGGGATCACAATGAGTTGGACATGACTGAAACAACTAAAAAAAAAACCTAGTTCCTCCTTTTTTAAGGAAGGAAGAAAGATAAATAGCTTGAGTTAAAAGGCTTCCCACAGTGAGCTACTTTCAATATTGGCAGCTCAAGTGCCTAATCGGTTAGCTTCCCTTCAATATATACCAGAAGTTATGAAGGGAGACAGATGGAACAATTTTTAAAATACTTTGGATTACTTTCAATTTGTTCCTCTAGTTTATGTATTTATGTTTCTTGTGTTTCACACTTTATAGATGAATTATAAAAAGGAATACTTGGAGATAGAAAGCATCAAAATGTCTGCAATGTACTTGCAATCTGATCTTACCATGTTAAATTCAATTTTAGTGGACTTTATACCCAGACAAATTACTTTCACATAGAGATTCATTATATAAATGACTCTATAGTCCTTGAGCATTAGGCCTTTGAGAATTTACTGCTGGGTGAATAATTGTAAATCTAAAAAGTGAATTGCCTAAGTAGAAATGGGTGTTCAGTGACTAATACAAAGAAACCTTGTCTTTAAAAAACAGAAAATGTCCAGCTAGACCTCAGATGCAGTCATGTCAGGGAACTGATTCTTCAAGTGAACTTGTTGAATTTGCACCAACACCTAAAGCCTCTTTAAGAACTGTCATTCATACTTCAGTTCAATTAAGAAAAGAATATTATATAAATCCAGCAAGTCTAATAACTTCGAATAAATACACAATAGTCATTAACATGTTTCTTTATCCTGTTAAAATTGCATATTAAAAAAAGAAATCTTGATGATTGCAAATGTAAAGTGAGTTAGTGCAGAACAACGTGTCTTCACATTGCAGATGGTTTAAGTGGATTTCATTGTACAAAATGCCAATAGGTTTTTCAAGGTATTCTTAGCAATGCCATTTCTAAACTAAATTTGTGTTAATAAGTTACAAAGTGGGGGAAATGGTATGCTTTGCATATTTTCTGGCAGTTTCAATTAAATTTCCTTAAGTTTTGGGGTGATATTTGTTTCTATTTTTTAATGATCTATAGTAAATAGTTC
This sequence comes from Dromiciops gliroides, assembly GCF_019393635.1. Lineage (NCBI taxonomy): Eukaryota > Metazoa > Chordata > Mammalia > Microbiotheria > Microbiotheriidae > Dromiciops > Dromiciops gliroides. The sequence continues at coordinate 27,254,989 of NC_057863.1, forward strand.
AGTTTTCTTGAATTTTTATTCCTGAGTATTTTTGAAACATATTGAAAACATGATACAGCTGTGGCTTACTCTATACTCCAGGTGCATTCCAGAGAACATCTGTATAATCAAATGCCCATAAATTGAATCATGATTTAAATAAACTTTCCTTGCTAATTAAAGGGATCTTAGAGTCAATTATTCCACTGCAATACTTCAAGGATATGTGTTTTCATGTGGGTAAGCATCTCCAGTGACATGATGACATAGATAACAATGCTTGTGCAATTTGGTAGATATTTACTACCTTTTGTCTAATATAAAATCTTAGCAAAGAATTGTTCTTGAATGAATAAGGAAGGAGGGAAAGAAAGAAAGAAAGAAAGAAAGAAAGAAAGAAAGAAAGAAAGAAAGAAAGAAAGAAAGAAAGAAAGAAAGAAAGAAAGAAAGAAAGAAAGAAAGAAAGAAAGAAAGAAAGAAAGAAAGAAAGGAAGGAAGGAAGGAAGGAAGGAAGGAAGGATGGAAGGAACGAAGGGAAGGGAAAGGAAGGGAAGGGAAGGGAAGGGAAGGGAAGGGAAGGGAAGGGAAGGGAAGGGAAGGGAAGGGAAGGGAAGGGAAGGGAAGGGAAGGGAAGGTAAGGGAAGGGAAGGGAAGGGAAGGGAAGGGAAGGGAAGGGAAGGGAAGGGAAGGGAAGGGAAGGGAAGGGAAGGAGGGAGAAAGAAAGAAATTAGAGCATTTATTAAATGCTTCTAATTTGCAAATTACTATCCTAGGTATTGGCCATAAAAAATGGAAAAAATAAGCCAATCTCTTCTTGCAAGGTGGTCATATTTCAATACTTATGGAAGGTTTAAGCAGAAAGTCAAATTAAAAATTCCCATAGTCCTTGGACTATGTTAGCGAAGCAGAGTTTAATTTCTCTTCTCTAGTGTAATTTTTTTTTTTTTGGTGAGGCAATTGGGGTTAAGTAACTTGCCCAGGGTCACACAGCAATTGAGTGTT